>NC_087554.1:5811512-6154108 GCF_036250125.1 Pseudopipra pipra
TCTCCTCTCCTCTCCTCTCCTCTCCTCTCCTCTCCTCTCCTCTCCTCTCCTCTCCTCTCCTCTCCTCTCCTCTCTTGAGATTTGTTTGCTGTTCACTTTATCTTTTCTACTAAGGTCAGATTGCTTTGTTTGTTTGTTTGTACATTCTGATGGTTGGAAATAGTTATGGAGAAATGGATTATAGGATTTGGGGGCATATTTCTGTACGGTCATCCCTTTATCTCAGTTATATCCTCTGGCTGTGCAGGCGATGTAGCTGGGATCTTAGTTTTCAAAATAGTTTGTCTGCCAGGCAATGATCTCATTATTCTAATATTCTTGATATTTATTATTTGCTAACCTTCCCATTTGTCCAGCTGGCTTCCTGAAGATGGTGGGAGGCCAAGGATGTTTCAGGAATGCTCTGCCTGAAATACCAAAAGAAATACACCATCCTGTCATTTTGAATAAATCTGCTTCTAAGGGTGCTTTATAAAAAGAGGCTCTACAAGTTGTTTTTTTTTCTGATGTGTCCTTATGCATCAGTAGAGGTTTCACAGAGATTAAAAATGAAATCAGAATTAGGCCAGTAAAACAGAGAAGGAGAGAAAGATTAATTTTCACATTTCTTTTACAGAAAAAAGAACAACTCCCTCTCCAAATCTGATTAACAATTAAAAATGTTATCATTACTGTAACAGAATGAAAAAAAGTCCCCCAAAAAACTGCAAAAGTATGAATTATTGTAGCCACTCTGTAAAAGCTCAAATACTATAGTTTAGTAAAATTATTTGCAATAACTGGTTGCTCATTGCATGCACATGAAGATTTCTGCTATTTAAATCCATGAATAAGTGGTAACAAAAGTAGTCACAATGAAAGTAGATACTACATAAGGATGATCCAGCCCAAAATCTAGTCTTGCCACCCTGCCATCTCTCATGTTTTCCAAAACCAACCCAATAATAGTGAAAATGTTATTTTTTTCACCATGTATTAATACGGAAGAATAGGAAATCCTTTAGTAGAGAATTGCAGTTGACACCAATGTTAATGAAGATTTTGTGTGAAGTTGATAAAAGTTTCTTTACTTTTATGCTTGCTATCTGGGGGGGTGGAGTGGGAAACAAAAAAAAAATCAGGCATTTCAGACATCATTATTTTTCTCTGAGAAAACAAAATAACTCGATTTGCTGAAAAAATACAATACTGATGTCACTGAATTTCTAATGTTTTGCTGAATGCTTTTCGCTGTGTATAAGTTCTTGTATCATTTTTCACTTTGATACAATGGTTTTAGTCCAAGTTCAAAACCAATCATAGATTTGATAGGCTAGAACTTATTTATTGAAATGGTATTGGCTGCATAATTGGCTACATAGAGAATATTAATTAGCAGTATATATTGCAGCGGTGAGTAACACTATTGATAGGAATGCAGATTAAAAAATTCTAGCATTTCACTGAAGAATGTCAGTCTTTCAGAATTCTAGTTTCTTTCTTCAAAGAAAGAAAGTTTCACTCTTTCAAAATTCTTCCTTTCTTTCCAAAATTTATTTATAGTTTTCCAGTGACTGCTTTGATTATTTTTGTCAGCTTTGCACGTGACAAGACAGTTACAAAAGGAAAGGCAGAGGGAGCTGTTCCAGTGCAACTGAGTTCCAGTAAGTACTGGCTTCATAAATGCTTTTCAGTTTCTTAAAGTATTTCTTTTTGAAGTCAATCTTCTCAATATCAGCCATCTTTTCTTTCCTTTTTTTTCCCCCTGAGGCTATTGATTTTCCTGTGATTCCTTTCTTTTACCACTTCACTTTTAGCCATTTCTTTCTTTATTTAATGCCACATACACCTTCACTGGAAAATAATGCTTTCAGAAGAAGGAATACACACTGTGTTATTACCTCGATATCTTCAATCTGATTTTTTTAGTGGATCTAGAATTTTTTTGAAAGACTTTATAAGAAAGTGGCCCCAGTGAAAGGCCCTCAGAGTGCTGTGACTCCCTTGAACTCAGTGGAAGTTGGTCTCAGGTTATGGCCTCAGGTTTATACCAGGCAAAATTGAAGATGCTGCTCATAAATGCAGTTCCCTCCCTGCCTTCCTCCCTTCCTGCCCTTAGCAGCACCATCCCACCTCTCCTCCTTTACCAGGATATTTTTAGCCACGTGTTGAGACAGCACAGATACCAACCTGGCTGATACATTCTTTGCAGGTTTAGTTTTCAGATAAATTAGGTTTTCATTCATATGGGAATGTGTCAGTGTGTGGTAGGACTGTGAAACCAGAAACAGAAGCAGGGTACGTCCTCTTTTGTCAGAAACAAGCTTATTATTATTATCATCATCAACATAATTATTATTATTGTTGTTGTTGTTGTTGTTGTTTGTTGTAAATATTATATATCTTATGAGGTGTTTGTGAAGGTGATTATTCTACTAGTATATCTTCTGCTATTTTTATTTAACTCACCAAAATGTCAACTAGAAATGTTCATAAAATAACAGAATAAAGTAATGGTTGCAGATATACTCAATGATTTCTTCAATTTCTGTATATCTCTCTATGAGTATATATATTCCTAAGGAAACAAAATCACCTGTCAAAAGGATCAAACAGAAAAAGATTAGGAAATGCCACAAATGCATGACCCACAGAATTGAAATCTCCTGCTCAAGAACTGTTTCAGCACAAAATCTTCTCTGCTGATGTGGCTACTCCAGATTCTGTGAGATCCTGTGTAATGCCAGTGTATGCTGGGCATGGGGTGTGGTCCTGCCGGTAAAACATCACCCATCTCATGCAGCCCATGTTCTAAATGTTTCTTAGCACTGTGGTATGTGATGGGATCCAAACTCGAGGTTCTGCACAAGGGAAGGGCCTGGTTAAAGTCAGTGTCCTGCTAACAACAGACATTTGTTCATGCAAAAGAGTTAACTTTGTGTCAATGTGCTGGGGGGAAAAAAGTGTTTAAACCCCCAAATTATTTCACCAAATAATCTTTATTTCTCCAAACTACTCATTTACTTCAGTGACTATTTTGTTTTTACTAGTCATTTACCAGGCAATCTGGTTGGAAGAACCACTCTGAAATGAATACAGTAAAAGACAGAATGTGACAGTGGAAATACATTTTACAGAGGAAATTTGAATGAGGAGGCTGTGACCCATCAGCAGGGATCAGATGAAATCTGCCAGAGCTACCAGGAAAAAAATTTTTAAAATTTCCTTTACCTATTTCACACTTTTTAAAATCATGCAGCTACTGTTTATACTGCAAGTACAATTTCTAAGGTATATTTAGAACTGTACATGAGTTGCCATCCTGACTTGACTTTTTTTGATGCCTTTGAGTCCAGCAGCTTGTTTATGTGTGGTATAGATAAATGCAACAGCAACTCTATTTATTTTAATCTCAAACCCCATCTCAAAATCCCCCCTCCCCCCTCTTTTTTTCCTTCCTCCCTTTCTCTCCCCTTCTTCCTCCCTCCCCTCCTTTCTTCCCACTTTTTCTCCTCCATTGCCTTCCTTTCTCTCCTTCTTTTTCTTCTTTTGTTTTTGCCTTTCTTTGGCAGTATGTATATTTGCTGCACATGCAGAGGTTCGGGAAGATGCAATTATTTAAAAAAGTCTGGCTACAGCTGGGTTGCCAAATGTAGTAATGAAGGAAAGAGTAGAAACTCCTTTAACTGGAATTGGAGGCTTTACTTGGACTTGGGCTGAGCTTTCCTTAAGACCAGCTGCTCCAGAGATGTTTGAATCCAAATTGGAACTGCACTGCCCTCCTGCGTTCACAGTCGAAAAGGAAGAAGTTTCGTGGAGCATCCCTGGTACAGAGAAAGCATCTCGTTTAGCGCCACGAATGTGGAACAAAAGGAACAAAATTATTCCTGTGCCCACCTACTTAGAAGAGCACAGCACCAAAGTCATTTTGCCTGCTTAGAGCAGAATCTGCTCTCGGTTTCACCCAGAACATACAGAAAAAGTGGAAAGTCCAAACCATTTGGAGTGTTTTTCCAACTATGCATTCCTTGATAAAATATTTTTGAAGCTTTGCAGGATGCTCTGCTTTTACAGGCAGTGAGTTCAGACTCCAGTGAAGCCTTGTGTAAAGACTTCAGGAATTTTGACCATTTTATAGCTGTTTAGATTCCAAAGCCATCACTGACAACACATGCAGTTGTCATTAGAAGCTTCTAATGCATATGTGAGGTCACCCAGTTATTCCTTCTCACCACCCCAAATGCTGGGTGGCAGCAACTCAGCAACACGGAAATTTCTGGAAAGTAGAAAAGAAGGGTTCCTGATTATTAGAAAAACAAAGACTAGAGCAATCTTTTCATGAAAGCCTAGGAATAAGAAGAGCAACTCCTTTTTAAAATGAGAATCGGTGCACTTAAAAGGAACCATAGTGGTCTGTGAGAGTAATTAGGGAGAATGGGAAAATATATGTAAATATGTAGAAAGTTACATGGGCACAGGTTTCCCAGGGAAGCTGTAGCTTCCTCATCCCTGGAAGGCCACGTTGTGTGGGGCTTTAACCTGGTCTGGTGGAAGGTGTGCTTGCCCATGGCAGGGGGGTTGGGACGAGATGAGCATCAAAGTCCTTTCCAACCCAAAGCATTCTATGATTCTATAAAAGTTGTTGCTTGTTATAGTGTCCTCTGGTGCTTTATACAAATTAGGAGTTCACTGAAGGGTGGTGCACTTTCTCATTTAAGGAGCTCAAGCCACATATTGAGTAAAGCTTTCCCCACCCTGATTTGCTGGTGTATTTTGGTAATGTCTCTTCAAAATGAGTTGGTTCCTAGAAGGCAAGCAAAGAGCCCTGTACCTAGCAGAACAGAAATAAAGCAAGCGGGCAAGGAAAGCAGGAAACAGAAGACCAAAGACAACTTTATCCACTGTTGCTGATAAGAGATAATCAGGACAGCTCCTCAGGAAGACAGATTTGGGATAACATAGCAAAGTATTACTTCAGTAGTGTTGCAGCAAACTTACTGTAATGGAAACATGAAACTGGTAATTCTCATTTTTTGAGGGTTTTTGAAGACAGAATCTTTCATGTTTTTGCTATCACAGATTTTTTTCTGGGGAACAAAAGTGAAAATAATAGAAGAATCATTTACTGTCAGGTATTTCTAAGAATGGAAGCTGAAAGTCAAACTAAACCATTGAGACTCGATCTTAATTTTATTGAATTACGGTACATCCAGATGAAATTGTTTGACAGTTCACTGTTGACTCAAATTCTACCCTGGATCTGGATTTAGATTTGATCTCAAGCTTCTCTGAGTGTCATGTTATTCAGTTCTGGGGCTTTAAAGTTCAGAAAACAACACTTCAGCATGCAGATGATATGGTCATTAAATAAACCAAGTTATTACTACCCAAACTCATGGTTAAGAAACAAAATTTCCTGATCAGTTAAAAGCAAAACTGTATAACTGCTGTCTCCAGTGTGCCCTAAATGTTGCCAGAGAAATGAACCATTGCTTTGGAGAACTTGAGCAAAACAGTAAATCTCCTTCCTGCACATGTAACTTGGACAACAGCTGCTGAGCATCTGCCTCAGCTTCCAGCTGTAGGATTTGGCTGCCAGACAAAGAGTCCCAATAAACAAGCTGGGTGACCTCAATTTTGTACAAGTGCACAGGCATCACTAACACTCAGTTTGCAGAGGCAGGTGACCCCTGGCACCAGCAAAACTTTGGAGGAATTATTCTGAATTGTGACCACTTGTAATGATTCACAGGGATTATTCCTCTGGGGAAGAACACTGGAATAATAGCCCTCTCATTCTGAGAGCAAAAAATATTATGTTTACATAATGTCTTAGGGGCAGATCAGTAAGCAGAAGCCAGAGATGCAGCACAATAAGTTCAACCTTTCAATATTTAAAGGGGACTTATAAGAAAGATGGGGACAGATGTTTTACAGGTGCCTCTAGTGATAGGAAAGGAGGTGATGGTTATAAACTAAAAGAGGGTAAATTCAGACTAGATATAAGAAAGAAATGTTTTATGATGAGCGTGGTAAACAGTGGAAGAAGTTGCCCAAAGAGGCTGAGATGCCCCATCCCTGGGAACATTCAAAGTCAGGTTGGACAGGGCTCTGGGCGCACTGGTCTAGTTGAAGATGTTCTTGCACAAAACAAAATGCTCTGTAGATGCAGCCACTGCAGTCATGACATACAGTCAAGGCTGTAACCCAGAATTAATGTAGGTTACACAGTAAATTTGTGTCTTCTGCTTTCCTGAATATCTTCATTAATTTTTTCCCGCTATAAAAACTAACGTATTAAAAGCAAAACATTAAAGTCAAGTATTCTGAGCAAGAACTGAAAAGCTATGTGTCCATGGTGCATTAAAGAGTGTGGAGTTTCATGCTCCTTTCGACTCCTTTCAACACCTGAGCTGGCTTGCAGAGACTGCTGCAGTCTGGACATACCCAGAGTTCACAGTGCAGCAGGAACTTGTCCTGATTTTCAGTCTTTGGCACCTCTTTATGATGATGGTGTGTTTCTTACTGTGCTGTCGAGGACAATGTTTCAGGTTTCATTCCCCGCGTGTTTTCAGATGTTCAAATACTCTTTACAGAATGACTAGGTGGAGATTGAGGTATCAATGGCATTTCTGCTGTTATTACACAAAAATAATTCTATGAACAAATAGCAAACTTTTTTTTCTACTTCGAACAGCAAATGCTATTGCACAATATATCTGCAGATATAGTTTAAAAATCCCCTATCTTGACACAAAATACATATTGCTTTATCCTAGAATTCAAGAGCAGTAGAGTTGTTCACAACTTGAATCAACAATAATTTTCTAAAGTTACCATCCTTCGCCCTAGAAATAGAGGACTTAAAGAGGAATTTTAAACTACAGTAAGTACTTACTTGGATGAGTATTAATTTTAGTACTTTTTTTTGTTAATTTTATTTATAACTTCATAAAATACAAAACTGAAAAACATTCTTTGAGGCCCTTTTTAGCCACTGGCAAATGCAGTGGGGTCATGCGCAGTAGCCAAAGGGAGAGTAACAAACAGTTGCTGCTTTATTTGCCTTGGCAGAAACTTGCATGTTCCATTTAATGTGTCTGCAATTTAAAATATCAATTTTTTTTTAAATTACGAGTAGATAGTGGGTTTTTTGCCATTATGTTCTAGTGTTTTGATGAATATTTTTGATAGGATAGATATTTATCCTAACAGAAAAAATTATTGAAAGAAGAGTTTCAGAAGAGCTTACAAAGCACACGAGCTTATATGGAAGACTCATTTGAACAGACACTGAACAGGCAAATCTGGAGCTATTTTAACAGTAGTTATTTAACAAGCAGCTATTTTCACAATAATTATGTCGACTTTTGCAAGTTACTGATTTGAAATGTTGCCTTTTAGACTTTACGTCTGCAGTCTGTTTCAGAACTCGTACTCTGTTCTCAAGGCTGATGCTTTAGGAAATATACATTTTGTTTCAACAGACTTCCCAGAGGACTGTATCAGCTGAAATAACTTTTCCCTTTCTACTTAAAACACAGTCTGGGTATGTTAAAACCCAGCACAAAAAGCATAAAATGTGTGTTAGGCTGCTTTTGCTTTTAGTTAAGTCCTTCAATGTCAACAAGAACTTGTCCTAGAGTTAAGTTGACTGAAGAGTCAAGACCATCCATTTCAAGATTTGTTTCAGGCAGGGTATTTGCAACATTGCTGAGGCATCAGCTTGCCCACAACCCTTCTTTCCCTGTTGTTGCAGAGGGAGTAGACCTACAGCAACAATTAATTATGGGTAAGAATAAAACCTAGACTTGCAAAGCCAGCTCACCAAGTCTTGAGAGTCAGCATTGTGCTCCTGGGTGCTTCAGAGGCTCAGTGCGTGCCTGTCCACACTGCTGTCTGCCTTGACCTTGATTTATGCTGCATCACATTAGTAAACTATCATTAATTATATCACCAGCTCTCCTAATCAGTGTCTCCAAGGCAAGACAGGCAGACAGTGAGTGTGAGCAAGGATGGGTAGATCCAAGAGGAAGTGTGTTTGTAATGCTGTTCCCCTTGTGCCTCTCAGAAGATCTACCCATGATCCAACATGCAAACATAGGTATCATCACAGTCCACCAAGCCTGTGTCTGGGACTTGGACATGAATGGTAGATGGTTCAATAGTGCACCAGCCAGCTTTGTTAGCTGTTTATGTATGGTAAATCAAATCTCTCTCTCACTTCTTGGTCTCCCTGCCCACAGACTAAGCAAGAATTTACCATATTGCTGTAAAAAGAAAGGAGAAGGCTCAGAAGCTCTTGTATTCTTAAGTTGCAAACTGATGGATTGAAAGTGGAGGAGCTACTAAATGTGCTGAGAGTTTGGTGGCATAGGTTTGCTCATATTTAAACTGTGAAACTTTGACATTTGCATACGTCCACTTAAAGGCAACATTAAAGACAACAGAGCTCTTTTTGCTTTTGTGGCTTTGCTTACCAGCTACAATGTCCCATATCAGAGTGTGAGGGCTGGGAGGAGAGGTGAAAATCCATCTGAAATTTAGCAGCTTAAAAAAAAAAAAAACAAAACCAAAAAAAAAACCCCAAAAAAACCCAAACGTTTTTAATCAGCTTGAGAGCTCAGTGGATTTGTGAAATCGTTTGGGATTAACAGGCTATTGATTGCTAATAAAACAATATTTAGCTTTGTCTGATGAACAGCAATGGAAAAAGGTGTGGGCACCTTGTCAAACAAGAGCCATTGAGGAGGAATGATGGGTTAAGTGTAGGGGTCTGAGTGGCAGCGTGGGTGCCCGGGCTTCAAGGAGAACTTGTCAGTTGTTAGTAAGGCTGGTGAAAGGAAGGACGCCAGCGCCTGATGGCTGGGGTAGTATTGATGCAAGTTAGCTGACTAATCAGATTGAAAAAGTCCCATGGTATTTATGTCACTTTAATTTTCATCAAACAATTGGAGACGACAGCACTCTATTAAGAAGAGGTTGATCCAGAACTAAAGCTAAATAAATTAGGGTCTCAGTTTAATCAAATTATCCCTCTCCTGGCCTTGGATTAACCGAGGGAGACAGCGTCAGTCTAGGCACTTTTCATTGGCTGATTTATTTTTTTTTAAAGAAGCTGGTACAAAGAATGGGAGATTTAACACACATAGCTACTACTCATAATACCGCAAACAAGCACCTTTTAAAGAAGGGGGAATTAATATTTATCAGGAGAATTTGCAGTTTTACTGAAGGATATTTCCATTTTTACGTTAGGGGTTTTTTTCAGTGAAATGAACTGAAAATGAGGTAAAAATCTGTCAACAAAAAAGCTGGACTGAGACAGCCTGTAACAAGCTGGTGCAGAAATGGAAACACTAGCCTAATGCTGTATAATGATTTCTTGTTTGATTCATAATATTTTAGTTTACCTGCTCTAAAAATGCCTTGATAGTACATTTACATTTTGCTATTGTTTATTTACATTTTTTGTGCAGGGTAAGTAATTCTTTTTCCTCCTTCTTGCATTCTTTACACCCCTGGGAGTAAAGACTTTGAGGTATCCTGATTGTCTCAGGGAAAATCATTTTCCCAAGCTGCCATGTATCTTCTCCTGTGAAGTTTTCTCTATAAGTATACAGCAAGAGATAGTAACTGTCTTTTCAATACTAATAAGATGAAAAAATCCTGTATTTAAAGTTCCTCTACAAAGATTTCACTGAACTGTTGCAATGAATCTTCAAGATCTTGAGCTCCTGAAATATTACAAATCTGTGTGCTGTCAGAATCATTGTATAAGTCTCTCTGGTTTTCTAGATATAGAAATAAAAGCAAAATAGTGTATCCTCTGCTGAAAGCAATGAACTGAATTCATCCCAGGTAACTACAAAATTTATTTTTTGACAAATGCAACATGATGAATATTTCCTTCCGTCTTTGTTGGAAAAGCCAAAATAAATTTGCAAGAAAAGCAGCATAAATGGATGTGGTCCCATGTCTGATTCTACTTTCTGATTGTCTCTTTCTCTGACTTCTAACTTGTTTTTTGCTGCCCATGATCATCATGTTCCTCATTCTGCTGAGGCAATAACAACTTAGGGAAAGTGAAGCTGAATAAAGAAATACTTGTATTTTTGTAACATCTCTCAAAATGGAGATACTGGGCTGGGCTGTGATCTAGTAAGGTAAATCTAAGGTAAATCATTTTCACAGCACACATAATAGACATGAGAAGTATGACTGGCTTCCATTGGTCCCTATTCTCCTGTAATCTGCAACATTTCACACTCTTCCTCTGCTTGCATTTCAGTTCTGCTCTTATCAAGCCCTTGGAAATCTGGGCACTAAGCACCAGATTCCTTAAACAGTGATGCACACACCTACCACTGCTCCTTTCATTTACGATTTCTACATTTTGAGCTCAAATAATCTGATCCTTCTTTTTTTTTCTAGCACACTTCAAGTTTCCATTGTCTTTGGTTAGTCACTGCTCAGGAGCACAGTCCAGAGCCGGTTCTGATGGACTTAACCTTGCACATGCTCATCCCCTCACAAGGAAGGTTTTGATTTCCAGGTAACTCATCTAAGTATTTACTTGCAGAGTTTGCTAAATGCCTAACATCCACTCTTGTGACATTAGGTATCTTGTAGATAGTGTAAAAAAACCCCAAGTGCCAAATAGTTGCCTTTGGGGGGTTGTTTTTAATGCACAGCCCTCATAGTTCCACTAGTTCAACCTGTTAACTGATGAGAACCCCAACCTGTCCTCACTTGTTTTCTTACTGTGAATGGAGATTATATATTTTCATATTAAAGGTGTGGCCTAAGGTAAATACTTCATTGTACTTCAAATGGACATAAGATTTCTTTTGTAGTTTCTCTTTACAATACTTTAAGTTCAGGTATTTTTTTCCCCCGTAGAAAACATTTTCCCCAGAGAAACACAGGTATTACGAGACAGAAAATATTGAATTACTTATAGCTGCTTTCTCTGTAGCACTGGTTTATCCTTGAGATGCTTATGGGTTCTTTTATCTGCATTTACCCTTTGGACATCAACAGTGAAAGTAACTCTGAAGATCAGTGGTTTTCTAAGCTTCTAAGTACTTGATTATTTTTGATTATTTTTTTAAATACTATCTATTTGGAGTGATCTTAGTCTGAAACTGTCCCCTGTTCCTCAAGTTGCTCCACAATGCACTTTTTATGGATGCACTTCTCTAGAGGTATAAATACATAAAAACATACTGAGTCCCATACCTTGTAACATAGCCATAACTTTAGTTCCAGGCTAAGTTTTTGTAAAACAGAAAAACAAAGAAACAAACAAACAACCCCCCAAACTACCCAACCAAATAACCAACTCCACCCCCCCCCCCCCAAAAGCTCAACAAACCAAAACCTACCCCTGCCCAGATGAAAAAGTTCTGTTTTGCAGCCCCCACTTTCCTTCAGCAGCCCTTTCCAGCCCCACTTCAGCTCCAGATCCCAGACTTAGTTTCTCTCTCAAGCTTAAACCTAACCCTGCTTTCAGGGTGAGCCCTACATAGGGTCTGCTGGGCTTTCTCCAGATGAAAAATATCTGTCAGTTATCTTAGTTCAGAACTATACTGAGAGCAATATGGCCATCATTTTGTGAAACTTTTAAACTGACTGAGCATACAAATTCTGATTAGCAATTCTGCTTTCAATACTACTAGCTTTTCCTGATGATAGGAATAAAAAATTCTTTTTGACTACAGCTCATTCCCTCTGTATACAAACTGGCACTCAAATTTTCTGATTTATGCTTAATTTAAATCTTTCCAAGCTTGTATGGTTTTAACAGAGTCTAAATTCACCCTTTGGCTGCGAGGGCAATAAAGGCATAAAGAGCTCATGGGCATTAATGAAGTTTTTACTTGCAGTGATGCCCTTCTGCAAAATGTGAGGTTTCTGTACCTCTTTCTGTTGCACCTAAGGCTGTTGGAGCTGTGCTTTTCATTGCTGTGGGATGTTGGGAAGAACCTGTTCACTGTTACACATGTTAAAGGCTAAATGAAAAAGCTACTATCTGCTTTTAGACCACTGGCTACAAGGAGTTTGCATCAGTAAATAAACACAAAATGCAAGAAACTGGGCAGGGAGGACTGAGCATGAGGGTATTTGTGCTCACACTCTATGCTTTTGGGAGTGTCATTCTTGGTACCTACATGTAGCAGGCTGACTTAAATATCCAAGGAATGTAGTGTAAAATTTCAGACAGTTTGGACTTTGCAGATAGAAAATACCTTTGAAAAATTGTCTTCAGTTTTGAGTTTCATGGTTCTGTGCAGTTTTCTTTTGGCAACATTGAGTGGTTAAAATTGAAGAAAAATATAACTCTGACCACACAAATAAGAAGTGATTTGGTTTTTTAATATTATTTTTTAAACATTTGCTTTCTCTTTTTTTTATAATATATTTTACACAGGGTAAAGTCATGCCCATTTAATAACAGTTTGTTAAAAAATATTTTGTTCATTTCCTACACAGTTTCTATTAACAAACTTTCTTTGCTTTTGGATAATGACAAGCACTATGGCCACAAAAAAAAGTGACGCAGGTAGAGAATAAAATTACACATGCTTGGAAATCCAGATGAGACAAGTGATATGTTGATACCATATTTTGTGTGCAGACACCCTCTAACAATCTCCCCAGTGTTGTGTTTCCAGAACGGAAAAAAAGTTTGAAATGCAGTAAAAAAAATTGTGAGTATTTGAAGTTTCTTCCCCTTGGCCCAGATTATGAAATAGTAATCCATTACATTGTAAATCTTCTGTACCATGCAAATCCCTTTACAAGGATTAGGAGATTGTAACAAAGATGATCATATTTCAAGAGGTACCCGGTGTAAGTCATACACTTCTGCTGCAGGATTTCATACAGCCTTCCCCCAACGTGTCATCTACACCAACCCAAATGAACAGGTGCTTTACATTTATTGAGAATCCTTAATTCACACAATAATAAAAAAGAAGGCTCGGTTACAAAGCTGTGCCGCACATTCAGTCTGTTGCTCTCTGAGCAGACTGAACAATAGCTGAGAGTGTGCAATGGAGCAAAGACTATGCAATCAGTGACCCTGTGCCCCTTTGGGGGTGGAGGGAGGGGGACGAGGAGAATTTCAGTAAAACACAAAGAAGCTGCTGTTTCTGCCTTTGCTGCTATCAGCCTGGGCACTACTGACAGAGCAGTGGCTGTTAAATCTATTTCTGCTCTTGGCTGCTTAAGCAAGGGTAGAGGAGAAGTGTGTTTTATCATTCTGTGTCACTTCTGTTTCTCTTATGGGATCAGATCCTACTTTGGCAGCATAAGCATCTGACTTGACTAGATTTCTTCTCTGAGCTAAGGGTATGCAGCACTTTGCCAGAATTTTGCACTGACTAATTCGATAACTAGTACTGACTCGCTATGTAATGAAAAAAATCCACGAGAAGCACTTAGTTTACACGACTAAAGAGTGTTTGCAGAATTGGTGGTGTCTTGTCATACCTGTAGAAGTAATTCTGAATGGATATAGAATTTAAAAACAAGGCATAGCACAGAATTTGTGAAGTCTGACTTAGTAGCTCTTAGATCCTTTTTCAAACTGGAATTCTGGTCTTATCTAAAACTAGTTTCCATATTTAGGTTTTTCATGTCCCTCTGGATTTGCCTATTACTAAGCAAGCCTAATCTGTTCAATTACCGCACTTAAAAGCCGCCTTTGTTAGCTTTGAGAGCCAGGAGGGTAAAACGGAAATTATGCTACATGGGATTGATATACAAGTACAGATGAGAGATCAGAGATTGTAATCCAGCCAAGGAAATTCAGACTTTCAGGTTTCCTTCTTGAATTCTACATACCCCTCTTTTCTTTTTTGTTACAGATCAATTCAAATCTCTTTGTTTTTATATTCAACAAACACCACTGAATCTGCACTGTAAAAATGAGACTACAATCTGACCCTTGGCTCCACCCCTCTAGAAATGATCAAAAGCTGCAAAGATTATAATAATGCTGATGATCATTCTGTCAAACAGCAATTATAATATTGGTACCTCCACTTGAGTGCTACATATCGAGCACTGTTGCAGATTCAGCCTTTGTAAAATAAATATCATAGAGTCATAGAATCATAGGATATGCTGGAAGGGACCCATCAGGATCATCAAGTCCAACTCCTGGCCCTGTGCAGGACAGCCAAGAATCCCACCATGTGCCTGAGAGTGTTGTCCAAAAGCTGCTTGAACTCAGATAGGTTTGGTGCTGTGACTACCTCCCTGGGGAGCCTGTTCCAGTGCTCAACCACCTCTCAGTGAAGAACCTTTTCTTGATATCTAACCTAAGCCTCCTGTGACTGAGCTTCATGCTGTTTCCTTGAGTCCTGTCCCCTCATGAGGAAGCTGTAGACTACTATGAGGTCTACCCTCAGTCTCCTCCAGGCTGAACAAACCAAGTGCTCTCAGCTGCTCCTCATACAGCTTTCCCTCAAGGCCCTTCACCATCCTTGTGGCCTTCCTCTGGATGCTCTCTGATAGATAAATGTCTTTTTAATATTGTGGTGCCCAGAACTGCCACAATATCCAAGGTGAGGCCACCCCAGTGCACAGCAGAGCAGGACAATCCCCTCCCTCTCCTGCTGGCGACATTTTGCCTGATGCCCCCTCCCGGCTGCCAGGGCACTGCTGACTCAGATTCAACTTGCCATCAACCAGGACTCGCAGGTCCCTTTTTACTGCTGCTCTCCAGCCTCTCGTTCCTAGTCCGTACACACAACCAGGGCTGCCCCGTCCCAGGTGCAGAATGCGGCCACTGTTAAACTTCATACAGTTAGTGATTTCTCATCTCTTCAAGTTGGGCTCTCTGCAGGGGGAGTACGATTCCTAAACTATGGCAAATGTATAAATCCATGTGCAATACCTAATGAGGTGCTGTTGACTAACAGCAGTGGTAAGATGTGGGAGATTTCTTATGTCATATTAGGGAATAAACACTGCGCAAATACAGTGTTTACTCGTCTGAATCAGACCAGTTCTAGCAGGATGCCCAGAGTACCTCTACTCTTGCCATTATATAAGGTAGTGATACTCAAGGTGAAATACTAATTTCATTACTTTTGGAAATATTTGTAGTAGCACAGATATGAACTTAGACACTTGGATGACACAAATGGTACAAATTGGAAAAATTCCAGCTTTGACTTTTCCTCCATCCCATCCTGCATAGAAGCACCATGAGAACCAGCACCATTTGATTCTGAAGAGATGCGTGTTTCTGTTGGGCACAAAATAGAGAGAAAATTAAGGAACTTCAGTAACCCAACGGAAATGTCTTCTTCAAGTGATGACCCTCAAGCTTTGTTTTTTCTATATAATTTTTAAAACTACTTTCTCGCGTCTTCATTTGAATGACGCCTCAATTATAGAAGACAGTAGGAAGAATTTTTTCACAGAATGGATTATTAAACATTGGAATGAGCTGTCCAGGGAGATGGTGGGGTCACTGTCCCTGGAGGTGTTTAAGGAAAGACTGTTTGTGGCACTTAGTATCGTGGTCTTGTTGCAAAATGTGTAATATATAAAATTTTCTTAAGAAAGGATGTTCTTTAATGTTGGATCTTTTTATACTTTCAAATCTAATCAACAAGAAGGGGGACATAATTGGTGAAACGGAGAGCAGCTAACGAGCTCTAAGTGATGTCCAGGTGTCAGAAAAACAAATTACTTGTTGGTAGTAATTGTTGCCTTGTTAAGGTTTAGGGTTTGACATGTTTCAATGACCTAAGGGGAGGCTAACAAGGCTTGGGAAGAAGGATGTACCAGCGACAGTGGACACAAAGAATGCAGAATTTACAGGCCACAGGGAAATCTGGCAGAACCCCCAAGATAAGGAAGAAACTAATAAAACCATCCCAGCAACTGTGCTGAAATCAGCTCCGACTGGGTAAAAGGTACTTCTGGAAGGGGGAGATCATGACCACCGACCCAAAAGAGAAAGACTGAGGATGCAGACTAATTGGCATGAGAAACGAGAGAGTCATTAACTAATAGAAAGAAGATAGAATATCAATTAATAAGAGAACTAGGTAAATTGTAGCCAATGAACATTAATTTCTTTGTTTGCTGAAATGCATATATAGTAAAAAGTTTTGATAGTTGATGTGCTTGATTTGTGGAATACCACAACTACCACAACTTGCTGTCTTCAGTATTTATTCTACATTCATACAGGCCAGTTACATTTTTCAAAATGAAATATCAAGTTTGATAGCAAAGTTCTTTTTCAAGAACGTAACTTAATAGATTGAAAGTCAGTGAAATGGATATATCAGAACTTGACTGTAAGAAGCAAAGATCAGAGTGATAGAGCCCTAAATTTTATCCAGCATATATTTTGTGTTCACTGTTAAACTAAGGTTTAGTTTCTATGCCTTTTTTTGCAGGTTTTGGATTAGGCTAAGTATAAAAACAATCTGTACATGTATCTTTACTTTGTCATCTTTATCATCTTTGGATTATTTTTTACCTTGAATTTTTTTATTAGTGTCATCATAGACAATTTAAACCAGCAGAAAAAGAAGATAAGTACTTCATCATTATTCTGAAAAGAAAGCAAAAAAAAAGGCTTTTTTTTGGTCCACTCATGAAAACTTTATTCATTAAGTATTTTTTTTTTGTCTATGATAAATTAATATGAGCCCTGCATACTAAATACATTGAATTCTTAAAGCTTACAGCTTGACTTGATGAGGGCTTGATGGACAATTGACAACATGTGTTTGTCCATGGTTAGCGAAATACTCATTGTCATTTTTGTAAAGATGTGGGTTTGGGGCTGGAGTCTGTAGTAGACTCATAAAAAGTCTAACAATTGAAATAGCAAAATTAGCTACAAAAACTCCTTGCTATACTACCTTCACGTCACAGAGCTCAGCAGTGTAGATTTCTGAACTTTAATAGCAAACTTTGTAGTGCTAGAGCAGGTCCAGAGAAGAACAACGAGGCTGGTGAAGGGTATGGAGCACAAGTCCTGTGAGGAGAGGCTGAGGGAGCTGGGGTTGTTCAGCCTGGAGAGGAGGAGGCTCAGGGGAAACCTCCTCACTCTCTGCAACTCCCTGACAGGAGGGTGTAGCCAGGTGGGGGTTGGTCTCTTCTCCCAGGCAGCGATCAGTGAGACAAGAGGGAATGGTCTTAAGCTGTGCCAGGGCAGGTTCAGGTTAGATATTAGGAAGAAATTCTTTACAGAGAGGGTAATCAGGCATTGGAATGGGCTGCCCAGGGAGGGGGTGGATTCTCCGTCCTTGGAGGTTTTTAAGATGAGATTGGATGTAGCACTTAGTGCCATGGTCTGGGAACCACGGCGATGGTGGATCAAGGGTTGGACTTGATCTCAGAGGTCCTTTCCAACCCGACTGATTCTATGATCTTCATTTGTGCTCTTTAGTCTTTGTGTTTTGTCAACACTGCGTCAAAAGGTATCACAGGACCCCTCGGCCGGGCCCGGCCCCCCCTCAGCGCCCGCCCCGCCCGCCATGGCCGGAGGGCCTCGCCAGGGGGCGCGCGAGCCGCCAGCGCGGCCCGGCCCGCCCCGCCGGCAGCGGGCGGAAGCGCCGCACGTGGGGCCGGCGGAGGGACATGGACGCGGAGACGGAGACGGGGCGGGATGAGGAGATGTCCGCGCTCTCCGACGGCGACGAGCCTTGGGAAGAGGAGGAAGAGGAGGAGGAGGAAGGCGCTGCCGTGGGCCAGAGGACACGCTGCCTCTTCTGCGATAGGTAAGGGCTCGGCGCGGGGTGGGGGGGGACCGCGGTGCGCTCTCGCTGTGCCCGCCTGGGCCAGGGGACCCGTGACGAGCGGGCTGGGCTGGGCTGGAGTGGGTAGAGCTGGGCTCGGCTGGGTTGGGTTCGGCTCGACTGGGCTGGATTCGGCTGTGCTGGATTCGGCTCGGCTGGGTTCGGCTCGGCTGGGTTCGGCTCGGCTGGATTCGGCTCGGCTGGATTCGGCTCGGCTGGATTCGGCTCGGCTGGATTCGGCTCGGCTGGGTTCGGCTCGGCTGGGTTCGGCTCGGCTGGGTTCGGCTCGGCTGGGTTCGGCTCGGCTGGGTTCGGCTCGGCTGAGTTTAGCTCATCTGGGCTGGGCTGGGCTTAGCTGGGCTGGGCAGGGCAGAGCTGGGATGAGCTGCGTACGCCCAGGCTTGGCCCGCGGGAGGCAACCATGCCAGGGAGGTAATTCATTCCTAGTTTTAGCTGAGCTCTGTAGCATCTGCAATTGTTCCGCGTTCCTCAAGTTGCTCCACGATGTGCGTTTTCTGGAGGCACTTCTGTAGAGGTATAAATATATGTGTATGTGTAAAATACTGAGTCCCATACTTCATAACATAGCCCTAAACCTAATTCCAGGCTAAGTTTTTGTTAAAACAAACAAACAAAAACCCACAAATCCCCCAACCAAATAATACCCCATCCTCCCCCCCAAAAAATCCCAACAAACCAAAACCTGCCCCTGCCCAGATGAAAAAGTTCTGTTTTGCAGCCCCTACTTTCCTTTGGCAGCCCTTTCCAGCCCCACTTCAGCTCCAGATCCCAGACTTAGTTTCTCTCTCAAGCTAAAACTTGTTGATCGAGCTGAAGGTGCATTAGATCCAGAGTGAAGGAGAGGATAAGGTGGAAAGAAGGTAATCCCCTCCTCTCATCCTGGAGCAGTGTGGAGGCTTTTCTCTTTCCTTTTTTTTTATTTTTTTCTCCCTGTCATCTTTTCCCATTGCCAGTAAATAGATAAGGGTTTTTATTTGGATGCAGCAGATCCAGCCGGCCCACCCACCTCCTGTATGTGGTTCTTAGATTTCAGCTTTAACAGAGTCTCTGCTTTCCAGGAATTTTTGAAAGTTCACAGGGTTTGTGGCTTTGTCAAACAAAATTTTTATATTTGTTGTCTTTTGTTTCAAAATGTTTGGCAAACAAGGTAAAAGTTTCTTTGTGAGGCATATGAATAAGGAGTTGCCTGTGCATCCCTTCTCAAAGGCAGATAATGTGTTCTGAATGTATTGCCTAGTAGGTCAGAACAGAGCATATAGAACTCAGAACTTCTAAATGTGTTGTTATTACATACTTAATAATTTGTTATTTACAGGTGGTTCAGTTCTGCTGAAGTTGTGTTCTCTCACTGCAAAACAGAGCATGAGTTTAATGTTAGTGATGTGATCCAGAAACATGGTAAGTTTTTTTCATGACTTGTCATTTCCTTTTGTGTATGAATGTCTTATTTAAAATAAATTGAAAGCATTGGTTTATTTCTAATGGATTTCATGGTTGCAGCTGAAACTTCCCAGATTGAACAAGATAAGCTATGTGGAAAAATGCTTATACTTTATGCTGGCTGCTTCCTGTGTGCTTTATCTACTCATAAAGCTCCTGACTAGTGACAAAAGTAAGATTGATCTCTGCTGGCTTGTGCTGGTGTGCTGAATCCTCCCTACCTACTTGAGCCAGCCCACTATGTGGTTTACCTGATCTTGGGAACTCCTGCCTGTCTAGTGATGCTGTTGTTGGGCTCAATAGCTAAGCAGACACCAAGGATGTACCCACCCGTAGGGCAGGTGCTGGACTGTGCTGCTCGTGTCTTTTGAGCAGCTGTTTGCAGTCTTGGCTTATGTTCCCTCAAAGGATCACAGGAGGGCAAACCCCCCAATGTCTGTTTAACTCTTTCTAGGAGAAGTTTGACTTTCACTTGAAGCTGTGTTTAGGCCAAGGTGGTGACTGAAGGAAAGTACATGTAGGAGGATGTATGTGAAGTAGGGAGGGCTTTGAAAGAGGTAAGTGCTGAGCTACTGAGCCTAAAATAGGAAGAGTGGAAAGCAGGAGTAGGGAAACTGTGTTGGAGAAATGCTGTTTTAAGAGTGTTCACTGAAAAGGAGTGTGTGAGATAAGAGGATGGGAACTACATGAAGCATTTAGAAATCTGCCTGTGAAGTTGTAAGATCTGGTCTGTTTTCTGTCTAAAATCCAAGGTAAAGTGTTCTGTCTTTGGTCTTGTTGGTGAGAGTACATATTTATACTTAAGCCACTGTTGTTTCTGCCTAGGTGGCATTTTTAAATCAATGTTGGTAAGTATTCTTGATGAGTATAATCAATGTGATTTCTGTTAAGCAGAAAGCTAAAAATGAACAACAGCCTAAAATATCAGCAGGGTAGCTAGTGGCTGTCCTGAAGAGCTTGCTTGCCAGATGAATGAAATCCCTGTTCATAATCCCCAATTGGATGTGTTCCATTCTTAATTTGTGGCAAATGTATTTGTCCTGAGGGTGAGAATTTCCTGGTTTAATCCTAAGGAGAAGAAAAACATAGATGGCAGGCTTAAGATAGGAAGACTGCACTAGATGGTGATGTACACCCCAAGGGGAAACTGGCCACTTGAACAAGCAACTAAGTATTCATTTAATTGTGAAGTATGTGTGCTTTTCTGTAATGCAAACTCTCTCCCTTTTTTTTTTTTTTCCCCTCTCAGGACTCAATTTTTATGGATACATTAAGCTAATAAACTTCATCAGATTAAAGGTAGGTGTGCCACATACTGCTTCTGTAATCTGTGTCTGGAGAATACAGAATCAAGGTGCTGTGCTTTCAGTTTGCCCTTTTTTAATAACTGCATGAGATTTTGTATTGTAATTCTAGAAATAAGAAATCACAGGAATTAAAATAGCTGTTGATTGGTTTATTTAGATATGAAGTTGTTTTAATTTAAATTGTATTTAACTTATGTGATTTTTATTGTTTTCAGAAGAGGGTGTTAGACTTGCAAAAAGCCTCCATGCTATGTAGTATCATCTTGTTTTGTTAATTTGTCTTGGCCTTTTCTGTCTTGCTTCAGAAATGGCTTCACTTGTCAATAACTGAAGTTTCTCAGTCCTTGCCTGTGTGTAGGTGTAAAAGAGTGTTCCTGAGGGTGTGAGCTGGCCAGACCCCTACTTAGTAAGGACATCGCCTGATCCCTCTTGCTACAGAGCTTTAATCTCTGCTAAATGATGCCAGAATCAGGAAAGCTAATGGGAGCCTACAATTTTAAGATAGGCCTGGGTGTATTTTGTGTGTTCTGTGACTTTGAAGCATGTTCCTTGGTTGTTCCCTAGAAGTTTAGGTTTAAACTTAACACCATCTTACCTCATTAACCACTTTTTAACTTAAATCCTCAAATCTTAAATCCTCAAATAGTTACTTAATGCATAACTGTCTATGCAGAGTAAACACAGAAAGGCAAAAATTGAAGTCCAGAATCTGACCTTTCCTTTCCTGACAAAATATTAACTGGCTGGATGCAAACAGGAGAGAATGCAGCATTTCTGACATTAGTCCCTGCAGCAGTGTTCATGTAAAAACACCTGACAGGATTAGCATCTGCAATTTATTGATTAGCCCTCTTGGAAGCTAAGAGGCTGACACAGCCAAACACCTGAGTAAACTTGGTTCCTGATAGCAGTGTAATCCTGCAAGTATCCTTCAATCAGTGCTTTACTTGAATTTCTTGATGCTGTAGCTGCCTGGGCTTTCTCAGCCTTTGCTACAAAGTTCCTTCAATAATACCCTGTATATTTGAATGTGTGAAAGAACAGGTCTTTGCCTTTTTTTCTTGAATCAGACTGAAGGGCTGGTGTTTTCAAAGAAACTTAGCTTACATGCTCTTCCCCTGTCTAGAAACCAACAGGAGCATATTTGAGTTCTCTCAGCAGCCCACTGCCTTGGAAAGGAGAGGAATATCTGAAACCAGAACTAGAAGATGATCTCCTCCTTCAGTTTGGTAAATACTGTTTCAATATGACTGCACTGCATTGTAGGGTAAATGTGGTATTGTCAGAGTTCATGCCACTGTTATTCAGTTGATTTACATACATGAGAAAGTCCACATAGTAGCCGAAGTCATGACAGTAAGTTACACTCTGATATTTTTACTGCATGTTGTGCATTTATTTTTAGTGACTGAGATTTCCATAGCCCTTTTTTATTACCTGCATTTGCGTATTGTAGCAAATTCTTATAGCAGAGATGCTCTGTATAGTATTTATGCTGGTCAAAGAGACACTCCACCTGACATTCATTGGGAGATTTGTGAAGCTTTTAAAGCTTCACAATATTTAGATATTTAAATAGATGATATTTAAAATCTGATGCATTCATTCAAAAATGTGTGCTACAAGTAATTTGCCTTGTTGAGAACATCTTTTATACAGGTTCTATTTTGGAGCAACCCAGTATAACGTACTACAAAAGTTCTGATTCTTTAGTAGTTCTGGGGATCAGAGCAAGCAGCCTTAGTTTCTCTCTCATGACAGTTCGTCAGATGTTCTTGAGAGAATTCGGTTTGACTTTTGAAATTATTTTTGCTGCCCGTGATCCTCTCACTCTCTTATACTTGCACATCTTTCAGCTAAACCATAAGGTGCTTAGGGCTTGTGGATTTTTTTGTTCTCTCTACACTCTGGAATGCAGTTTTGCCCCTTTCTAAGTGAACCCTGTTGCATGGCAGCAGAGATAGTGCCTGCTAGAGGACATGAGTTGGTTGCTTCAGAGAGTTCACATTTCCCTGGATCAGCTCCTGCCTAATGTGTGCTCTTTGCCCGAGTTATAGACTTTTGAGGTGCTTTGATGTGCCAGTTGCAGTTGCTTAAGGGTTATGGGCGTGAGCTGAACTTCTGAAATATTAAATGCTTTCTTTCAGTCCATGGCTCAAACAGTCTTCCATGATTAAAAAGAATAGATACATGTTTTTTTTAGTTAAGTCTTTTGCTCAGTCAGCTGGCAGTAACTTCCTACTATATCCAAAAGCACAGTAGCATCCTTTTTTTTTCTCCACTGACACCTGTTGAAATCAGCTGAATTTAGCAAGAGGTGAATGGGACCTAGTGCTGAGTCTGCATTGTAGTTGAAAAGCACTGTTTCATCTAGATTCACTGTTTATGCTCTTCTGTTTTGTGTGTTTGTAAGCTTTATAAAAGCCCGAGGAATTGGTTTGAAAATTAAGAGTTACTCTCTAATTACTAAGACATTTTAAATTTATATAATTTCTTACCTTTTACCATTACTGTTAACAGCACTTTCAGCCTCAGAATAACATAATTGGAAAAAAGCAGGATAGAACTGTAATTAACTTAATTATATTCTAAACCAAATGTCTCTTCTATGGTTAATCAAACACTGGTATTTAAAGAAGCCTGAATTTTGGATTTATTTGCTTTATTAACTTAGAGCATGCTTCTAGCATATTTGCTTTTTCTGAGTAGTATTGTGTTCTGCAGTTAGTCCTGTTAAATTCAATCATGTCTTTTGTAAAACAACCCACTTTTACAAATCATCCAAAGACAGAAATAGCATTTTATGTTAATGATTTGCTGTGAAGCAACACATGACTGGTAGGTGGGTTTTTGTCCCTCTTCATTTCATCAGATATAGAAGATCTTTGTGAACCTGCAAACGTTGTGCCCTGTAATGGTTTAAATGATACCACAGTGCTCCTTGAACAGTTAAAACACACAGAACACAGAGCAAGAGCCGCAGAAGCAGCCTTGTCTAGAGCACAGGAGGATCTTCAGAAAATGAAGTAAGTGTTTGAACTGAAGTTTTGGGGTGTTCTTATTTGGTGTGTTTTAGGTGAGAAGACAATAGAAATTCAAAGATGTTGTAGAGTGTAACCTCTTGACTTGTATTGGGACTGCAGGTTTGACTTGTGTGTTGTAGAGGGTCAGTAAATGTCTTTTAGATGGTTAGTAAAAAATGCACAAAACTTGCGCAGATTGAAAAACCAAAGTACGCTTGGGAAAGCTAAGCAAGCACATGGCTCAGAAACATGTATTTTGCTTCAGACCACTTAGTTTTTGAGACACTTTTCTGTTAGTCCTTTAGATAAGAATGTAAACACTGAGGATGTACACAGTGGAGCAGAGACTGACAAATTAAATACGGGACTCCAAACGTTGTCAGAGTTGGCTCCAAACAATGATTGTTAGTGGTAGAGTCCACTTACAGTTTGGAGAAACTCTCAGTGAAATTAAGAAATCAACTTTTTTCAGCTACTTTTCAGTCTTAGATGTGGGTTCTGTTAGTGAAAATATTCAGTTCATCACAGTCAGGAATCAGGACATCCCTGTAGCTGTACACTTGACTTCTAAATCTTGAGGTCTGCAAAATATAGATTGATGACGCTCATGGATAAAATGGGACATGTAGGGTCAAATCCTGTACAAACATGTCATTTCAAGATTACACTGATTGGGCACCGAAGAACTGAAGTTGTATTTAGGAGACTTTGGAAAAAAAATTCATGTTCTTTTGCAAGGAAGTTAGTTGGCAAAAGGCTTGTTTTGTAAAATACATTTGAGGGCTTGTACATTTTGATATTACACACTTGGTGTTATAAGTAACTAAGTAGACCAAAATAAATTCATGTATTTAGATCTTCTCAACTGTGAACAATTCTTTATTTCAAAAATAAGGAGGTTTGTCTTCAGTCGGGTTTGCCTTTTGCAAATTGTACTTCATAGTACACAGTGCTTCTCTGGTGTCTCTGGGTATATTATGCATTAATTGATCATAAACAGTAAGAATGAAACAAATTTGGCACTGTGCTTTGAAAACTTAGCCTTTTTTTTCTTTATGTCTTCTTGTCTTCCTCTTGTTCCATTCGTTTTCATTTAAAACAAAAAACCCACTTCAGGTCAGCAGCAGCAATTTCTTTTGAACTCTAAACTTCAATCGAGGTTATAGATTTTTATTATTTTTTTGAGGTTAGTGTATCAAGTTATCTGCTCCTGTAAGAGAGAGACTTTTAATTTTCCTTTGCAATGCAGCCTCTTCCTTTGTCTGGCAGCAAAAGTAACCAGATGTAGATCTGCTGAAGCACCTCAGTTTTAAATTATGGACAGATGAAGCGGTTGCATTGTAGTAGTTAATATGGTGCTACTGGTTTATGCTGGAGGTTCCTCCATGGAAAGAGACCATCTGCAGATGTTTCATTTCAGGTAAACCTGTGCAAAATAAAGATGGTAACAGTTCTATAAATCAGATCTCCTCTGGCACTAGATGTAACTTAGAGATATAAGAACATGGCTTGTATATGGTGAATTTTTTAACCTGTCACCTGTTTAGAGGTTATGGCTTTTGTCTTTACATACCATTTTTCTTGATTAAAAACACTGGAGGGCAGCTCTGTCTCTAGACTTTCTTTGGTGCTTGTGTTGCATTTGGCTGCTTGAGGAACTATTGGCTGAATCCATTTTAAAGAATTTTAAATTTAAAATAATTTAAATCTCACACAGTGCTAATTATACTTAATTGTATGACATGGAATCTTTTTTTGAAGTTTAAATTTTTATCATTTAGATATTCATCTAAAAGTAAGGAAAAAGCAAACTGCCATGGCAAAGAGCAATATTAAAAATAAGATCCAGACCTGTATAGACAAGTATAGGAAGTTGCTGATACTGACAAAATTTTAGTACAAATTCCCTTACCATATTCTCTCCCCCATCCAAACTAGTTGAGTAGAGAGGTATTTGATATGCCAGGGGTGAAATAGTTTTTTTGGTTTTGATGTTCTATAAAACTGGTACTGGTAATGAGGTGTTACCTACAGCTTCTATATGTCAAGTTCACTGTTAAAGGTAAGTGTTGGTGGCTTTGAAGTGGTCTAGGGTGTAAGTTTTGTTGCTGTTGGGCTGTAGACCTTGGAGGAATATTGTCTGGCATGTGACGTTTTTCACTTACTTGGGGGTGTAGTATGAGCTGTTTGCTTGTCAGCTCCTAATTGTGTTTTCATTATAAACCTCTTGATTTGTGTATTTTATCATGAAAACTGCTTTGAGGAATAAGGGAACATAGAATCATGAAATGGTTTGGGTTAGAAGGGATCTAAAGGTCATCTACTTCCAACCCCCCTACCATGGTTGCTCAGGGCCCCATCCAGCCTGGCCTTGAAGACTTCCAGGGTGTGGAAGTGCTATAGCTTCTCTGGGCAACCTGTGCCAGGGCCTCACCACCCTCTTGGTCAAAAATTTCTTCCTAATATCCGATTTATGTCTACTGTCTTTCAGCTTAAAGCCATTCCCCCTTGTTCTGTCACTCCATGTCCTTGTCCAAAGTCCCTCTCCAGATTTCTTGTAGCCCCTTCAGGTGCTGAAGGGTCACCCTGGAGCCTTCTTTTCTCCAGGCTGCACAATCCCAGTTCTCTCAGCCTTTCCTCATGTGTTTTAGGAATGCAAGACCATGGAGGAGGAAAAATAAGCAGCATGAAATTAAAGTAACGAATTGAATGTTAAGCTCTGTTTTGTTTTCACACAAATGCTCAGTTTTAAAATACTTCCTTCTGCCTTCCACCCGTCACAGAGTGTTGTGTGGGCTGTAGTTCTTGTGCTCTTTCAATTGAGTCCATATCTGCACTGCACAGCCTGAAACACCTCGAGCACCGTGGTGCTGGCTTTGGTGCCAGCGAGCAAAATATAGATAATCCTTCCTTAAAAATAGAAACTAAATCTCAGGATTTCGCTGTGAATAATTGCTCGCTGTAAGCAGAAAGCAGGGATTGCAGTGGTGCAGCAGCCCAGAGGAGCCTGCAGAGGGAGGATGTGCACACCTAAAGCCGGGCCCATTGTTGGCAAACCCCTGAGCAGCCTGGATTCCTTCCCTCTTCCAAGCCCTTTCTGCCCCACCCTCCCCCCCCTCGCTTTCATGGTCCCATAAACATGTCTCAAGGGTATATTTCAAATTGATTACAGACAATTTGCCCAGGATTTTGTGATGAACACAGATGTCAGGAGCAGCTCATCATCCAGCGCCATCGCAGACCTTCAGGAGGATGAGGATGGTGTTTACTTCAGCTCCTATGGGCATTATGGGATACACGAAGAGATGCTAAAGGTTAGAAAATCACCTCACCTGCATCTTAGTAGGACTAAAGAGGAGAGCGAAGGAAGTGGGCTGTGTGCCCATAAATATACTGCAGAGCAGCTGCATTTTTAACCCTTTCTATCCAGGATAGTTTTTTCTCCAAGAATTGGGCCGAGAGATCTTTTTCCAGTTTTACTTCCTTTGTATAAATTCTGTTTACGGGAGGCATTAGGAACATGAAATCATGTACCGATATGCTTGATATTACAGTAACACAGCCTGACCTTGCCGAAAGCAGCTTTTTCCTGCATGCTTAAAAGATAGAGGATAAAACATAGTACAGGCAGTGAATATTTTTCTTTAGTTTTAAATTTTCCTAACAATTGAAATTTGTTAGGCAAGACCATTTCTCAAATATTGTGGTTTCCTATTGCACTAGGTAAACAGAAATTGGTCCTTGTGCTTGGTTCAATGTATTGTAACATGACATTGAACAGCTGAAAAAACAAATGTGCTCCTTTTATATGATAAAGATGAAATTAATGCATAAAACTTTTCAAAGGCAAGCCTATTTTAACTTTAAAATAAAAAACACAAAGCCCAATAGCTTCTAATTGACATGTAAATGAGAATCTCTTAATGCTTCCTTTCAGAGAAGATATCATTGTTATGAAAGTTATAAACAGTTTTATAATTTTAAGCCAGAATTAAATAAAATTCCTGTCTAATGTAAAGGTAGAATACAGAGTTGCGAAGTCACTTTGTCCCTGCAGCTAACACAGGAAGTTTTCAGCTTTCTAAATCGTTTAGTGGGCCCAATGTAGAAATGCATGTGAATCTATGGTAAGAATAGTATAAGCATGAGATTAATATTAAGGGGAGGGGATTTTACAGAAGCACAGACATGGCTGCAGAAGTAGAAGGATGTTATCCAAAATGCATAGTCTATAGAAATATAACTGAAGTCTTGAAAGAAAGATAGAAATGATCGGTTTTTGGTTTTGCAGTGGTGTAAAGCTGACATTTGAGATGTTATAGGCTATAGGACGAGTAAAGTTTATAATAAATCTACATCTCTGCACAAGGAGATTGGTACAATATTGTATTTTATTGATTTCAGGGTACGTTTCTCAGAAAGCTTTTAGGAAGACTTTTGAGTTTCCAAAGCATACAACACCAGTTATTTTTCATTGCATTGTGTGTACATTGAAATTTTTCCTATATGGTAGGCATTCACTTGGATTTTTTCTTTTCTTTTCGTGTTTACCTTATTTACATACATGTAGTGACTTGGTACATGACAATTTTTAGGAAAGGAGTTTTGCTGTCTGAATTGTAAATCTGTTTCTGACATTGTTCAGTCTTAAACTTTTTTTTTCTTTATGCCTGGTAGTGGTAGGATGAAGTTTCAGTTTGGGTTGTTTGTTTTTTTTTTTCTGTAAACACTTCAGAGGTGGGAGGAAGAATGTTGTTACTTCACACTGACCAAGTGGCAAGTGTTTTCCTTGCTCTGCCGTTTTGCTCAAGAATTCCTTGACTGTCATTTTAATAAATGTTCTTACCATTTTACTTATAAACAAAACAAAAAAGCATCACGTGGAAATGTGGAGTGAGAGAGCGGGATTGATGGACAGAGACACCTGAAGTGACTGACTGGAGGCAGCAGCTCGAATTGTATTGATTCAGTTGGGGCAGTGCTGAGGCAGTGTGAGTGGGCAGGATGTAAGGCTGAAAGATTTCCAGCTGACTGCTTTCTCAATTGATGCTGAACATTCCAGTTTTGATTATTTATTTTTAAACTTTTTTGGTCATTCCAGCAAAATCCTGTGATATGCTGCAGTAGAGGTGAAGCTCTAAAAATAGGTGCTCTGAATATAACATCAGAGGAAACCAATATGGTTTTCAAGGATCACAGTTTCTTTTATTCATTACTTATGTATAATTTTAAAGTGGAATTTTCTAAAATCAACCCTGTTTCTTTGGGTTGTGTGCGATAATACCTCTACATTTAAAACTGGATTTTAGAATTTTCAAGCCTCAAAATAATTCTGTCTCCAAATTTTTTATTGACAAAGCCTTTGTTCTCAGTCACTGGTTTTGATCTTAATTTTCTATCAAAATAGACTTTGTTCCTTCTCACTGTAGAAAATTTCTTTCGTTCTCTGCTGTTTCTAAAAATTCTTACCTTACCATAATATAAAAATATTAGATTTAATATAAGCACTTGGATTTTATCCTTCAGCATTATTTGCACTAGACAAAAAATTGCTGAAAATTTTTTTCTACTTTACTGTAACACTTGAACTGCAACAGCAATTCCAAAACCTATACTTGGCTGTCGTTTTGTGTACCTGCTGATACATGGTAAGACAATCAATGTTTTTGATTATCTTGCTGGTAAACTGAGCCATATTGCTACCTTTGATATACTAGGATACTATAAATGTTTCATTCTATGCTTGAAAACATTCCAGCCTCTCCAACCCTGTTGTATTACAGTCAAATATATTTACTATATTGACTTTTGTGGAATGGGCTGTACAGCTTTATTTGCTAGCTAGGTTTGCAAATTTGCAGTTTGTTCAGAAATAGGACAGGTTAATTTGATGCATAATGTTTTGGTTTTTTTTTAAAGAAATCTCTTGTGTCACAGGAGAGTCAGAGAATAAAATGATACAAAATGTTTTATGAGCTTGTGATTTGAATGTTTCAAATTGTAGAGGAAGTTATGTAAAGCTGGTGCAGTATTGCCACTCTGCTGTTCCTGGGAAGTAATGAAGAAGTATTAAGAACTTTGAAATACTCAAAATGAAATGCAGCAGGTCAGGAAACCATGAGCTAATTTCTTATTTTTCATCCAGCTGAGGCAACTGGCTTCATTTGCAAAGACAGTAAATTTTGAAGTAATATTACATGGCCAGCGTCATGATTGCAGAGCCCTTGTAAGTACAGTATACACAAAACATCTTTAGGTCAGGTTAAAAAGAAGTTTTTCAGTATTTTTGAATGACATGCTGTACCTAAGTGAAAAAAATGAACACTTTTTGCTTTTAAATAACAGGATAAAGTACGTACAGAAAGCTATCGTGACTTCATCTATCAAAACCCACATATCTTCAAGAACAAGGTAGGTAAAACAGCTCAGAAAATACAGTCATTTCTGTGGTTAATTTTTTCTCAAATAGTAGAAAACCTTCAGGTTGGCTACTTTGTAGCTCCGAGAATGGAGAATGGCACTGTGACAGGATTTGATTTAATGTACTGTGGCTTTATTAGGTGGTGGAAAGCTATTCAGCTGCTGGAGGGTGCACAGTGCTGATAAGAGCAGTGGTGATGGCTATTGTCACTGTGCTGCGTGCCATGTTGGGATGCTCATTAATTATGTCGGCGGGGTGAAGCTGAGCCTTTCTTGTCTGGTGTATTAGGTGGAATCTCTCTGAGGGCCTCTTTACCAGAATTAAGTGAATTTCTATGTATGCCTGATACAATAAAAACGTCCTGGAAGCCCTGTGTTATTAGAGCTGGAAAAGAATTCATGTGTAACTGATTTTTGAATTAGTGTTGTTCAGTGTCTCCAGAGTAGGTTGTTATTCAAGGGCTTAGAACGAGGAACTGATGTTTCACTTGCAGTGAGGAGGATTGTACTGATATGACCTTACAGTGGTTGTGACCCCTGTACAGTTATGATACTCTTCTTGTCCCTTGTCTTTCTGATGGCTGATTACTTTGCTGTGTTTTGAGTTCATAGAGCCATGGAATGATTTGGGTTGGAAGGGACCTTAAAGATCGTTGAGTTCCAACCCCCCTGCCATGGGCAGGGACACCTTTCACTAGACCAGCTTGCTCAGAGCTCCATCCAGCCTGGCCTCGGACACTTCCCAGCTTCTCTGGGAAACCTGTCCCAGGGCGTCACCACCCTCACAGTGAGGAATTTTTTTCCTAATATCTAGTCTAAATCTACTGTCTTCCTGTTTAAATCTATTCCCCCTTGTCCTGTCACTACATGCTCTTGTAACTAGTCTCTCTCCATCTTTCTTGTAGGCTCCCTTCAGGTACTAGAAGGCTGCGATTAGGGCATCCCTAAGCCTTCTCTTTTCCAGGCTGAACAGTCCCAATTCTCTCAGCCTTTCTTTGTAGGAGAGGTGAGAGAGAGAGTTTTGCTCTGGCAGGAGGTGTTTCAAGGTTGATAGTGGCTATGTTTTGTATCTTACTTCAGTTTTCAGTTGGAAACTACAGCAGAAAAAATTAGGAAATAGTTTTCTTCCTTTTTTAGTCTCAGTTCATGTCACAAGCCTGTTTCTGTTAAACATTTTTAAACTCTTTAGTTACAATGAAAGAATAAGGAAAAGTGTTGTAGAATTATACTGCCAGCTACTTAAATGATGCAGGTGACTGCATAGATGGGCAGCTCATACAGCAAAGCAGAAAAATCAATAAAGGAAAGAAAACTTTCCTGGGAGAAATTTAGTTTCACCGATGCCCCTGAAATTGATAACTGCAGGTTTTCACAGGGCAAGACTGATATGAAGTTACATGAAATGTGTGTCCTCGTGGAACAGTAATTTTTCTGAATTGGTTGTATTTCTCCTCCTCTGTATGAACACACTGGAAACATTCAAAACAAACCTGTTAGAGTCAGTGTTGCTTCAGCCCCCGAGGTAGATACATTTGCTCAAGAAACAGCTGAGAGAATGTGTGTGCTTACTCTGTAGCTGTGAAAGCATTCAACTTCTCTGAAGAAAACCTTCTCAGTTATCACAACATCTACAACTGATTTCTGAACATGGTTTTTACAACATTTTTTTGATCAAGATTACCTCAAATTCATAGTGGATCCAAACCCATCATTGTGTGTTGAGATTGAATTGAAAGGCAGATTCTCAACTGCTTTGAGTTCCCAATAACCCCCATCCATGTGACCAGTGCCCTGTTTGACTTCTGTGTCTGACCATTGATGTAGCTTTCACATGCTACACAGTTATGGAGAACATAGGGGATTTTTTTCAGAGTTCTAGACTTCTGCTGAAGAAAATATGAAGATATTTTGCTTAAATTAATATATCATATAATGCTCTCAGAACCATATTAATGAATGAAACTTCCAACTTAAAGAAAAAGGCTATTTTCCCTTAAAGTTTCTTTACAGGTTTTTTTTTTAAAAAGTGGGTAAAATTCTGGTACTCTATTTCCTAGAACTCCCATATTTTATTTCTTTATTATTGCAAAATACAGGGCGGTGCTTTTTATTGTTTCTAAAAGGACACTTGTGAGGTAGTTTGGGAGGAGCTTGTTCAAAGAGCTGAATTTGTTGTACTCACTTTTGGTGCAAATATGCTGTATCCTAAAGAGGTGTGGTTGCATGGTGACAGATTGGAACAGAATATCTAGGTTTGTTTAATAGGCATACTTTATTCAGAACTCAGCTTTCAAAATAAATTATTAAAACTTGTATGAATCCTGCTTGCTGCCTTTATTTTCAACCTGTCAAATGTATTTGAGATGAGAATAGGACAATTTAGATTACCTAGCAGGAGTAGTTAAGGTACTCAGTAAAAGGAAATGTGGTCCATTTTACAGTGAGAGTATTTTTGGGTAGAAAAAATAGCTTAGTAAAGCACTGTTGCCATGCTTAGTTTTTGTGGTAGAATGGAAGTCTGAGGCAAGATCAATGCCATATTCAGGGAATAAAATGAGATTTTTAAAACATTGTTCCTACTAAGAGTTCATCGATGGAATTGATTTAATTGGCCAAATCACCTGGCCTCCTGTTTTTCTGAATTAGAAGTAATTTTTTCTGTTATTTAAAGTGGAATATCACTTTTGATTACACTGCAGAGAAGGAGGTGGTGCTGCAGTGTATTATTGTATAGTCAAATCGCCAGTCCAGCTGCTCCAGGTCTTTGGTGAGAGGCCATATGTGATCACCACAAGAATATGTGAGCTGTAGACCCTTGTCCTTAGGCTAATTGGTGATCATTCTGCTTGTCTTTCTGTTCCTCAGATGTATTCCAGCTTGTATACTTTCTCTCTGGTGCCTTTTTCTCCACCCCCATCCCCTGCCTAAGGCTAGATGAGTTCCCACTGCGTTTTTTAAGTGACCAGGGCAGATGTCCAAAGTGGTGTCTGTTTTGATTTTTTTCCAATTTGTGGTGATTGCTCTCTTTCATGCAACTGTACATCAAAATCATTCTTTCACAGGGGTTTAATTTTGGCTGTGACTTCCAGCTTTCATGGCTCAGTGATTTTGTTAACTACCATGGGTAGAGTGTTAAAATAGGTGATGTTGGGGGGTGTGAGGTTTCAGCAGCTGCAAGAATATTGATTTTTATTTTCTATTCCTATCTCCAGCAGATTCAGCCTAGGGAGTTCTGTAGCCATAACATATTCATATGTAACTTGAGGGCTGTAGAGTTGACTCCTTTGAAATGTAGCTGCAAAGAGTTGCAAGTGGAACGAATAACTCTATCCACAACTTCCCTGGCCAACCTCTACAGAAGGGGCTGTAAAAAATTCATCACACTAACATTTTTTAGTGTGATTCCAGGTAGTAGGTCACTCTACCAAGACAGGTGGCAGTCAATTCTTCAGTCATTGCTTCCCAGAACACCACAGCAGAAGCTCACTTACGCTGTACTGCTATGGATAAACAGCTGGTTTTATTCGTGCTGGCATCAGGATCATTGTTCTGCATCCATGTATAGGATTGTAGACAAGAGAAGGCAGGCAGACCTAAGGTGCAGCGCATTCCAGTGTTTACTTGGATACTATTTGCAGGTGAAATGTAAAAGTGCACATGCAAAGCTTTGTTGTGCTGAAGCAAGAAGGCTCAGTAGCTCATGAGCTGAAAAATGTTTCAGTAGGATGCATTATTGCCTTGAAATATTTTGTAAAATGGGGTTATAATTCTCAAAGGAGGGATTGATTCTTGAGGAAATTGATGCCTTCTCTGGAAAAAAAATTAATGTCACGAAAGCTGTGAAGACGAGTTTCACAGCACTGGATGCTCTGAAGAGGAGAGATGGTGAAAGAAGTTTTCCTTTCTAATAAATTGTTGCTATGACTAATAATTCTAACTCAATGTTCTGGTTGACTTAGAAGTGTTGAGGAAGTTGTACTTACTCTCATGTTAGGGTCTCATATATGGGAAAGGAAGTCTCTCTTTACGGTTCTGGTTCTGTTAATGCTTAAATGCTATACATGGTAGGAGTGGCTATACCTAGTGTTTAGGAAACTTGTTTTGATTTTCAGACTTCAGAAAGTTTTGGGGTTTAGTGCTGAGAGTTTTTTAACACCATTAGTAAAACTTAGCTATATTAAGTAGAATTCTAACAATAAGACCTCTGATGGTCTGATCAATGCAATAAAATGCACCTTCATCACCTCCAGAGGTGCCTTTCAGCTTCAGCGATTCTGTGAAAACATCAAACCTGAAACTCAGCTTAAAAATCTACTGTAACACATTAATCAGTTTTTAAGTGTTGAAAAGTTTGCAGCAGGTAGAAGAAATACACTATTCTGATAGCAAGACCTGAACAAGACTGCTTGGTAAAATCTCTCTTTATGACATTTAACATTGCAGGCAGCTCATCTCTACTTAGTAATAACTTTGGTACTCTTTTGTTAGTTGCTTTGCATTTTTTCAGTCTTTTCAGTCTTCCTACAGTAGCTAATATGTGATATGCCAAACCCCAGGCATTTTCATGAATCTTGTTGCTGAGCTGAGTGTACTTTTTCAGGTGTGGTGATGAAGTTTACTCTTCTTTCATGAAATCTTACTGGATTTTTTTGGTCTTATTTTGATTATAAACAGTGCTAGACAGAAAATATTTCCAGGTGTTAAAACTGTGCCAGTGACCATTTTGAAATTAGTCATCTTGAGCCATAGCTGTTTTGGGGCACTGTGGCCATTTCTGGCAGAGAATTCCTAAATAAAGCAAGCTTCTGAATAGACTCTTAATGAAAACCGCAGTTAGAATATGTTTTTTTAGTACCAGTGCTAAGTTCAATTATTAGTGATTCCTTTTTCTCCTCTTCATGTAACATTTTAGTTGCCCAGATAATTGCTTGTGGTTGTTAATCTGCAGCTCATCTGCTTCAATTCTCAATCTGGAAAAGGTGGTAGAGGGTGTGGATTTAGAACTGCAGTTTGACTTAAGTATCTCTGCATGTGACAGTAAAACTTGATGCTACCATTTGTTCCTTCTCTTGGAATATGTTTTCTCACTGACATGGAAATAAGTGTGGAAAAGTCATAGCAAGGAAAATAAGATGATTTTACTTCTATTTTATGACTTTCAGGTGGTTTTGGATGTTGGCTGTGGAACTGGAATACTCTCCATGTTTGCTGCCAAAGCAGGTGCGAAGAAAGTGATTGGAGTTGACCAATCTGAAATCATCTATCAGGCCATGGACATCATTAGGTAGGAAAAGTTCCAAGAAAAGTAGGGTAACTGTTACTGTAAAAAGTTATTAAAATGCTTTTGCTAGTTAATGATCACCTATCACAAGTGTGTGTTTTATTGAAGCCCTTCTTTGCCCAAAGAAATAGCACAGATTTTGGCGTTTTATAAAGTTGTTTGTCCCCTTGGTAGGGGTAATTAAAACACACCTTCTTCCTAATGGTACCATGGGGCCTGTGCTGCCTGGCTGCGCAGGCTCCAACTGAATACTGCCTGTCCATTTGCCATTCTTACATTTTAAATGTTGCTACTGATAAAACTGTAAGTTTTTAGACAACACTGGAGACCAAGAAGGTGTGAGAAACTTTACCTGGCTGCACTGCTTGGAGTTAAAGAAAGTTCATATTTAGATAAACTCAGTGAAAGTTATTCAAGTGTGTGTGTATGTATAGTTGTTTAATTTTCTGTTTCTGTATAGGAATTTTAAATAATTTCTAGAATTTCTACAATTTGTCTGTGTTATAGAAAATAAGAACCCTACCCTATCAGCTGCTCATCCCTAATTCAGCATTATCCACAGACTTGGTAGGGGTGCATTCTGCCCCATTATGTCACTACATTAATTAGTGTTAATTAGTATCAGAACTAACACTGAACCCTGAGGGACACCTCTGGTACCTGGCTATCAGTTAGGATTTGTACTCTTCCTCTCACCTCTTGAACTTCATAGTACAGACAGCTTTCCGCCCATCTCATGGTTCATTTATCCGCTCCACATGTCACTAATTTACCTGTGGAGGATATTAAGGAAGATTGTGAGCATATATAGAAATGAAACAGTGACATCTGAAGACTTAAGAAGGGTTTCCTAGCATGAGGTAGGAGAAATGTAGGTGTAGATGTGTGCTGTTGATAGCTAAGGCATGTAGGTTTTTTCATTTAGGTTGATTTTGTATGAGCAACTGTGAAAAAGAGAGTCCAGGTAGATGCTGAAGGATTTGGGAGTGACAGGTTTTTTTTAATACAAACTTGAGTTGTACAGAAGTAACATTGTCTAGGCTGAATTTGTTAGGTACCACTTCACACATTGGTGGTGCAGCACTGCACACTTGGATGCTATAAAGTGATTCTATTAATTAAATATCTGTTTGGGGAAAGTACCATGTTAAGCATGTAAGTGGGTCTTTGACTAAAATGCTTTTCTAGCATGAAAAGAGAATTCCTTAAAGAGAATTTTTCCCAGGAGTCCCTGACATCTTCAAAATGGTTACAAATGTGAAATAGGGTTTTATTTCTAATGTACTAGATTACAAATTTAGGATTGTTCGTATCGTTCAACAGGTGCTCCAAGCCCTTTGAATGTTGTTTATACTTGGGGGAGAATAGAAGTACCAGTCAAAATGTATTACCTGTGGTGAGGAAAAGGGCAGGCCTCTTAAATTCTTAAGAGTGATGCATTGCCACTTGAAGTACACAGCAAGTCATCAGTGAGGCTGCACATTTATAGGTACCTTCTGCTATAAAGAGTTCTGTTCACGTTAAAGTCTCCAGTTTGCATCAAAACAATTTATGTTGTCTGGTTAAACCTACTTTTCCTAAGGGAATAAACCTTACAAACTTGCACTGGAGTAACAAATATTTATTGGAATAGTAAACAACTTTGTGTAGCTTAAAAATTAGTGTTGTAGTGTGCTTCCACTTGTGATTCAAGTGTGTGCTTGAGAACTTTTGTCTCTCCCAAAACTTAGGTTAATTTGTAACATGCTAATTACTGGAAACAGTGCAACCCATGTGTGTAAGTAAACTGGAATAAGTAGCCTGACAAGCCTTAAACTGCCTTTTAACTAAATGATTGCCTTTTCTTGCTATGACTAGCGTCTGTAAAATTTCTAGTGCAGTGGGTGACATGATTTTTGTCATCCATCACTGCTATGATAGAATAGAAAGTTGAAGTATACTGCCTAAATAGCATCTCAGCAGTTTTTCCTACAAAGTGTAAACTACATTGGTTGGTTTGAGGGTTTTTTTAAACATTATAATTGAAAGTAAGTATGTAATGAGTTAATCTTTTTCTTCTCTTTTGTTTAAATTGTGTCCTTGTTTGTGGTCATTTAGTAAGTTATCTTTAGATCTCTTTTTATCCTTCTTAAATTATTGTTGTGGGTGGTAGCTCTTTAACATTTTATTTTTCACCTTGAACTTCTGATTTTACTTCTGTTTATGGCATTAAATATGGTATTAGTGATGCACTGCTACTCTTCTAACAGAAGACTGTCTTGTGTAGAGTATTTAATTGATCTTTGCAACAGCCCACATGTTCAAGTAGCCCTTTGACCCTCCTTTCCCTCCCTTCGTTCTGATCGTTCTCCCATTGTCTCTGAGATTGAATTTTTAATGTGATTACTGGTCTGCATTGAAAGCCGAACAGAATGTAAGAGTAAGATATCAGGATAGGGAGGGAAGGGGCAGAGATAAGAACTGCAGGTGGGAGATAAATTTCTATGGTGAGAAGACTTTTCTGCCCTAAGAGCAGAAATAAGCTTTGTAATAAAGGTGTGCGCAAGAAAGGCTATAATATGGTTTGCCAAGAAGAAAAATAGTAGATTTCAAGCATTTACATACTCAGTAATTCCAGTGCCGTGAGTTATTGTTTCAAAACCCGAAGTCCCGTCCCGGAACCTTCTTCCCTGTGCAGGATGGTCGTACCGTTACATGCATATGAGGTAACACCTGATTCCTGCAGGTACTGAACATTGCAGATGCTTTTGCCCAAAATCATAGTGGGGAGGATGCCTTTATTGTGGAATAGGTGTAATACTGATCTAGAGGGAATGTTTGTTCTCAGTGACTTTGCAGCTGGTTTGGTTAAATAAAAAACCAAGTCGTGCAAAACAGCTTTGTGAGGAAGCTGATTTCCATTGCTATCCTAGTGTGGTGAGTAGGCTCTGATTGCTGTAGATGACAATTTGTAGAGGTCAAAGGAAGAGAAAGGGGAACAAGCAGCTCTTAAATAGAGAGGACCATCATTTTTAAATTGTCCCCTTCTCTATTTTCCTGGTTTCTGAAGCTTACACATTTGCATGCATGGCACGTTGGAGGTATATGCAGATCTACAGTCTGCCATCTTTGCCTGGCACTTAATCTGCTGCCATTTTTAGCTGCTTGGAAATATTCCCTCTGAAATAAAACAGAGAAATATTATGTTCTACTGCTTTCTAGATTAGTTAAAAGAAGAAGCTCGAGGTGGGAGAGGGGAATGTGAAATATAGATGTCAGTATATCTCTCTTGACAGCATAAATCAAATAGAAACTAATTTGTTTATGTTTTGACTTGCAGATTAAATAAACTTGAAAGTATTATTACATTAGTCAAAGGAAGAATCGAAGAAGTAGATCTGCCTTTGGAAAAAGTGGATGTAATTATATCTGAATGGATGGTAAGGTGCATGAAAATTCTTTTCAAGGTGTAGTTATTTTCAAGAAAAATGTTTTATTTAATTTGAAAAGTTATTCTTTAAGTGATGTTATTTTTTTTAACCGAAACATCTATCATGCTTCCAGCAGTGTCTTTGACAATGTGAGAGATGGGATGGCAGTCCTAATTATGTGGTATTTGGATACAATTCCTGATCTCTCTTGTTCAAGCTCTTTAAAGTCCAGGTTCTCTTAAGTACAGTTGAGCTGCTTTGGGTGCAGCAGTAAGTTTCTGTTATGTAGTTGGTTTGCATATCTCTAAAGCATTCCATTCCTCAATCACTGCTCAGGTGAAAGTAATGGAGAAATATTGTATTAGTCATCTAGCTGGGTCATTCTGATGAGTAAAATACCTTTAGTCTGCAAATTCAGCTGAGGACTGTCCTGACTGTGAGGGAAAGGCAATAAGGAGGTGAGGTGCTTAGTCTGGAAATCTGCAAATACAGGCAGAGCTTGAAAACAGTGTTACTATTCTCTGCCATTTTTTTTAGTGTAACAATAAAGTTACTGATTTTAAAAGTACAAAATAAATATGGTGGACAGCAGGAAAGGCAGTGTCTAAATGAGCCATCTCCTGGAATCCATTGGATTTCAGCTGTTGGCCTGTTCCCTTTCTTTCATGGGCTGGCTGGTAGTTGTTACACACCTTGTGCTTGCTACCTGCCATTAATCCTAACAATGAAATCTGTGTTACAAGACCCAGTGCCAGGCTAACTTCATAGTGACTGAATGCCTGTTCCCTATCAAAAACATGGTAGGAAACATCTCTTCTAACTGGGTTTTTGTGAACTTCTGCTATTCAGTCTCCTCATATTGTGGACCTTCAAAAAGCACTTCAAAATATAGGTTTTCTTCATGCTAGTTCCAGCTATTGGGACTTAAAGATTCTTTTCTGGTTCAAATTTAAGATCAATAACAAAAACTTACATTCAAAGTTGCTTGTTTCTTTGGTAAGTTTTGTTTTTTTACAAACTGTGGCCATTCTACTATATACAAGGGCCTTTGGGAGAGAGGTCAAGTATTCACTATGGATCCATATGTATCTATCTGTATGTTTCCAGGAAAAGGTGAAAATAAATTGTTTTGCCTTTTCTGAGGTTTTTTTTTTCTTTTTTTTCTTATTTCAGTGAGCTGGAAATCTGCAGTTTTTCTTCCACTGCTATAATGTCTATTTGAAACATGAGCTTAGTTTAGTGTTGAGGTCACTAGTTTCAAGGAAGGTTTAAGCCACTGGCTTAAACTAGTGGTTTAAAAATAGCACATTATGGTTGGTGATTTCTGATAGTATAGTGCCTTCACTAGAAATGTAATTACAGTTCTTTCAGAGAAACCTTTGATCAGTTGCCTAATGTGTGCACAAAGATTAATGTTCCAAAAATCACATCTCTCATTCTAGAGCCCAAGATTTGGTTTTAAAAGGAACTAGAGCAGTTGAGCTGAAGTCATGTTGTAAATCAGTGCCTCTAAGGTGAAGTAAAGGATTTCAAAAACCATCTCTTGTAGGGAATGAAATATTGAATGTTCCATGTTTTTCATTTGTGTGCTGATTTATCTTTTAATGTCATAATTACATAGCCATGTGCATTTCACTAAATTAGGCATTCTAAATATTTAGGAATGTTAGGATTTTTATAGGTTGCTGCAATACAGAGATAAAGACGACAATGCTGTGGAAGTAAGATTGATAGCTGGACAGTGTACACATTGTTTCAACACTGTTCAGAAAGGAACATTATGTTGCTGAGATGCAGATGAAGATTTCTCTTTGTCTGGCTTCCTTGTGTGAATTTGCTTTTTCATTTCCTTCCCCCTTGTGAAATCTGTTGTTAATATGTGAATATAAGTGCTTGAAAATGTGGAAAATGTTGAAGCATGAGAGGAAAAAGGAGTTCAGTATATGTCAGTTTTTGGCTCTTTACGTAGAGAGAATCTGTATGGACTGGCAGGAAAATTCTCATGGGAACAGTTGTTTTTCTTTATAACAGAAATATGAAAAGTTGCTGTTCTGTTTCGGAAACAAACTGCTTTTAGATTAGTAAACATCAAACCCTTTTGTGGAGCCATAGCTTTGTTTTGCTTGGTGCAGAACAGTACACTCTTTTTTAGAGCTGTGTCTGGAACATCAGGAAATGTGAAATCAGAAAAAAAAAAGCGTGAAGTGACAGAGAAGAAAAATACTACATTCTCCCGGGATGGTTTTTAGATTAGGCTTTCTGAGAAAGATGTCACATAGAACAGTGTCTTGTAAAAGATGCAGCATTGCATTATGAGCATCTCCAGTGTAATAGTTTCTGATGATTATTCTCTTAATTGCAGAAGTGACCTATGACTCACAAATGCTTGCTATTCTTCTCTTTCGTTTTTAAATTTGTTCCCTTAAACTATGGAAAAGTGAGAGAAGCATCTTAAATATTATACAATGGACAGGGAGGTGTGAGTGCATGTGTGTATATGTAGAAATTTATATTTCAAATGTATACTTGCCATCTTCCAAGAAATATTTTCCCATTTTAAATTCACCTGGATATGGTTTTGTCATGTGCCAAGTTTAGAGGCTGAGTGATGAGCAACTGTCTCTTTAGTGGTTTTATTTAAGGCTGTGAAAGAAATTAGAAGTGGTCCTGGTTTTAATGTACTAAATGCAGTTTGTGACATCCAAAGTACATGTGTTTGACAATGTTAAAATCAGACCATGAGCAGGACATCTCTGTGATTGTGTTCAACTAAAACCGGTGTGTAAAGCACAGAAAAGCACAGTGGGAGGTGTGATGAGCTGTGAGCTGTTCTCTTGGTGTCCAGAAAGGCAAATTGCTGAACACTGAGGGCCTGTCGGACTTCTAAAGACCTCTGGATCATCCATTTAGACTTTTCCATTCCAAAGACAGCTGTATATTGTTTTCAGCAAAACCTTGGTGCAGTGTGCAGGGGATTCTTGTGTGCTGTGGACCAGGAGCACAAGGGGAGAGCAGGTGGACTGGAGGACCACTTCACCCAATAAACCACGTTGCCTTAAGAAAGAGTGGCCGAGTCACAGCGTGTTCCACAACCAAACTGGGTCTGTGAGGAGAAAGGCCTTCAACTCGTAGAGAAAGGTTATTTGAATGGGTGAATTTTATGGAAGGTCTCCCTGCTGGCCTTGTTTTTGTAGAAGTTTCCCTGACCAAAATTCTTCGATACTCTGTATCAGGACTTCAAGCTTCTGATGCACCATCCTGCCTGGCTCAGTGTGAAACCTTTAAAAGCCTTAATTTGTGAAACTATGAATTTTATTGTTAGTGACTGCAGGTCTTTAACATTGTGTTGCTTGTCTGCTTATACCATAGGTCACCTACAAAAAAAATCTCTTACTTGTTGTTCAAACTGTAAACTTACATGAATTACCTGGGCAGGAAAATATTTGCTATAAAGATACAAAAAAGGTGACTGTGTTATTGCTCATGTATTTTGGTAGGGAAATCGTGAACTTCACAGGCTGCTTATTGAAAGGACGAGTGCAGAAAGAAACAAAATGTATGTAATGCTTTTCTGGAATGTTCCTACACAGCTGCATCTGTGTGCAGATTTTTTTTTGCTGTCAGTATGCTTTTGCTTCCTTTCTCTAGCTAATACTACAGAACTAAAGGTTGGAAGAGTTATTCACCTGAAAAATATCTGCATTTCTTGTTTGTAAAGAGGTTTTATTGTGAGAGACAATTGCCTGAGATGGTTGTCTCAAATACGATGTTAGTGTACAGCGTGTTCTCATAAATTGTTTTTTTTTATGCACTGCTTTATGGTACTGAATATGCAGCAGAGTTTTGTACAAGGAAAAACTCAGAAAAAGGTGGACTGTCAGATTAAAATAAACTGAGGATACAATCCAGTACTCTTGTCTTTTAATCATATCTCTGGTCAGATAGCTAATATTTTTTCCTTGTTTTTCTTTTCTTCTTTTTGTATTTTTTTTCAGATAATTTTGAAATTATATGATGGGTTGAGGATATCAGGATCTAGGGAAAAGGACTAGGAAGTGAGCATATCTGAAATGCTGGAAACCATCTTTTCTCTCCTTCCTCCTTTCCCCTATTTCTATGAGATACACAGTGATGGCACTTTTTTAACACTTACTAGTCATTCTGTAATCTTAATATTTTCTATTGTTTTAATATTTGGGGGTGCATAAATACAAGTGCTCTATTTATGTAACAGTTATAATTTATAACTATATGTGAGAATTGAGCTTTTCTTTTTTTGTGTTCTTAATACTCTGGTGTGAAGAGCATACTAAGTAGCTGAATGCTTTATTTTCTTTATAGCAAAATGGTTTTTGTAAAGGAATTTAATTTCCTTGCTTGATTTTTTTTTTCCTTTTTTTTGCCAACACCAGTAATGGATATCACTTTTCTATTCTTCACATCTTCCCATTTGGTGTTCTCACTCCTATTTGTTTTAAGGGCACAACAGGGTGTGCATAATGGCAAAGTCAAGCTGTGGTTCTGAAATTTGTGAGCTTGCTCTGTCAGTAATGAATTTGATTTTTTTTAAATTAAATCATACATGAGAGATCAGCATGAAGGCTGACTTAGCATGTGGGAAATGGTGCTGCAGCAGAGCACGCAGAAGAGTTTGTGTAGCTGCTGCTTGTCATTTAAATGCACCACAGCTTTTGGGGAGATTTTGTCAAGTAAAAAGTAGTTCTTCACATCGTTGAGTGGGCCACATCAGTTTTGTGTATCTGTTAATGCTAGATTACATTTTCTGTCTGAAATCATAATTTCTTGTCCAATCTGTGTTGCATGTTGTAACGTGTTTTACTCTGTAGGCCAGTGGGAATCTTGTAGTTAGAAACTTCAGCTTAAGAAAATAATGCACTTTTTTCTACCATTAGGGATTAAAAAATATAAAATCCACTCTCTGGGCCAGTGTTTTGGCCTTTCATCTTATTAAATATTTAGTATTAAACCTTACTGAATCTGGAGAACCAGACCAGGTTCAGTAATGTTACAGAAAATAATAAAATGCATCTTTGATAGAAGACTGAGGGGAAACACAACCCTTATTTCAAGTAGCTAAATATTTCTTCGCAATTCTATCTTTACATGTTTTGTTCTGCTGTACCAAAAATTCTGCTAATTCTTGCTGTTGTAAACATGGTAATGGCACTATTTGATACTTTTAAAGAGCTTAATTTCTTTCTCTCCACAAAGCTTATCATGATGAATACCAAAGCACTAAAGTTACAAAAACTTGGCATACTTATGTTTTGATCCATTGGCAAAATATTTTTATGGAGCTTTGAAATAAATTGAAGATAAATACAAGAATGCTGTGGTGTAGTTGAATCATAGAGAAAAATTTAACAATGCAGGATATTAAGGCATGGAAGTTTTGTGAGCCTTTTATAATTCTGTTATGAACACACAATACAGATACAAAGGATATATAAAAGAAATGTAGCAATACATTCTTCTGGATTCAGATATGCTAGTGGGCTCAAGCATTTTTGATGAGTGTCTTGGGCAGACATGAGATAGGGCAGGGGTTACTCCAGAGTGCTGTGTGTTTCTGTTTCTGTCCAGGTCTGTTTATATGGGGGTTTGTTGTTATCTGGAGAACATTTCCTTTCAACTTTGAAAATTATAAAAAATAAGGAACTTTATGTTCACTTTGAGAAAGAAATGGCCAGCTTTTTAGTAGAAGATGCACATTATGACAGCATAACATTTAAGATGTTCTGTGTATTCAGCTTGTCTTAACAGAGAAAGTGTCACCTTTTATGTGCCTTAGTTTAGCCACTATCAAAATCGTACTAATAATTTGCAGCTCACAGATTTGTATCCTGGAGACCTCTTTGGAGTAATTAATTTTGAGAATATTAATACATGCTTAAGAAAAAGCAAACCCCTGAGCATTATTGGGGTGGCAGCAGTAGTGCCCCCACAGCATCATGGGGAAAGGATGTCAGGTATAATTCGTTTTCCAGGAGCACCCCTACAGGTGGGGCAGCAACCTGTGAAATTACATTCCAGATTACACCACGGAGTAGCACAGCACACTGAGCACAGTGCTTTGGGATAAGTAATAAATGACTTGATTCAGTACTGTTGATGGTTTATATAACTTGCAGGAAGGCTGTAATGAGTTCAGGGGACGATAGAACCGGGAGCTGGGGGAGAACCAACAGTGGAAAGGTCAGGGAAAGGATGGTGAGAATTTCTCTGTGTTTCTCATGAGGAAGGGTGTCTTCCAGCTGTGCTTCTTGCACTTGGTTGGCAGACATAGGTGATGGGCAGAAAGGAGGAAGTGAAGAGCTGATCCATAAAAGTGTGACTGACTCTTGCTGTTACTGACTCTTGCTGTTAACTAGTCTTAATGTATGTCCTAGAGGTTACACTTAAAATATGGTGAAAACAAATAATTTTCAGTTGAAGGCATCTAAAAATAATTCTTCCTAGCTAAACATATTCTATTTTTAAAACTGTAAGAATAATACTATAAAAACTGTGGTTCCAATTCTGTGCTTTTGGCTTGCTGTAGGTATCAAATAATCTCTGCCTGGTGCAGGGTGAGCTCCTGGCCTTTTCAGCTGTTCAGCAAAGCTTACTAACAATCCTCTCACAATGCAGTAGTCTTTGTTCTGAAGACTTATTCTAAGGACTTACAGAAGTTGGGCAGTACAGTGGAAAAACAGGCAACATTTGGAAGAAAAGCTTCCAGTGGAGCTCTGCCCTGTTACCAAAAGGAACAGCTTGAGAAGAGGACATGGCCATTATTTTCACACTATATTCTTGTTGAATACAAATATGTCAAGTTTCTGGGTTTTCCAGTTTTGTTTTTGATCCTGAAGGCTGCAGGTAGTGATGTTTATGTGCAATTCTAAACTTGCAGCATTTTTTTTCTAAGAGTCTTAGGCAAAATTAACATCCAAGGTGGCACAAACTTGAAGTAAATTTGGTGGTCTTAGCAGTGCAGTTTCATGAAGTGCTGTCTGTCTTCAGTAGCGTGTGATGATGACTTCAAAAATAAAAAATAAATTCAAAAAAATGACTACACAAATATGGGAGGGTAGGAAACATGAAGGAAAATATCTTAGAATTGTTTAGGTTGGAATGGATCTCTGAGATCATTGAGTCTCCAGCCATTAACCTGGCACTGCCAACCCCATCACTAACCATGTCCCCAAGTGCCCACATCTACACGTCTTTTAAATACCTCCAGGGACGGTGACTCCACCACTGCCCTGGGCAGCCTGTTCCAGTGCTTAACAATCCTTTCAGTGAAGAAAGTTTCCCTAATATCCAATCCGAAATTCCCTGGTCCAATTTCTCAGCTTTCCTTTGTTAGGTTACTGCTGACTGGGCTTGTAGGACTGCAGGTCTAAAATCTGGACTTCAGTTGTCCATTTTGTTCTTTCCTGATCAAGCCATATGGCTAATCTGTGTTTTAAGCAAAATGAGAATTAGGATGTTAAGTGAAAATTCAAAACCTGTGTTGGTATTTGTCTTAATTGATTTGATGTTGTAAGGATGTAGGTGAAATATGTTTACAGTATTGAGTTAAGAATAAGGATCATAGTCAAACTTGGAAGACAGGAAGGGTATAAAATCAGTAAATCTGTTAGGAAACAAAGGGCTGTATATCTCATAAATCTGCAGTGTATTTAAAAGTAGTTGAGAAACTGGATATTTTCTATAAAATGCTAATTTTACTTAATTCTGCCATGTGGGATTTTAATGTCTCAGATCTTTAAGGAACGTTTTTCTGTTTCAGAAAATGACTCACTCAGGCTTACAATGAGTTATTCTAAACACCAGTAGCAATATGATTAACCTGCCAGAAAATTAATCCCAACACAAAAAAAACCCTGTGCAAATCTAGTTCTAACCATTTTTATCCTGGAAATTTTTGTAAGTCCAGATGCTGCTAAATGATGTCAAACACCCAGAGAACCAATGTCTTTGGTACACAATTTATTTCCACCTGCCTTAGTGAGCATTGCCCAGGGTGATACAGGGCACCACGAGGTTGCAAATATGAAGTAGCAAAGATGCATTTGGTGTTTGTCTGACAATAAGTTTTAGTGTTACTAAAAGGGATTTTTTTATTTATTTTTTTTTAACCTCCCAGTTATTACTAAAAAATCAATACATGCAGCTTTTCACTTGGTTGGAGTTGAATTTGATTTCTTTTGATGTTGTAGGACTCTTCTCCAGTAAATATTGGTGTAAATTGGATATGTATTGTCTATAGTTTATTAATTTAGTGTGTGCTACATCTCTAATTAATCCCAAACTACAGGTATGATACTTCATGTAACTGAAGTGACAGTGCTGCTGTTGAGAAACTCACCAGGTGCTGGCTCTTCTTGAGGCAAATGGGCATATAAAGTTCTTAAAATGTGTTGATAAAATCTATCTGTAGAGTCATTAAATAGGCTGCATAGGAAGTATAATGATTTCTAAATTCTTTCCCTTCTTCTGTAAACAGGGTTATTTCCTTCTCTTTGAGTCAATGCTGGATTCTGTCATCTATGCAAAGGACAAGTACCTGGCAGAGGGAGGCTCAGGTTGGTGCTCAGTTCTTTTAATAAATTTAGCTCTGGGGAGAAGCTAAATGAACTCAGAGTAAGATATGCATGGATGAGAAAGTTGCCAGTCTCAATGAAAAATGTTTTCATTAATATGAGCTTCAAGGCATTAATTTACTGTATGGGTAATAGAAGAACATTAGATGGGGTATCAAGGTCTCAAGTTAATGGTGTTTTTAAGAATAGTCAGGCTTATTTATTCTTAAGTACAGTCTAAATTTTTCCTCCCAAATTCTTCCCACACATGTGGGCATTTGTTTTCCACTCCCGAAATCCCATTTTCTGCATAACTGTGAATGGAGGAAAATAAATACTATCCTATAGGATGTGATACTGTTTGAGTAAGCTACTATGGATTAGAGAAAAAATCAATAGGGTGTTTCTCTGGAGAGGAACATTGTGGGGGAGGACACAGTTTCAAACACAAGAGACCACATGAAATAAGTAGTGGAATTAGACTGTTTCAATTCAGCATGTTTATCCTGGTGGTAATATGCTCTTTTTCTTTATAGTTGGAGGGTAAGGCTGTGACAAAAGGGTTTATTTTGAAGTAGTGTTCTTTTACCCATTTAAGTAGCTTAGACAGTGTCATCTGAAGCACTGTTTAAGTGTCAGTAAATATTAATTCCTCGTGTGATGCAGTTTTCTGCACAAGTTCTGCATGTGCTTTATTCCTTGTGCTTAATTCCTTTGTCAGTATTGTATTTCATATTGACCTTTTCAATCGTAGTCATCAGTCTGGGGTTTTTTCCCCCCTTTGTGCTAACCATGCACATAGTTTCACTACACTGGCTTAATGATTGGATTAATGACTGTGTCACAGGGCTTGCTGCAGTGCTTCCCTTTGATTGCAGTGAGCTTTTGTACACTGTAGAGTGGAGCTGAAAAAAGGGAGTTTGTGCAGTTGTTCAACATTTGGTCACAAAGCTGAATATACAGACAAGAGATGTGTTAGAATGTTTAGTAGCCACTTGAACAACATGACAGTAAGAGCTTTTTTTGTTTTCAGTAATGTAGAATAGTCCAGCCAGATCAGGAACACACTGAGTGGTCTGTATGGATACATGCTGATAATTTTACATTGTGACACAATTAAATTCAAGGGCATTCCCTAAAATCATAAGGAATCATTTTGTATTTAGCTACTATTTCCAAAGCCTTCTGAAAAGGGACAGAATTTTTTGACCTGTGTTTGAACTGTATTGATGGTAAGTTTGCTATTGGTTTGTGACTCTCAGAGATTCCTTTGAGCAGACAGGATGTACTGGTTCTGCAATACACTTACCCTTTGTGGTCTGAGAATGGTCTTGGGCCCTTCTTTGACTCTTCACAAAGCACACAGTGTTGTACAGGCACTGATTGGTAAGGCCAGATTTTAATTTTTGTTAACACTGTTTAAGGTGCTTGCAATTATTGCTCTGCTGCCAGCAGGTCTAGCAGGTCAACGGCTGTGTCCAGGATTTGTGAGAAAGCTGCTCAGCAATCAGCTTAGCAACACAGACTCTCCTGCAGTGGAGGTGAACAGCAGCAGAACTGTGGGCACATGCAAATTCAGATGAACCAAAACTAAGAACTCACTCTGAGGTGAAGTCTCACCAGAAGAACTTCTAAATCTGCTTAATTTTGTTTTAAGCCACTTGGTACTATTAGCCCAAGATTGTTATTACAGAGGTTTGAAAGCTGAAAAAAGCAACAGAGGCAGCTGTGACTTGGCCAGATCTCTCAGTGATTGAGCTGGGAGTAGAGTCCAAATTTCTAGATTTGTGTTCAGTCAGTCATATCGTCATTACTTCAATTTAGCCTACTGGCATGCTGAAGTGGATTATGCCAAACTGTCTAGGGTAATGTGTACAGTATTTAATAGCTTTATTTGGGAACATAAAATTTTTGCTGCCCAGGACCCATCTGTTTGTTCTTTAGAGCTGTTGCTGGAGTATAGGGGTTTTCACACGCTTGATTTCAGCTCACATTGGTGAGGGGTGACATGGGCAAGGAAGGTGTCATTCAAAACATAATATCGTTGCTTGTTCACATCAAAACGATGGTGGTATTCACACAGAGTTATTTCTGTGTATCTGGAGGATTGCTGCCTTACCCTTCAGCGTCCTGAAGTTTGTGAGGCATTGCTGAGGGATAAAGGATTTCCCGTCATATCCTGCTCACCACGTGAGCTGTTCCTGGTGACGGATGAGTTGTGGGCACCGAGTCGAGAAGGACACAGATGGTCAAAGCGATGAATCTGGGAGAGCTCTGAGGAGTGTGTGCTTCTGTCCAATCAGCATTTTGCTCATTTCACCTGCAAGGAGGAATAATTATTAAATTAAAGGCTGAATGAGGAAAAAAAAATGGCAAGTCTGTCAGGATTGCACAGGGAAGTGTTACAGGGCTGCAGAAGGAGCAGAGGATTTCCAAGGGAATTGAGGATAGTGGTGAAATGGCAAATGCAATTTATGCAGATGCTTTTAAACATTTACAAAACTCTACAATATTTTGATGATTTAGGCTGATTTTAGATAACATTGCTTACATTTCCAGTCAAATCTCAGTATAGCATATGCTTCTGGATGTGAGTGGGGTTGCAAATTCAGAAGTTAATGTATCACTGCAGTCTTTGCCTGAGCCCTGTTGGTGGAACACAGGTTTCTTTTTGTGAAGTCTGAACAGACACTGTCTACTTTTGTTGCTATTAATAGACTGAAGTAAAAATGCAGATTAGATTGGAGCATTTAGTGTTTACATTTGTCCTTGTTCTTGTGCACTTTGTACAATCGATCATGAGCTCCACTGCTGATTTAAGGATTTGCTGTATGAACAAAGAGATTTAATAGAAACTGATTATGATCCAGTTCAAATATTTCATACTTGATAGAGGTTGATAAACTTCTTTTCTGTTTACAGAATGTCCCAGAAATTAGAGATAGTCTGAGAAAGGAAGATCATAAAGTATTTGATCACTTGTTACTGTGGTTTTCATTTTTGTTGCACTGTTTGTAGCACGTAAGTGTCTTCTGTAAATAGGGACTGCCTATTTACAGACTGCTAGTCTTTTCATCTCTCTTCTCACCATACCACTGCATCCTACTAAGTCTATTTCCCTGAAAAATAGTCCCTCAAAGGCTGTTCTCGTTTGCTTTTGTTGTCCGTGTCACACTGTATTTTAATTTTTGGTGCGTCAGTGGTGGTTCTTGAAAGTTTGAAATGCTGTGAGGTAAAGCCAAGTGTGATGCAGTTGTTACACCAGGTAACAGCAGCATGAAAGCTTTGAGAATTAGACATCCCTTACTGATGGCTCCAGAATCTCCCTGCAAATACTCCTACCACCAGATGTTGGTGTTTTGTGCTTGTGTGACAGCTGTCAGGTGTGCTGGAACCAAGGGATTTGTTTCAGACAAGGCAGTTGGAATGTCTTCCTGTTTGAATTCTCATCAAACTGCCTTTTTACTGTTGAGTTAATTGTAGGCTGTTCCTGGAGAAACCTCCTCAGGGTTCCTCAGTTGCAAAGTAGGGGTGATAATAGCCTACCAATAGGATTCCAATTGAAGCTTGCTGATATTTATTCATTCTGTTTTAAACAGTCAGAAAGTGAGAAAGATGACAGTGTGCTTACTTTCAAGTCTTTATATAACAAAAAAAAAAGCTTATTTAAAAAAACCTATTCTCTATCATCAATATTTATAAGATTTATTTTGTTCAGGCTACAACTACTCTGGCTATATGAAAGGTCTTATTTCAATTTGTTGTTTCTATCTTCAGCATTGTACAGGGCAGGAGGTACTGCTTTTCTGACTTACCATGCCATACTAATGATGTCTCCATATCCATTTTGCTAAGCTATAACTTTAAACAGAGCAGAAGACAAAATTAATTTTACAGTTCACCAGATTTTGGGGAGGAAAAGAGAAACTTAGCTTCAGTTTTATTAACACTGCCACATTCATGTATTAATAAAAAATAAAATAAAATAAATAATAAAAAAAAATTATTAGCAGGCATTTTACTCTGAAGCCAGGTCAAGAATTCAATGTATGTGGCTTTAGAGGCTTTAATACTCTTAAGAAAAAAAACATGGGAATGTCTTTGTGAAAAGAAGCCTTGCTAAATATAAATTGAGTTTCTTTTACTATTTGATAGTGCTATAGACAGCCATGTTCATAGCAGCTCTTCTTTGTGGGTTTTCCAATCATTTGAGATTGCCAAGAGGTCGACTGACGTTGTTGGCAGCTGATGAAAAGGCAAATGTCAGTCTTCCACTACTGTTTGGAAAAGCTGTAAATAGTTACCTGCTCTGAAGATATTCTTGGGAGAAAGGAAGGCACAAATGTGAAGAATGATAGTGTAAGAATGATAGTTGTTATCCTAAAAGTGGGAGGGAGGGAGTTGATGAGGTTCTCTGCTGTCTGTTGGTTCACTTCCTACACTTCAGGTGCAGACAGAAAAGTGGTTATTCTTTTCCAGTACCCAGAAATAATTTTTTAGGCTGTAAGGCAAGTGTCAGCTAGAGCTGATAACAAAAAGGAATAAAACTCTTGAGTAAGAATATTTACTCTTTTCTGGAAGTAAGGTCTTTTCAAAGAGGTTTCTTGTTATTGCAAAGCCCTCACCTGAATTTTCCTTTTGAGTGTCTGCCTACAGTTATTAAATATATTTTAGATCAGTCTTTGTATAGAAGCCAGAATAGGATGTTCCAAATTATTTTCTTCAGACATCAAGTTTCTGATCATTTCCTTGCAGTAGGATTTCAACTACAAAGGTGTTTTGTCATGAATAGGAAATATTATTAAATTTTTGTGTCTAGTCTCCTCTGAGGACTAATGGAACTCTACAAGGTAGCAGAAAAAGTGTCTTGTCCAAGAGCTAAAAAAAATTATTCTGTTTGTTCTTTTAAGATGTTAATCACTTAGAAAAGAAAAAAAAAGTCCTCTTTATGCGTGTCTAAAATAAAATTTCACTACTCTCTTTCTTTTACAGTTTATCCTGACATTTGCACCATTAGTCTGGTAGCTGTTGGGGATATGAATAAACATATGGACAAGCTACTTTTCTGGGAAGATGTATATGGCTTCGACATGTCTTGTATGAAGAAAGCTGTAATTCCAGAAGCTGTTGTTGAGGTGCTGGATCCAAACACACTGATATCTTCAGCCAGTGTCATTAAGGTACCATACTACTTAATGAATAGTAGTCAGATTAGAAGTTTCCTTGGTTTATGGGGGAGGGGGAAAAAATGCAGGTGGCACACACAAACTTCAGCATCTTCAAAATGATACAAATGCAATAAGGTTCTTGCTGTTAAGACTGGAAGATTTGTATCAGTTGCTTTTTTTTTTTTACCAACTTTGAGCTTTTAGTAGTCTTCCCATATTTAAGTTGTTCTGTCCAATGTTTTCTTCTATCCAACCCCAAATTAACTTGCATTTTAGTAGGTTACAAGTTGTGGAACTGGAATGTAAACTGTAATATAGTCTCTTCTTTTACTTTGCTTCCCTCTTCACTCAGTGTACTGAACAAAGGGGCTTCTTATCTATTTCTGTGTTAAGATAGCTGGTGTTACAGGTCCTTTGGACCATCACTCACTATCACCCAAAGCTTCATCCAGCTAAATAACCAGGGCTGAAAGAGCAGTAGGTCCTACAGTACTTCCTGAATTATTTATGCCTGCTTTTCTGTCCTGTCTCTTGTAAGGCAGTGTTATGATGAGGAATAGCAGCAAAGTTGGTAGTGATTCATATGAGAGAACATCTACATGTTCCAGAGCACTGACTAGTTTGAACTTGTGGTGAACTTTGTGATTAGTAATAGTTTGAACAGCTCAGATCAATTGAGAGAAGGGCTATTCTAGACCAAGGATGTTTTGCCACAATGGTATTCTAATTATTGTTCATATAGTTACTTTTCTACTATAAAGCACTCAAAGCAGTAATATTACTGCCCTCAGTGGGAATTACCTGTTTAGTAAGGAGGTAATTTCTGTTTAAATGTATTGAAACAAGGGAGGTGCAACTTAGTTGTAAGTATATCCAAGTGCAAATTACTTAAGCTTTTCTTGTCTATGTTTTTATTACAGAGAAGATTTAAAGGTATTAGGTTTTTTAAACTGAGTATTGAAATAAAGGAAGTGCTGAGACTCAGTTGTTGAAATACACTTTATAGTCCTGTCATAGTAGGGAAGGTAAATTCCAGCCTTAGTGAATGAGCGTGCACGAAACAAAGGTACTGAGGTCGAGAATCTAAGTAGTAACTGTTTGCCATTTGACAGGTTTGGTGGTGCAATGAGTGAGTGATCAGTTTGTTAGGCAAGCAAATAAATTAAAACAACATATCAACCTGAAGAGTGTTGATAACAATAACTGAAGTTAATTATGTCCAATGCAGTTTATAAGCCATAGTCATTTCAGAAGCAAAATGCTTTACTAGTAATAGTGCACACATGTCTCTTTGTAATACGTATGCTGTTCATGAGAAGTCACTGTCCAGCTCAAAGGTATGGGCTTAGCATATTTTATCATCATGCAACCTGTAGCATAACTGTTGTGCTTAATGGCTTTATGCTCATTTGTTCTCATTAGCCATCATGGTTTTTAAAATAACTCAAAATCAATGCATGTGCTCGTTTGCTGGAGTTTCAATGCAAAGTAGTAAAATTGATGAGTTGAGCAACAGTGGCATTATAGGTAAATTGTTTGAATCAATAGCTATTCTGCAGAACAAATGGACTATATTTTGTAGGGTAAGTTTAAAAATGTTCCAATTTATCATTATGATTATTGCAGAAGATACTTTGGTGTGTTTGTTCAGATCAGGTGCTGCTTGTTTTATATAGTTCATAAGGTAACTTTTCTGGAAGCAAAACATTCCCTAAGAAAGATGAGGCAGCGTGAAGAATCATAGAAAACTTTGGATTAAAGCTCATCCAGTTCCAACCTCCCTGCCATGGGCAGGGACACCTTCCACTAGACCAGGTTGCTCACAGCCCCATCCAACCTGGCCTTTTGGACACTTCTGGGGATGGGGCAGCCACAGCTTCTCTGGGCAACCTGTGCCAGGGCCTCCCCACCCTCAGGTGCAGCACTTTGCACTTGGTCTTGTTAAACCTCATGAGAGGCCCAATTTTGTAGCTTGTCCAGGCCCCTCTGGGCACACCTGTCCTCCAGGTGTGTCACCTGCACCGCTCAGCTTACTGAGAGTGAACTCAGTTTCTTGCTCTTGGGGATTACCAGCTCTTGTGCACTATGGGAGACTTCCTTAAATACATGCCAGCTCTGAGCACTCCCTTTTCTAAAGTTCAGGGGCTTAACTTTACCCCTTACCTGACCTATATCCCTTGGGACTGCGTATTCCACCAGTGCATGATCACTGCAGCCCAGGCTGCCTCTCCAGTCTTGATGTCCCCAGTTAGTTTGCCTACGTTGGTGACCATCAGTATCACATTCCCTCTGATAGGGCTGTCTGTTTTTTGGCTCAGGAAGTTATCCCCCATGCATTCCAGGAGTCTCCTGGATTGCCCATATATGCTTTTAACTTTAGCAGTATATGATATTTTTGGATAAAGCATTTTTAACTGAGTATGTAAACTAAAGAACAGAGAAAAGATCTGGTGGAATTGTTATGAACAGCTGAAAACTGAAGCTTATTCTTCTATGAAAGCTCTGATTTCAGATAGATATAAAAGTAAAAAATTAGACTATCGAAATGAAAGTTGCAATTTGTGCAGTGCAAAATCCTGCAGAGGGGAAGGAAGAATAACCCCAGCAGAGGCTGGGGGCCTACTGGCTGGAAAGCAGCTTTGCAGAGAGGAATTTGGGTTAACATCAAGTGGACCACGAGCTACCAAAACACACCTTTGTGGCAAAGGCAACAACCAGCAGCCTCCTAGGCTGCGTTAGGAAGAAGACTTAGGACCAGCAGCTCAAGAGAGATGCATCTTCTCTTGCACCCCAGGGAGCTGGCTGTACCCCAGGGAGGTGAATTCTGTAGTGCTGTGTCCAACCCTGAATTCCCCAGTGCAAGAGTGAGGTGACTGTCCTGGAGTGAGTCTGAAGACTGCAAAGGTGGTGAAGGGGCTGGAGCATCTCTGATATGGGGAGAGGTGGAAAGAGCTGGAATTGTTTTGTGTGGAGAAGACTCAGGGGAAATCTTACCAATGTGTGTAAATTCCTGGTGGTGGTGGTGAATACGGGAGGTGGAGCCAGACTCAGACTCATTGCAGCAGTGCTCAGGGGCAGGACAAGAAGCAGTGGGCACAGATTGATCTCCAGGCAGTTGCCTTTAAAGATTAGGAAACACCTTTACTGTGAGGACATTTGAGCAGTGGTACAGCATGCCCAGAGATGTTGCTGAGTCTCTGTCCTTGGAGATTTTCAGAAGCTGTTTGGACATGGTCCTGAGCAACCTGCTGTAGCTGACCCTGTTTTGAGCAGGGCAGTGGACTTAGTGATCTCCTAAGGTCCCTTTCAACCTGAGTTGTTCTATGATCAATACAAAACCAATCTGGGAAATTGAAAAAGGCCAGCTTTAACCCATATCAGTGTCATACTGTAGTTCACTGTGTGACTGCAGGAACAAGGGGTAAAACAGGTAAAGGTGCCTGTGGAAGCTACTTACACTCAACAATGGGTAGCTGTCACCAAGGAGCAACTTCCCTTTCCTCATTCCCTGAACAGAATGAGCTACTGTGTCTAGTTTCATACCACTGCTAGTCAGTGTCTGGTTATTTGGGCACGTGAGGAAAAGGAGTTAGAGGTATTTTGTCACATGGAATTAGATGGTTTTTAAGTCTCTCCCATTTTTGGAGAGCTGAATTAGTATTGCCCTATAAAAGTTGTCCTATTGCGGGAGCGACTGAACAACCTTCATCCAAAGGGAGATCTTAATTGATGTTAATCACTGTTACTGACAGAATTTTATTATTCTTTTTGACAGCATATCGACTGTAATACTGCATCCTCTCCAGACTTGGAATTCTCTTCAGATTTCACCCTGAGCATTACAATGAGCACAAAGTGCACGGTAAGACAGTTTTAGTTTCTTCATATATGGTCAGTATTGCACTGGACTGAGAGACAATGCACTAATTATGCTTCATTAATCATCAGTCCTTGCCTTGAAACATTCATTTCTGCAATATAGAGGTGTCAAATAAGCCCTTTCTGTAAAGAGAGATGGATATAAAACTCCAGTAATAGTGTTACAGGATAATGGAGGTGGATGAGAAGAGGGAAAGGGAAGGAGCTGTAGCATTAGAATCATTCTGTTTTGTTCTCTAGCCCATTTTCTGAAGTACAAGTTTTCTGTTCAGACATGTTGTTTCCCCTGTGCTCAAGAATGATGCAGTCACTGCTCTCAGAAGAGCTTTTCTGAGTTTAGTAAAAATGTGAAAAACAAAGTAGAAATGGGAAAGGTGTAGATTGTAGCTAGTGTGTTGAACACCCAGCAGTTCATATGGCAAAGAGAGCTTCTCCAGCTGGGAGGTTCATGAACTTTGGATGTGAAAGCTGGGGGGAACAAATACAGCATTAGGATCTGAATCTGATAACCAGGGTTTTTACTATATATGTTTTATTTATTGTATGCAAGTTAGTATTTGCATTTTATGTAAATTATTGTGACTTAGTTCAACGGAACACTAATTCTAGAAAGGCTGTGGAATTCAGTTGGAGGGGAGTTGTAATTGCAGTGAGCACAAACTATTCATCTTAGTTTTACAGATTATGCTACATTAAATAGAGTGAAGAATCTCAGCAAACCTAAGTGTGAGTTTTTGTCTATCAGACACTAGTCAGTGTGAAAAGAAATAAAAGAAGAAAGTTTTCAATCTGAGCTTTAGAATTAAATGAAAACTCTGTACTAGGGCATATTTCAAACACTTCTTTGAAGTTGTGCCTACATTGTTCAGTATGAATTCCCATAAATACACATTCATTCTATGACATTTCTTCATCATTTAGTATCTGGTAGTTATGAGAAAACGGAGAAACACTGATTTTTTTTTTGATTAATGAAACATGTCCCTCTTTTTCTTCAAGGGCTCACGCAATTTGTGTTGTGTATTTTGTGTTCCATTTTTGAAGTATGAGTCAGGGAAGATACCTAAATATTTTTATTTAACATACTTCATTGGGAGGGTGTGAGTGACTTCTGAAATAAAGATGTTAGGAATGTGTTTAAAGCTAAAATAAATTAGGTATTCCAACATGAACATTTAGAAGTGTTTAGATTGATGCCTCTGTGAGGATACCTTTATGACTTGACTTAGTTATGGTGCACAACTTGCTTCTTTTGGTGGAATAAGTGATAAAAGAATCAATTAGAAGGATTTTTGTCCTGCCATTAGGCAGGACAGTTGGGATAAAGATGAGGTACAGATGACAAAGTCTGGTGTTAGCTTGGCTAAGTAATGCATTGAGTTTTTAAACACTACATTATAAGCAAAGGCAGGATGGCCTAATTTTTATAGATTTTTATTGTCTCAGTAATTTGCTTTTATATTCAATACAGATTATAAATGCTTTCTGTAATTTATTAAAATATCCTCATCAAATTCGACAAAAGTTTGCATTAGGCTCTGAGATCTGTAGTAAAAACTAAACTTTTTGCAGTCTAGTGTATTGTGAAACTCTTGCTGGAGTTTCATGCTTAGCTTTAAGTCACATCTCAGTTACCACCCTAAAATGGTGATTGTTAGCTAATATTTAATATACTGTGATTAAGTCTGCCTGAACTGGTTTATTTGGATTTGCACGTGTATAAGAAGAAGAGATGCAGACTTCCTCTGATACACACACAAAGAATATGTTTCTGTATGATGTAAACCACTTAAGCTGATAAGAAAATCTTGGATACCTACGTCAAACAAAGGAATTCCTAGTTTTGGATGAGTCTAGGTGTTAGTCCATGCTGCTGCATTTGCCAGTGTTTTTGCTAAGAGCCTGCATAAGAGTTTGTTGGTGTTATAAAGTGAAATTTTCCCCTGTATATAGTTTAAATCATTGTTATAGTTTTGAATTAGCAGATGCGTACAAATACTTCATATTTATTTGTCAATTATCACCAAATTAAGTAAAGACACAGTAACATCTTGGGTTTTATTAAATGTAAATCTGCATGTTTTATTGTGCATACACAAAAAAAAAACCCTCCTGTTTTTAGTTGTCATCAAATCATAGGATAATTCTAGTTGTCTCAAGGCAGGCTCAGATTTGACTTGAGATCAAGCTCCACTGCAGCCCTGGTTTAATTTTCTTAATATGGCCACATTTAAATAACTGATTCAACAGAAATCTTCGCAAAATCTTGGCCATCTTTGATGTTCGGGTAAAGTAAAATAGCTTATTTTATAAATACTGTTTTTCCCAGCATCACACTCTTACAGAAACTTCATTTCTCTTCTGTGATTCTGTGGTATCATTGACTTATAAATCAAGATGTATACCTGCATTTTATGACTTACAGGGAGAAGGGGAGGGAAGTGGGGGAAGAGCAGTGTTTCTGAAATTTTGCAGCAAATGCAGGTTCTAAAAAATGATCAGAATGCTGTAAAGTATTTTGCACTTCATCATTTAGGTTTATTGACACTTTGAGTGAAATTTCCAGTCTTTCTATGATGGATTGTAGAAGTTTAGTTGAGAGTTGACAGTTCATCCATCATATCAGGCTGCCTAACCTTGCAGTAAATGAACAATAAAAGTCCATTATTTATGTTGAGAATTTTTGAGGAGATGCTTTAAGATTGCAATTTGTCCTTTGAAAAATAATATTTAATGTTTTTCTTGTTTCCTTAAGTGTTTTGTTTTTCTACTGGCTTTTCATTTTCTGCACAAAAAGAGAAAGTCGCTTATATTTCCCCACAATTCTATGGTTTTGTACTTGTCTCTTATGATTTCTGCAGGTTTGTTTTTTTTTAAATACAAACATTTTAAAATATTTTTGTTTTATTTACAATAAAATATTCCACAAAAATGGCAATTTGGAAATCCATCCTGGTATGCTTGTATATATCTGGGTTTTTTAAACTCACAACCTAAAGTTCATTTCAAAGCAGCTTTTTCTCAGCCATAGAAGTGTGGAAACAGATTTGGTTATCTTATTCATTGTTGCCATCAACAGCAAAACTAATATCAGACCAGTGTTACCAGGAGAAACAGAACTCTGTGGAGTAATCTGTCTTTAAAAATGAAACAAGTGGAAAACTTGGGGGCACATTGATCTGTTAATTGTTCTGGGGATCCTATGGCAGATCAGCATAAGGTAGACATTCTTACATTGAAATGTGTCAGCAGCACAGAATGAATGCAGGGTTGCTGTTGCTGAACTTGTTTTTGCAGCAGCTTTGCACTGATGGGAAGTAATTTAGCAAGTATTCAGAGAAAAGAGTTATGGGCTCTTCTAGTTGGAGTATGTAACATAATGGTTTCAGAGCTGAACTTTGAGCTGACAGCCCTGGAGGCAATAGCCACAGAAGTGTCTGTGGCTTCCCCCCATCAACCTGTGTGCAGGGCTATGGTAACAGGACAGTAAGTTGTAAAAGCTGGCAGGAGTCAGAACCATAATGCAGTTTTTTTACCAGCTCATTGTCACATTTGCTCTGACTACGACTTGGAACACCTCCAGGATCCCTCAGGCAGGAGAGGCTGCGCTTCACATTTCTGTGGCAAAATCACAGAATGGTTTGGGTTGGAAGGGACTCAAAAGGTCATCTTGTTCCAACCCCCCTGCCATGGGCAGGGATGCCACCCACTGGATCAGGTTGCTCAGAGCCCCATCCAACCTGGCCTTGGACACTTCCAGGGATGGGGCATCCACAGCTTCTCTGGGCAACCCGTGCCAGGGCCTCACCACCCTCGCAGTAAGAAGTTTTTCCTAGTACCTAATCTAAATCTCTCCTCTTTTAGTTTAAAACCCCCTTGTCCTATCATTACCTGCACATGTAAAAAGATGTTAAATTCCTCTAAAATCTGTCCTTGGTTCTTCCTCAGTAGACAATAGGCTCTGTTTTCTGGTTGTGAGGACATGAAGCCCAGACGGCGTGATGAGCTTGTGTGAAATAGGAAAACTAGGCAGTTCACAAAACCCAAGAGCATAGCACTGGCACATTGATCTATCTGTCCTCCCACCTATAAATTGTTTTAAATTACTCTCATACTTTTGTATGACCAAAAAAGGACCTATCAGAGTATTAAGTTGTGCTTGTAAGAGATCAGCCTCATGTCTTGCTGTAGGTACATCTGAGTGTATTGCAGATGATCCTGCAATGTATTGAGTCATATCCTTGAAAATGCTTAAGGCTCTAAATAGCTTTTTCTTCCACATGTTCAAGAAATTATCAAGTCTTCAAGAAAAAAAAAGTCCTAATGAACTTGAAAATATGAAATGATTGAGCAAAAAAAGAGTATTTTAAATATGACCTTCTGTGTGATGCTCAGTCTTTCAAAAGTTATGGGGGGGTTTAGTTATGGCTTTTTTCACATATTGTTTCTGTTAATTTTTCCTTTATTCCTGGCATGGTTTGCCACAAAGCAGTCTCTTCCAGCATTAATTTTATTTATCAGTATTAGCTTTCAAAGATTGAAGATTTTCAAAGCATGGAACGGTTGCATGGAATCATTATATGAAAACATTCCAAAGCACTTTTCTGCAAACTGACTTGATTTCAGTCTTACAAACATAATGGCCAAAAAGAAATTTAATTAGGCTGCAAAAGTGCATTTTGCTGGTAAAGAGCTAAGGTTTGTCACTGCTGATTTTAATGAGACATCTGGCTAATATCAGTCAGTAGATGCTGCTAGAAAAATACTCCATTAATTGTATTCCAAGTTGATCACTGTGTGAGCTTTGGAGATAAAATATAATGGTGATTACCCTCAGTATAGAAATCAATTGACAAACTTTCTCTTTTGTTTGCGAGCATTTCCCCTGTGAGTCCATTGAGGTTGATCTTTCCTAGCTGAATAACAATATCCCCTAAGAGGAAAATGGCAGTATCTCTTCATTGCTCCCAGGAGATGTTGTCAAAGAGCAGGGGATGTATATAAAAAGTGGGAGGGAGGAAGGGGGTAAAAGAAGGATAATGAACCAGAGGACGTGACTGATGTATTAAAACCTTCAGGAAGGAAATGGAAGTTAAGGTGACTAGAGAAAATTATTCTGACTAAATTCTTCTTAAATGTTAAGATAGTTTCATTTCTTAACATCCAGTCATCCACTTCAGAGCCAACAATAAGTATTAACATAGGAGTCTTTGGTTCTCACACTTGGTGAGAAACTGAATTTTTTAAGCTAGAAGTTGGAAATCTAGATTTGAGTACCGCAGTTAAACACACCTTGAATGCCTGATTTCTGAGTAAAGGAAATACTACTCCACCATGTTACAAAGCAGGATTTCTCCTTCTCATTTATCTGTAGCCTCCTCTGCAGTGAGCTCCAGATTCTTAATCTTTAAAACACAAAATTATTGGGTTTTAATAGCCAGGGATTTCTTTTCCCTGTGATAAAAACGCAGCAACTCTGCTGCATGGACGACAGACATTCCATCTCCATGCTTGGATAAACTCCATCAAAAGCACATTATCTCCCACTTCTGTGGCCAGCTGTCTAATTGTATTTGTTGTAGCCACTCACTGTTGGAACATGATACTACTGAAGAGCAAGAATGATAAATTACTCACTGTAGGTGATAGTGATGATGATAATTTTTAATTTCCTTGCTCCTAAGTGAATTGGTAAGGTTGCCTTTGAGTTCTCACAAGGAAACAAGCAGTCTCATTTGTTTTGTCCTGTTAAAATGCTGCATGCACAGCCAGCCATTTTCTTTAGGAAAAAAGCCTTCGTGTCAGATATATTTGAATTAAAATTTAGACTCTTTTTCCCATTTCAGCTAAGGGCTCTAAGTGGAAGACTATAAATTATATGTACTAATACTAATTTATTACATATGTTAAGGCTTTTTGTGACTTTAATATATTTGGTGCATGTTATGTGAATAAATGGGGAGAAAAATAGTCTCGAAATTATTTATCCGTGGGGGAAGAAATAGGTTGAAGAGAAGTGAATCTTACTTGGGAGGATGTGCTTAATTTACAGGATTTTCCTGTTTGCATGAACACCTTAGGAACCCTCAGTGATGGATGAAGACCTTAAGCTGCATGAGCTCTCCATCAAAATGTGGGTTTTACAAAATCAGGTAGAAGTTAGTGGCTGCTATTTTAATTTCAGGAATCTTTTATTCTTAGTTGAGTGAGCTTTTTGTTGACCTTTCTGGGATGTTGCTTTGCAGTTTCAGTAATGTATTTCTATTTCTAAATGTTTCCTTTGTTCTTTATTACACGTTCTTAGTTGCCTGGGTAAATATATTGACTTTCTTTTGGAGTTGGAGTTTTTGTTCTCATAGCTCAGCTTTTCTCCTGGCAAGTTATTGGAGAACAGGAAGAATAATATTTTGGTAGTATTTCCTAATATTTAACATCCTTTGAGATTAGAGCATATGTCAGGCTGGAGCTGTAGTTATTTATTACCAGTTTAGAAGTCATTATTTTTGTTTTCCTCTTTCATGGTATTCAAGAGACTGCCACTTGAAAGATTTTTCCAGAGCAGGTTTAAGTTCTCACTGATTAGTTGTTGGTGAAGTTGTAAATGAGCTGTCAAAGGTGTGGAGCAAAAGGATGAGGGAAGTTACAGTAGGAGAAATAACTGTTGTCATTATGCTTAAAAAAAAAAACAAACAAAAAACAACCAAGAAGAAAAAGAAACGAAGTCAGTAGTTGTAAAACATCATCTAGAATTTATGGGGGAGTTATTTGCATGTTCTTTTTCTTTAGTTTGACTTCTTGTAAAAAAAGATGTCACCTTTAATGAAAATCTGGCCAGCCCTATATTTCATTTTAATACACTTGTGTCTGTGATTGCTTCTAGTGTGCCAGTTAAGTGATTTTTGTTTTCATCATATTTTGCTGCATATGATAAATTATACAAGAGGGGAGGACTTAATCTTCCTTCAAGCTGTAAACATTGGAAATCTTAGTTTGTAGTATTGCATATTTAATAGATGTTCGTGATTATTATGGCTACTGCAGTTTGTGGTAGCGTTCAAAGGTGAAATGAAAAGAAAATATTTTGAACTTCACTTTTACAGAATTATTTCTCTGAAATGCACTTGAAAATAAAAGATATGTGTTGTGCATTTTGGCATAAACCACCAACAAGTAATGAATGAAAAAAGAGAAGAAGCTAAGATGTGAGGGAAGATATAAACTCCTTAAAAGAAGATAGTAAGTAACCAAACCCACAATTTTATAGTAGTTTATTATTATCAAGTATTTCAACTTTGATTTGTGTTGGTTTTTAGATTTGTAAGATTTTGTTTTTATTAAATATACAAGACTACTGACTGTAGATAAAATTGCAGAAAACATCATCTGCATGTACTTTACTTCAGACCCTTTTTTCCCTTTTCCCAGTACATTAATGTGGGGTACCAGATCATTTCTGGAGGGGTGCAGTGTTTACACTAATACACCTTAAAAGTGATAGTTTTGTTTTAGGGTTTTTTTGAGTGTATTGAAACAGACTTCTTAGTGCTGCCAGACATTTTAGTTTTGCACAGCTCTTTCAAGGAGAGCACCAAACATGAGCTCAGCTGGTTGGAGCGTGGTGCTGATAATGCCAAGGTTGCAGATTCCATCCCTGTATGGGCCATTCACATAAGAGTTGGACTCGATGATCCTCATGGGTCCCTTCCAACTCAGAGTATTCTGTGATTCCTGCTGCTTCATGTAGAAGCAGAAATTCTAATGCTTTATAGAAAGCTTTTTGCAAAACACTGAGAGGACAAATAATAAAGCATTGCACCTTTGTATCCTTCAATACTTTTCCAGAGGCATTAAATCGTGGAATTGTGTAGGTTGGAAAAGATCTTTGAGTCCAGCCATTCCCCCAGCACTGCCAAGTCCAGCACTAAACCATGTTCCCAAGTGCCACATTCGCATGACTTTTAAGTCCCTCCAGGAATGGTGACTCCACTCCTTCCCTGGGCAGTCTGTTCCAATGCCTGACAGCCCTTTCTGTGAAGGAATTATTCCTAATATCCAGTCTAAACCATCTTTGGTGCACCTTGAGGTTATTTTCTCAAGACTGACTCCCACCTGGCTCCCCCCTCCTGTCAGAGAGTTGTAGAGAGTGAGAAAGTCCCCCCGAGCCTCCTTTTCTCCCCCCAGCTCCCTCAGCTGCTCCTCATCACACTCGTGCTCCAGACCCTTCCCCAGCTCCATTCCCTTCTCTGGACACACTCCTGCCCCTCAATGTCTGTCTTGCAGTGAAGGGCCCAGAACTGTGCACAGGATTTGAGGTACAGCCTCTCCAGTGCTGAGAGCAGAGGGTTGATCACTGCCCTGGTCCTGCTGGATTTAACTTTATTTGCCACTGCTTTTTGGGCTCTGCCCTCCAGCTGCTGTTGTACTCAGTGAAGAATACACTCATCCAAGCCAGGAGCAGCCAATTGCCCCAGTTGCTTTTATTGTTCTGCAGAATCACCTGATAGGTTTAGGAAGGCCAGCTGTGCTCTTTGTAATGAGTCTGGGGGTACCTGTATAGCTGGCTTGAGATCCCTTAGGCCTGGGGCAGGCCAAATGTGACAGAACAGCTCAAAAGCAGAAAGATCTCAAAACACCAAGAGTATAGTTAAAAATTTAAGCATTGCTTAGTGTTAGGATGAGCATAGGAATGTACATAAGCTATAGAGGACCATAGAGAACAATCCCTTTTTTCAAAAGAGTTGGTGAATTTAAAAATGTAGGGTGTCTGTTCAGAAATAAACCTGAACTTACTTCATGAAAATAATTTATAATTTGGATAAATTGAATACCTTTCAAAGGGATGTTACTGACAGGGAAGCACATGTAATCTAACACATGAAATCTTCCATGTGAAATCAAAAAGAGGAAAAGAAGAAGGTAGTTAATGTAGGCTGGAGTTACTGGGAGGCTTTAGCATAGACTTGAGCTTACCCTTATTCCCTCAGTATCTGCAAAGAACTGTGTTTCTGTTGAACTGCAGGTTTAAACTTTTTTAGTTTCTTATATTACAGGGTCAGCCATAGGCTAGGTGCATCAAAGTGGGATATATTTATTCTGTGCTTTTTCACTCTCTGTGTTTTCTCAACTGCAGTTGGGTTGTAGAATAGCTGTTACAGGGAATACTAGATAAATTTTGCAAGTGGTCAGTAACTACTGGGTTTGGTGTTAGATTTCTTTAATATGAGGGAAGAGATTGCTATGTGGAGACTAAACATAGTGTTGGTAAGTGATGGCAGGTTGCCTAAAAACATTTGTTAAAAGCAAATTGCGTAGTTGTAACCAATTTCACAAAGAAAATCATCAAACCAAGTGTTTGGTTCTTTTAGTTGGCTCAAAACCATTTTGAAAATGTATTAATGAAAGATACTCGTTAGACTTCTTAATTGCAATATGTGTTCTTACAGTTAGTTTTCAAAACATCATTCAAACTCTCTCCTCTATGTATCTAACTTAAAATATATAATTTCTGTTTTGCTATGTAGGACTGTGTAGGTTGCCTGTTGACACAACTCACTGGAGTACACGTTTTGATTTTGGGATGCCTCCACTGTCCAGTTTTAACTGACAGAATTTTGGGAAATGCCTGAAGCTGTTCACAGGAGCTTATCCTTAGGAACTTGAGTAATAATATTTTTCTATGTTTTCTTTCTTTTGGGTCAACAATTATTTCACTATTCTATACTGAAGGACATTATCCATTTTAGAACATAACAAAAAGAAATTAATGTATCAGTGTAGAACTCTTGCTCTCTGTAATCCCTGGACCTCTGATTAAGGTGGTCTTTATGATGTAATAATTACTGTTACTGCCTCTTGATTAGATACTCAAAGTCAGTGTTTCGGGTTATTTCAGATAGAGAAACTTGTTACTATGAAGTGGTTATTTATCCTAGTCATTTACAGAAGATACAAAGCCTGTTTCCCTGAACACCGGAGGCAACAGGGAACAGTTTTGCTTGTAACTGAGTTTCTTTGCAACCCGAGCTTGTCCCCAAAAAATAGTAGTGTGGGGAAGTTTTCTCAGGGTAGCATATAGGGTGTTTCTGTTACCTCTTGTTACCAAGTGTATAGATGCTTGACTGTGGTCTGTCTGCTTGGAGCTTTTAGGTTTTTGATCCAAAATGTGGCTTGATTGTCTTGTTTTCTCTGGAAACCAGATTTTTTCTCCTCGATGTATTTTTGTTGTCACAACCTTGTTTTCCTTATCTTAGGTCTTATTTGTAAGCATACCAGCAGTATTGACCTGATGATGGAAAAATATTTTTATGGCTTAGTAGATCTCTGACTAATGTCCAGAAAACATTGTGCATCAATAAAAGTAGTCTGATGGGTCAATAAAACTTTGTCAAAACCTTCTCAATCTTTACTCAAAAAGGCATATTAGAGGCAAGGCTGTAATTCACTTGGGAATGAGATTCTCAGCATTGAGTGATAGGACTTTACTGAAGGACTGGAAGAGTCACTGTTTACACTGTCTGATGCTCATTTGTCTTGAAGGTCTGTTGCTGTCTCCATAGTTTGTTGGTTTTTTTTAACTCTTTGGCCAGGTTAGAATTTGGAACTTACCAGGCTTCTCTGGAGTGCTCTTGGTCTCAAAGCTAACATAGGTGCTTTAGCATTGTTTTACTGCTTTAACACATTGTATTCTCCACTGTGTTGGTGAAATCTGTTCTGGGTTTAGACTAGAGAGATCAAAACCAGAATGACCTAGCTGTTATTCAGATTATATATTTCATAATGATAAAGCCCTATACCTTAATTTTGTAAGCATATTTGACTTCTTCCTTCACAATCTATGTGTGAATCTATATGAAGAGCATGCTACAGGACTCATCCTTTTAGCTATTCAGAACAACCAGTTTCCTAATCTTGGAGTAGGAGAGAAATACTGGTGCGGTAAGAGGGAGGATATAATTGGTGGTTTTCAGTGGGTTTTCATGCCACAGGCTTTCCATCATTGAATTGGTACATATTTTGTTTGAGTGCACTACAGCTGACCTGGGGAGAATCCCTCCCTCCCTTCCATGACAGGGATGCAGGGAGTCCCCAGTTGAGTAACTTTAACACAGCTGTGGTTGCAGTTACTCAAAAGCTCTATTCTGGGTCATTTCTCCACAGCTGCCTTGGGCCCCAGGGTCTGAGGTGCTTTAACCTTTTGTCATTTGACAGCAGAAAGCAAATAAAGGTGAGCATGGACAGGATTTCAGGGGTGAAACTGGAGTGGATGCTCTTTTATTAGCATCTTCCAGTTGTTTATTTGAATACTTTGGATTTCTGGGACTCCCACAAGGCTTTTTTTGTCAAAAAAGCAGTCCAGCATTAAAAGACTGTGTAACTAAAATTGTGGGTACACTGCTTTGTATGTGAATATTTTGTATCTCTTGGATATTGGAAGAAATTCTTCCCTCTGAGAGTGGTGAGGCACTGGCACAGAGAAGCTGTGGCTGCTCCATCCCTGGGAGTGTTCAGGTCCCATGTTAGGTGGGACTTCAAGCAACCTCGCCTAGTGGAAGGTGTCCCTGCCCATGGCAGGGGATTGGAACTGGGTGATTTTTAAGGTCCCTTCCAACCCAGACCATTCTGTGATTTCTTTTCCTCTTCAAACTGGAAATCCCACTGCTGAATTAGGCACTGAAGAGAAAGGCTCTTCTTGAGGTTAGGAGTGGGATGGCAGGAGGGACAGAGGAGGAATCCTATGGAGAGTTACAATTAGAAACAATTAGCTATTGGAAAGGCCAGCGGGAAGCATTTATGAATCTTTTTCCTTATCTATGTGTGTAGTAGAGAAAGAAAAATATTCCCTGCCTGGTTGTGCTCTGCCTCTGTTCACAGGGAGCTTCTGTGGAAAATACTGTTCAGCTACACAAGGAGTGAATTTGTCATGCAATTCCCTCATAATGTGTGTGTGTTTACTGAGGGTCCTGGGAGCCCTACAGGGCAAGGACTGAGTTTTATGCTTGTGGGTTTGCACATTGGAAAGGCTGTTTTCTGATGTATGATTCTAGTTGCAGTTAGATGTGTGGGTTATTTTGGAATCTTATGCTAAAATTTGATGTGTAGTAAAATGCAGTTACAGTGGGCTGAATATTCTCAAGTAGAGCAAAGGTGTGATGGCAGCTTATTTTTTTTGCCTTGTGCTTTCAAGCATGCTAGAAATCCTAAATATAAGCTTGTTCCTCTTCGTAAATGCTTGGAAAGGAGTAGAAATTCCCATATATATATATAAAATCATAGATTTTTTTTCTTGAGTGTCATTATTATTCCTTTACCGTATTTACGTTTTCCTTTTTTTTTTTTACAGGCAGTTGCTGGTTACTTTGATATATTTTTTGAGAAGAACTGTCACAACAAGGTATTTGGGGTTATGCATTTTGAAAATGTCTCTGAGAGATGAGGATGGTGTATTTTTTTTGTGCCTCAAGGTGTTTGGCAGAGAATCTGTTTTGCTGTAGCAAAGACTTCATATTCGTGTGTGTTTGGTGAATGATTGATGTGGTGTGATATCAAAAAGGTTGTTCTTAATCAAACTCTTGAACTCTTCCATTGCAGGTCTCGTTTTCCACTGGTCCCCAGTGTACCAAAACACACTGGAAACAGACAGTTTTTCTCCTGGAGAAACCAATTCCTGTAGAAGCAGGTATATTTAAATTCAGTTCTGGTGCAACAATGGTTGTGTTACACTGCTGTTACCATTAAATTTACACCTGAAATACTTTAAAAACTATGTAAGTGTTAAAAAGAACTAGTAAATAAATATTTCAGCTACTGTTGAAGAAATTTTTTTGTCTCAGCAAAGCACTGAAGGTATCTATCTGTACAAAATTAATGTTAAAACCACTCATAAATGTATGCATAAGTATGTAAGTGGGCATATATCTTCTGCTTGTATAGCTCCATACTGTAACTTTGGTGAAAAAACTTCTATATCAAAGCATTTATGAGGCAGAAAAATGTAAGACCAGTACACTGCTATTAATAGTCTCCTAATTTTAACATTGCTAATATTCCAAAGTATCAAATTGGTCAAGTGATTGCACAGTATTTTCCTTAGCAGTCCTGAACTATGGTGTATTTGTCAAATGCACCATGAATATACACATGGCTTGTACCTGCCACTGTGGGATTCCTCTGTAAATTGAAAACAATTTTAAAGAACTCACAGCCATGAACTTGATCCATTTGGAGTATCGAATATGTTAGTTTGGTACACTGTAAATTTTTATGAAATGGTTAGTACTGTAATAAGTTTCACCTGGAATTTGATGCAAGTAAAAAGGTTTTTGTTGTCACTAGGGATAACGTAACATTCAGATAATAAATTGCTGAAGTAAGGTTTTGAAGACTAAAGCAATGCTTGTTAGTGGTTTTAATTAATTCTATTTGGAAAGTCTTAAATGTACATTTTTATACAAGTAGTCAAATATTTCTTGCTTTATAGGCACAAGTATATTCATGACCATCATAGAATAGCAGGTCAAGAATTAAAAGTCTTGGCCTTGTATTCCTATAGAACTTTCTTGCAGACTCTCCATAATCTTTTTATGATCAAAGGAAGTGGTTACATTTTTATGCTGTTATTTTATTTTTGTCCACTTAGTAACTAGATATTTACTCACCACTGTTGAACTCTTAGCCAGTGGTGAATTAGTCATCTTTGAGGGCCATTTTTCTTTACAGACTAGCAGGACCAAGGGAGGAACTCAGAATGGGGCTCATTTCTACTGGTTGGTTAATGAACTCATGGTAATACATGGCCCTGACCTGGACTGTTTATAAATAGATCAGACATATTGGGGGGAAAGCATGCAAAAAGTTATGTGGATGCTGCATAAACACTTGAGGTCAAAAGGCTTAGAGGTGCTATAGAGAAGTATTGACATAGATGGAATACTGTCTCTTTTAACATACCTAATGATCAATATACAGTGGTGAGAGCAGCATCTGCACTCAATTAAACTGCTTTTACAGTTGCTTCTTCCAACTGTCAGCCATGGCAACCAGGAACTTCCTTCCTAAAGGCACTGTGGTCAGTGTTATCTGACAAATCATTTCTGTCTTTCATGCTTCAACTTTATATTCTTAAATAATTTTTATCTGCAATTTCTTTGGCCCTGTCACTTCTAGGGATGCAACTGTGCCTTGGTGCATTTGTACTTGGCTTGTGTTCTCTTCAGATTCTCTTTCTAGACAAGGCTGACTGAGGTCTCCTTTTCTGCTACTCATTAAATTTCAATGTCATAGAGTGCAAAGTGAATTTTTTTAAGTGCAATGACATTTGTTAAAATATGCATATTACATAGATCCTTTGACATTTACCAAATGTGTGAAATTACTGGGAAGTGGTGCCTCAGATCAGATCTCTAGTCTAGGTGTGGTGACTTTCTGAAGACAGCTGCAGAAACAGTGTGCTTTGAAGCAGTGAACACGACCCAGCTGACCTTCAAAATCACTTGTGCTATAACTCTTTTCCTTTATTTTTATTAGTTCATATTTCTTGAAATTATTCCCATAACAAATCTTGTTACAGCTATGTTTCTCTTTCTTTCTACCTATCCCCTTCTCTTTGTAATTGAGTTCCCCTTTCTCATCCTTTTACCCATTGTCTGGTTTTATATCTTATGTAAAATAAACACTTAAATCTAGGATTTTCTACCTATTGCTTCTAGTGTTAGAGAAGATTCTGAGAGAAACTCTTGGTGTAGCTTCCTTTTCTTTTTTAATCTCAGTTTTAATTTCTGTGGGATATTTGGTGTTCACAGATGGCACAAACCCATCAGGGTGGAAGGCACTTCCTGATACAGGAACGTCTTAATTTAGGTGATTTTCTTGGAAAACCATTCCCTCTGACATTGATCCTTCTCCTTCTTGTTCCAAAAATCTCTTTCCCTTAAGACATGTTTGAAGTGCAGATTTCCCTATTTTTCTTTTTTATCTTTTTTTCCTTGTCAGAATAGTGACTTGAATATTCATCTTGATAATTTGTGGTTAACCATATTTTTTGTTTCTTCAGTCTTTCCATTTTATCAGCTGAACAAACTGTTCAAACTTATTTTGCAGTATACTTAATTTATATTTATATTTGCACTTCCAGCTGTTTCTTATCTGCCACTTGTTAATGAACCAGCAATGCTTGTTACTATTTTTGCTGTACATTGCATCAGCCTCCACGTTGAACTGAGCTCCACTCCAGTTTTGGGGAAACTTTGTCTTCAAATGGACTTTTCTGAATGCAAGTTAATGGAAGACAAAAGTAACTGTATTAAATTAAAAACATTTGCATCATTTGAACATTTCAGCTTTACATCCATCCCTCTGCTTACCAGTATTCATCAACCCTCCATATAAATTCTTATAATCAGAAAAATATGTATGGCAACGGGAGAAACAATGAAGAAAATGCACTTGTGACTAAATGTGTTCATAGAATCATTTAGTTTGGAAAAAGTCCTTTAGGATTGAGTTCAGCCATTAACCCAGCACTTCCAGGACCACCACTGAACCATATCATTATCTGCCACATGTGGGTGGCTTGTTCCAATTCCCTTTCCATGAAGGAATTATTCCTAATGTCCAATCTAAACCTCCCTTGGTACAACTTGAGGCCATTTCTTCTTGTCCTGTGGCTTGCTACCTCTGAGGAGGGACCAACTCCCACCTGGCTATAACCTCCTGTCAGGGAGTTGTAGAGAATGAGAAGGTCCCCCCTGAGCCTCCTTTTCTCCAAGCTGAGTCCCCCCAGCTCCCTCAGCCACCCCTCATCACACTTGTGCTCCAGGCCCTTCCCCAGCTCCACTCCCTTCTCTGGACACGCTCCAACTCCTCAGTGTCTTTCCTGTACTGAGGGGCCCAGAACTGAACACAGGATTTGTGGTGTGATTTCATCAGTGAACAGGGAGGTAGTCACTTCCCTAGTCCTCTGGCCTAGTCCTCTGACACTATTGCTAATCCAAGCCAGAATGCCAAGCTCTTTTTTTTTCAATAAATAAATAGAAATAATATGATTTGAATCTTGCAATAATTTGACCAATGTAGCCATAGTGGCATTTGCTTTTAGCATTTTAATAGGTTGTGAAAGAGGAATTTGCTGATATAAAATGTATTTTAAATGTTTTCTTGTTTTGAAAGCATCTTTCAGACAGGGCAGTGGCTGTTTTTCCCCAGTAAAGAAAAATGGTTCCCTCAGATTTTTAATTCCGAGTAAAACAGTAAGACTGACTAAAAGTCTCTATCAGATGCTTTATAGCTTTTGGGGCTATGCCTGGAGTGGTTATAAAGCCCTGATTGTATTTGGATTTGCTCTGTAAAAGAAGTCGAGCTTACAGATATCTGAACCTGTTGGGTATTTAACTGGAAAATGCTCCTTTATGCCCTGGCAAAATTGTTTTGTTCTGCAGTGTGAACCAGCTAATTTTCTCAGCTGTTTGAGGCCAGGTTATTTGTTGTAAAAATAGATCTATTTTCTCAGCCATAAAACAGACTGAATGTTTTGAGCCATTCTAATGATTAACAGAATCAAGCAACTGCAAGCCAAAGGATGGGTCTTGCAGCTTTGTGTGAGTGGGGGGGTTTCCATGTTCTGGAAAGCTGGTTTTCCTCCTCACAGCCTGTGATAAGAGACTTGAAACTGAGGTACAATCGAGTAGAACAAAATAGCATCAGCGTGTAGGGTATGTTTTAACTGCTTAGCAACCAGTAAAATTAAAGAAACTGGAGAAGGAAGCCATATATTTTATTGCCAGACAAACTGGGTTTTCTCAGACAAACAGTATTGTGTTGTAGATCCCATACAGACTACAAGGCTTCTCTTAGCAGCCATTTTAATAGCTTGAACTAAGGAATAGTCTTTATTTGGAAGATTTGAAATTGAGATGCCAAAGCAGTATCTTTTTCTTATTAGTGGTCCAAAAATGGTCTTATTAATGGTCTCTTCCTTTTGTTGTTTCTTGAAATATTCCTGCTAAGTAAACAAAAAATTACATCATTTTCATTTGGTTGTCTCAAGAATTTACTAAATAAATAAAATGCTTACAAAAATTATTTTAGAGGGCCCACAGAATCTTTTCAGTGCATTAAGTTAAAACCCAGATCTGTATGCAAGCGAATGCTATTAGCAGTAAAACAGCATATTGTCGGCATTTCATGTTCTTGATATTGCCTTGCAGTGAAAATAAAACCTTGATTTGTTTTTCTATGGTGCTAAAAGGGGCTAGCACAGCGAAGCTAAGCAGAACTCACATGACTAAGCCCCTCTAAAATCCTTGATTATCTTTAACTCCCCAGTCTCCATAATTGGAAAGCTGTTTGTAAATTTACAAACTCAAAGAATGTTTATTTGTCTACCTAGACAGCATTATTAAAAGTAGGAAAACAACGCTGGCACAATTAATCTGTCTGAATGTTTTGATCCTATACTGAAATACTTCAATATTGTGCATCCCAGTTGGATAATTTGGTTCCTAATTAAGATTTTAGTGTCTGGTTTGCATGTCTACAGCTGCAACATGGTGTCTGTGGAATGCTGTCACTTGTTTATTTACATGTGGCACCTCCAAAAATGATGCTGGCTTTTAAAATCTAGTAATAGTTAAAACTTGAATTTTGAGGTCACACTAAATCTGGCATGTCATATGCTGTATTTTTTAAAATGATCCTACTGACTTTTCAAAAACATTTCTAAATGTGTGTTTCAGGCACTAAATTGAGAGAATCTCTTCCCATGACTGTTCTGTCTCACTGAAAGATAATAGAAATTCTGTATCTAGACAGGAAAACTTGGATGGACTTCTTGTGCTGTTTTATGTGCCTCCCTTTGCAAGGTCTGCAGCTGCAAGGGGATATGGCTCAAGCAGTGACAACAGTCTAGTTTTCTCTGAATTTTGTCACTACTGATAAGAGAGAAAGCTTGGGATGAGGCTATACAGTTTAGGATCTCTACTACAAAAAGCAGTGAATTAAGACTAGTTCTAGGTGAGCGAGTTTGGCCACTGCAGCTGTACATTTTGGAGGACCTGGCCTTCATCATTCCCTGTGACAACTGTTTCTAGTACCTGAGCTATCTGGGAATCCCAGTCACAGTGCAAACACATTATCCTAGGCAACCATACAAGCCTGTCTTGCCTTACTCAGGCAGTGCAGACTTCTTTGCAGCCTGGTTCAGAGTTTGTCTTGGGAAGTTGGAACATGACAATTTGTTACAAAAACTCTTCTGAGAATATACTCAAAGCATGAACTGAAAAAGCAAAACCTCAGCATAGTTTCAGAAGAGGGTGAACAGTGATATGGAACAGAAAGGAGATGGGAGACAGCTACCTATTTTATGAAAGTAGCCAGCCAGGAAGAAGGATATCACAGATCAGATGGGTAATACCAAAATACTGCTCAGAACAGAAACTGCTCCTTGGATCACATTGGGCTGGGGGTTCAGGAGAAGTGGCCAAATGGGAAGGTGACAGTCTGTGTACAGCTGAAGGTGCCTGCAGTTTAAGAAAGTGAATGGGAGGATTAAGGATAACTTACTGAGTTTAAGAGAAGTGCTCTTGTTCCCCCCCCAAACTATTTCAGTTGTTCTTTTTCATAAGATAGATGGGATATGGAAACCACTTTCTACCCATCTCTTTGAGAGCAATGCTTTTGAGACTTGCTGTTTTTTCTGTTGCATGCTAGACCTCAGTGTTACATTAGATAGTGGGTCCAGTTAATCTAAAGTGGAAAACTTGATCATGTTTAAATTGTCAGCCTCCAACAAGGACAACCTTATTGGGAAGAGTGGTGTCATATCTTACTGTTTGGTGGCTGTGAAGGAATGTGTGACTACCACTAAGTGGTTCTTTAAGGTGTAGGGGATTTGTAAAGATGCTTTTCACCAGCAGTTCAGTAGTTAAGGTGTTTTTAGCCCAGATCCACTGCACTTTTCTAGCAGCTCTCTTTGAAACAGTTCCAGTGAGCTCTTTCATAAGGTTCTTAAATATTAATGGGGTTCAGAATAAAGAATTATTTGAGAGCTGTGTTCTTACTTGTCCCTCTGTTGGCTTCATAAAGCTCTTCCCCAGGAAGAAAAGAAGGAAACCTGAAAGAACTTCATTGCTGGCTGCCTTTGGAAACTCTTTCAGTCCTTTCCGTGATCAAAGAGGGAAGAGACACCAAGTTGTATTGAAAGGCAGAGCAGTTCTTCACATTACAAGCTCATTGCCATGGGTCATTTCAAGCTTTAAGTAGATGTTATGGATATTTATTCAGGGGAGACTGGGTAGAATCTTCGGGTTTGATCAAATCCTTTCTACACTGAAAAAACATGATTTGTTGGGCCTGAGCACTCTTAGTGATGGGGCTTTTGCACTAAGAAGTACCTTGGCTCACAGACTGCAGGCCTGCCCTGTGTGTGATTGTATTGCACAAACAGAAGTGACAGATGCCATTGCTTACAGTTCTACTGATGTTAATAAACTGATTTGAGTTTGAGCACGTGTCCAGGGTGTTCTCTAGAGCCTGTAACCAAATGTGGGGTTTTTGACGGTGAGACAGTATGGACCCAGGGATGTATTTTCTCCTGTAGTAGCAAGCTGATGCAGCATTTCTGCTGAATTCTTCGGCTTTTTCTGCTTGGGGACAAATTTCAGGCCTCCCCGAGGGGTAATAAAAATGCAGGAGGAGGATTATAATGGATTCAGTTTTGTCCTAATCAAACTGCAATGGCACTGTGTGGTTTACTTGCATTCAACTGAGCGTGATAAGAGCAAGGTGATGCAGCTGAGTCCCAGTCCCAGCTTCCTCCAGGCAGATCCTAGGACAGCAGAATGGGGGGAAAAACATCCGTCATTTTCTATCTCGTGACATTGATTAATTGGTCAGAACTGCCTCTCTGTTACTCGGTTGCACTGCTGTTGTTTGCTTCAGCCCTCAGAAAAGTCTTATTCAGAAAGGCAGATTTAATGTGGTTACCACATAAGGAAAATGGAATAGAATGCTTTGTTTTATTAACTGCCTCTACAAACAGAATCTGAATGTTCTGTTCTATCAAGTCAGCTATAATTTATGGAATTATATTAAAATTTTTGCTTTGTTTATAGTGTTGTATTAATGTTTTAAATTGGAAGATTGAATTATGGATTAATTTAAATCATTGAATTTTGGTTCTCAGAGGCTCTTTAGTCTTACTGAATTGTTATCACAGGATATTAAAATAAATAAATCATTTTGTATCAGTTTTGAAAATCTATATGTTCAAACTGGGTTAAGATTCCTACCTGAGATGAAGCTATAATGCCTTTTTTTTAACCTTGTCCTTCTGTCTGTCAAATCTCTATTTAAATGATCTGTGAAACCATTTTCAAAATTCTTTGCAAATTGCATTGTGTTATGTCAGTAATTTGACTCCTAATAACAAAGCTGCACAGGAATTATAGTGGAATCTCCAGCTAACTGTTAAATAATTAAAAAAAATTATCAAAGAATATGTTTTTTTTCTGATCCTTGGTACCACAGTCATTCTTGTTGATAAGCTTTCTTTGATATTTATGCTGCAGCCTTTGACAAAATATCCTGAACTTATAATGTGGACCGTCTGTCAGTTTACTGTTTGTGGATGTGACTGAGAATTGTGCCAAATGGAGAACTCTCAAATCCTTCCTACATTTGAAATCAGTTTAGTTATGAAATTGCTGTTTGTTTTCATTTTTGCAATAAGCTTTTTAGCAGAACATTAACATTGGCTTTTAAAATCACAGTAGGTAATGAACAGCGGGAAATACTTTGGATCGAGTGAGATAGAAAAGTAGTAACAGTAGGTATGGCTGGTGTGAGGGATGAAAATGAATGGGGCAAAGGAAACCTGATGGAAGAATAACACAGAACTACTGCTGTAGGTTGGGATCATGCCCTCCTCTAATATGTTTGGTAGATTCATCTGTTTAGATGTAGTTCTTGTGGGTATAAAATGATCGTTTGAAGAAGCTCAGTATGGGGCTTCCTAAATGTACAAATTTACATATTTGTGTTTTGTTATATTGTATATTCCTAAATTGGCAAATATACTTTAAATTGAAGGTCTTAATAAGGACTGAAAATAAATTGAGATTATTTTCTTCCCCTTCTGTGTGAAAGCATTTGCTCTGGATGTAACTGAAGGACATACCTATCAGGTGTTATGGTCAAGAGAGCCTGACACTTTGTAAAACAAAACTTGCAATTAATAATGTCTATACTTGAAATGCCATGAAGATTTCTCTTAATATTTTCTGCCAGATAAAAACATTATCCAATTAGAGCTTAAATGAAATGCAGCACAAATGCAAACCACAAGGCATATACAGCAGAAATAGATTTTGTGGTTACGTGGTTTTCCTCCAAGGTGGTTAATATTGTTTTCCCCAGTCACAAGTGAAATATTTGGCATAACAGCTCTTTGGGTGGGCCATCTGAGAAGTGAAGCATCCAACAGAACTCAGCATCACACCAGGTTTAACTGCAGTTAGTTTGACTTGCTTAGGGCTTTGAAAACTTAAAGGAAACCTTTGCAGCCTTTTTAATTCTGATTAATTTGGAACAGCTTCTCATGCAACATGTGCATCTTTGCTGTTACTATGTGTGATTCAGTGCAGTAACCATAATAATTTCCTTTTAACTCTCGCAGGAGAGGCCCTGAGAGGGAAGATCGCAGTCCGCAAAAACAGAAAGGATCCACGGTCCCTCCTCATAACCCTGTCAGTGAAGGACATGCAGCAGACCTACAGCCTCCAGTGAAAATCCTGGACACATAACTTTGGAAGGTGTTAAAGTCAAATAACTGTTTTTAAATATCCCCAAATGGCAAACTCTTGGATTTGTGTGCGTGTATGCACACACGGGAATGTGAAAAATTTACCTGGAATCGAGAGAGCACTGTTTGGATGCTTTTGCTTTGGGACATGGAGACTGACAACAAAATTGGATTCTGCTGCTTCCCTTATGTGAGGAAGGCAAGAACGATGGGTTTGGGTTACATGAGACTACTGGGTGAGAAAAATGAGTGTGAAGTCTTGCTGTGAGGAACAGTAAATATGATCTCTCAATATTGTTTTATTCTTCCACTGGCAAAATCCTTGCATAATATTTTTTATGGAAGAAGAAGCTAAATCATGTGCCAGTGCACCTCAACAGTATCTGGAAAATCCTAATGGGACTAATTTTGGGATTCCAAAGACCATATTTTTAATACACTTCTGTAATTAAAAAGTTGTACACAGTTACATTTATCTAAATAAATGAACCCAGTATGATATAGAATGCAGTTGCCAGTTTCCTTGTTTTCTGTGTAATTGGAAATTCTCCTGTTTATCCAGTGATGGCTTGTTTAGTTGTGCCTACAGTTTTTTCTGTAGTAACCTGTTGAGGCATAGGTGGATGGAAGTATGTATTTTAGCAGCTTTAGGAAAAATACTGCAAACAAAGAGCAATTGCTGAAAGGGTGGATTTGGTTTGGCTTCTTACAGAAACAGTTGAATAATATGGGATTCATCTGACAGCACAATCAGTTATTTACATTTCCTAATTGTAACTCTAAGAATTAAGTGTTGTAGGAAATGTGATCAATAAATACTCCTTTAAAGGGATTTTAACGATTGAGGCAGAAAAGTGGAAAGTAATTACTTAAGAGTAGAAATGCCCTTGAATTTGTCCAGTGAGAGATAGAAATACTTCATTTAAAATGTGATCCTTTATTCTAAGCCACATGGTCAATGTGACCAAAGATGCAAATGATCTGTAACTGAATTAAGAATAAATAAATGAACCACTGTGACAATGGCTGGATGGATCAGTTCTGCATAGTTCATGGAAACATTGCTTTCTCCAGGTGATGGTAACAGCTTGTCTTCCAGCTGCCTCTGCTGCAGGCAGATTCCGGGTCATGGCATCAAGTACTTCTGCAGACCTGTTTAAGAAGTGGCTGCAACTCATTGCTGTGGAAAAGCAAACAGTATCATCTTATGTGTTTTCTTTCTAGGGAGGGTGAAGACACTAATGCAGATTTATCCATGTTGGTTGTTTGTGGTCTCCATGTGTCAGTTCTGGTTATGTTGAGATGCACAGGCAGAGTTGTGCTTCAGCATGCACATTTCCAGCTCTTCTGCTCATCTTTGCAACTTCTGTTTTTCTCTGTCCTGGAGTTACAAACCCTAACCCATCTGCCAAAGAGAAGGTGCACAAATTCCCTTTTTGATATGATGATAAAGTCCACTTGTAGTTGTAGAAAATCTGTTTGTCAGTCATTGGTGTATAGATTTTTTTAAAATACTTTTTAACAACTGGGATAGTTGCAATTTCAGACCTGAATTTATTACTTCAGTGTGTGCTCCTGTATTCAAAAAAGAAAGAAAAAAGTAAATTGTAGAGAGACTGAATTTCACTTATCATCTGACAGCATTTGTCTGTTAGACCAGCTCATATAAATTGAGCTGCTCATCTCACAGTATTTATTTTTTAGCAGCAACATCTTATGTGACAAAGTCTTCATTTTTCCTTTTTCCTGACTAAGAAATATCAAAATGATATATTCTATGGGAAAGTGTCTTCATTTGCAAACCCAAGGAACCTGTGTGGTAAATAATAGCAGAGTCATGTACGTGTGTACATGTGTATGTCTCCAGTATTTATACTCATACATGATCATGTACACATCCATACTGCAGGATATGGAAATTTTCCAGTTGGCACCATGCATTTTCAAAGGACTACATACTAATGCTAATATTTCTAAATTCATGTTGGGTTCACTGAATGTTTTGTAGTTAAACTATGTTTTTCTGTAAAAATACACTTGTAGATTAATTACTGTGATTGCAATCCTATTGCATTATCTTTGATATCCCATAATTATTTCGACACTTTATTGAATGGGAAATCATTTAGAAAAAATGCTGGTTTGGCTAAGAATGTTTTGGTGGTTGTTTCTTTTTATTGGGAAAGTCTGTTTTGCCGTGCTTAGTAATGAAGTCCAGTGGTTCTGAAGAACATTGAATGGACAGAAGTTTTTTATGTTTAATCCAATAGTTAACCTTAACCTTTTCTCAAGGAGTATTCTTAACTAGCAGTTATCAATCTCTATTCAAAGCTTAAGTAATTTACGTTATACTTAGCCCAAGGTCAGATGTGTTAAAATTGATTAGTGATTAATATAAGTTCTGTTAATATTCAGATAAAAATTGAAGGTTGGCCTGCTTTCTTGCAAATCTGTGCCCAAAGACTGAGTATTTGAAGATAAATAATCCACCTGAAAATAGTATTGGATTTTCCCACAGCTCCACTTCTTATTTAGATGTTAATGGCGTTTGGTGTTGGGTTTTTTTTAAATCTTGTCTTCTGCAGTGCTTTTAAATGTTTAGCTAAGCTGTAAAACTATCTTCCTGCTTCTACCCATCAGAGAGCAGCTAAGCAAGACAGACAAACTTGGAAGCTTCTGGTCCTTTGCTACTGAATGTCCCTTCAATGAGTGAGCATCATGCTGGGATCTCTTAATAGGATTTTTGTGTGCACACCTCAGTTTGACCTTCTAAATTCTGTCCTATGGGATGTGCTGTAATGAGACAGATCCAGATAAAAGCAAAACCTCAATTTCAAATAAAGCTCTACAGAGGATTCAGAAAGCTGGTTTGGGAGATACAGTTGCTAACTTAAAAAGGTAAGCTGCTAGTGAGGTTTTAAGACTTTTCTTTCAAGGATGTTCCTCTGCTCTCTGTTTAATAGTGCCTGAAGTTCCCTGTAGTAATGGCTCTTAGCATTTTCTGTGCCTGGTTTAAATTATTTGAAGGCAAAAATTGCAGCAGTGTGTCTTCGCCGAGGTTAGTGGAATGACACAGCCTGGCTATGAGTGGCTGTCTGGAAAAAGAAGGAGGGGGAGTTGGAAGATCAAGAGTTGCAAGTAAAGGCTTACTTCACTTCACGTACATCACTAAAGTGATGATGATCTTACTTTTAGAGAACAGGTTTAGAGGTATGATTTGCTACTGCTTTTACAGCGTTGATTGACTGCATAATAACGGAATTTAAGGGTTTTCAAAGGCAACCAAAAATAAAGTCATGGGCATATCTCTGAATATACAAACTTACAAAGAAATTACAAAGAGATTTTATGTTATTCTGTTTATCCAGGCATTGGCAAATTATAATGCTGGTGAAGTAGTGACATCTAATTAAAAGACAAATACCACATTACAGGGAAAACAGAGAGAAAAGCTGGCTTTTAGTGACATGAGCACTGCAGACAAATTTGCAGAAGGGCTTATGTGATTAAATAGGTGTAAAAAACATCCAGTTGGAATTACTTTTATATAGTTGGACTGGAACTTGAAGATGGTTCAGTTTTCCAGGTTTAGTAAAAGTTTAAACACCTACTGTTTGATATACTTTTTTTACCTTCTATAAAATTCATAGGTAGATAATTAACTTCATAGGGAAAAGCAGTCTTTTTAATGGTACTGTTGAGCAGCAAAGACAGAGGGGTCAAGGAGAAGCCTTACTGCTGGTGAGCTACTATTCTCATAGAAATTAAGTTTTGTTAATAGAATATTTAAAAAACTTGTGCTTTTCCAGCACATGGATCTGTAAGTAACAGCCTGTTCCCTGATGTGTACCAACTGGCTCTGAATCTTTATCTGCTTTGCTAATTCTCATATATCAAACTAGAAACAAACTTCATTTCTATGCCTTTCAGAATGGCAAAGTGTGTTACTCAGTTCTTGGAATTACTAATGCCTTCAGGTTCCAGCACTCTGAACTCCTTGGTGATCAATGAAAAAGATTCATCCCATGGAAAAACTGTACCATGAAACAATCAACTTACAGATTTATAACATTTCTCTTGCTGTTCCTGTAACAATTAGCCAAAGTAAAAATAAAGGACTCTTAATGACAGTGATAACAAATTAAAGAGGAATAAAGCTTACTCAACATGTTAATTCTATTTTCCACTTGGGTACTACTCAAAACATCAGTGCAAACAGTGAGAGCAGATATGTCCCATGGAAAGCAAACTAACTGAAGTTAGGCTTTCGCAAGTGAGAGCTACAACCCAAATAAAATTATTCTCCTTGGATTCAATTGGCAGATGCTACAACAATCCTGCTTTAGATGGTGGTCTGAGAGGCTTTTCAAATTATTTTGTTTTCTTCCATGGAGAAAAGAGCCAGGTGAAGCTGGGGATGTCCGTTTTCTCAGGTTTGTTTTTTTCCTGACCACTCTACCATCTTGATACGTGTTATGGCCTAAAAAAAAAAAAAAAAGGAATAGATTTTTCCAAAGAGAGTTTCATTAACTGAGAGAGATCACATCTGTTCACCTGAGTAATGTGCAGTGAGGAGCAAGGCCGTGAGTGATTCAAGTACCCACATTTGGGAAGTTACCATTGCTAAATCCCATCTCATGGACTTAATGCCATGCTACCAGAATATAGTCTGTGCCATATATGCTCCCCTTGGTATCACTACATCTGGCTTCATTTTTTTCCCACTTGAGCAGGTGATAGTCATAGTATGTATTTAATGACATAGATTTAAAAAAAAAAAAAAAAATCTTAAAATTGACACAGTTCATCCAGTATTGCCCATTAATACACATTTCCTTAGCTCTTTATTACCATCACTCTCTAGTACTGCTATTTGCAGTAGTTTTCATTATAAAGTTAATCTTGCTAAGAATTACCAGCTTTTACTTATATTTCCCTGAGTGTTGCAGATTGCCTAGATGAAAAAAAGAGTTCTAGGATGGCAGGAGAGGAAAGTGAGCTGGTGGGAGCCACTCCAGAAGACTACAAGTCCTGGGTGGCACATACCTCAAAGAGCTCCCTTGAAGGAGTGTTGATCCACTTTGGGTAATGATGGTTTAGGTAATTAAGCCTGAAATACAAGTAAGATTCAGTAAGTAGAATTGAATTTTGATTTAACCTTCTGATGGGTTATTCAAAGAGAAGAGCACTGAAAAAAGGGAATTTCTTAATAATATTGACTCCTGTCACAACGCTGGACATTCTTGAAGCAAAGTCTACTCAACTGGAAAATTGGATGTGAGGAGCAGGAGGACTTCTTTGTGACTCAGATGCTAAACTGTGCTGTACTGCTTGCTTGGGAATTAGTACAAAGCCTTACACTGAGAAGAAAAAGGAGTGGAAAGATAGGTTTCTTGCCTCCTATTAATACCTGCATTGATGTTAATTTTGGGAGCATTGTGTAGACCCCAAAATGGATTTAGCTTAGAGAATAACAGATATTATTGAGTTATGTCCGTAGAGGTAGAAATAATGCTCTTGCAATTGGTCTGCATGTGATTTTGACCACCTTTAGGGTATCAGATGACAGACTCCAGACTGTGCAGCCTTGCTGAGGATGGGTATCCCCAGTCTTTTTTATTTGTCACCTGGACCAAACCAATGTCTTTTGTAAATGACAGCAAATTGCAGTGGGAAACACACTGCCATGGAAGGAAAACAGAAGGAGAGGGGTTTTGTTGAAATGGACACATTGCCAAAGAAGCTTAGTATTGTAAAAACCATATGCTGTTGAGGTAAAAATGGCAAACTCCTTCTTTAACTATCAAACCATTAAGCTCTGATCAAAATTTTCTGAAGTGACTAGTGATTTTATTTTTTTTTATTTATTTATTGCTCTGATGAAACTGGGATTTATCTTTTTACAAAAGTTTACCTTCCTGAAAAACCTGAGTAAAAGCCCCTTTGTAATGCCTTAAGTGAAAGGTAGTTTGTTTTCTCTAAAACAGACTTCCTGAGTATTATTTCTGCAGAATAAGTTGATCTATGTTTAAATATTTAAAAGATGTTGTGCTTTTACTCATCTTCCTATATTAAAAAACCACAAAAACACAAGCAGATGATACATGCTGTAAAGGAGGGAGTAAATACTCAAATTTCATGGCTTTCAAGTTGCCTTTTAATCCATTACTTTGGTCAATTCTGAAGTTAAAACCTATATGTAACATCTGGGTAAGGAATACACCATAGAGTTAGGGTTGTGGTTGAACCTATTCCTTAATGGAATTTTATGTTTTTCACACAAAACTATTTTTCTGAATCAGATGTTTCATACCTGACTTATTCATCCATGTGACAGTTAATTACTTTTGAAGTAATTGAGACAGTATTATAGAAGGAAGTGGGTGAGGGAGCTGTCAGCAGGAAAACCTTCACAAAATGAACATTGTAAGATCATCTGGAACAGGTTGCTCAGAAAAGTTGAGGATTCCCCATCCCTGGAAGGGTTCAAGGCCAGGTTGTATGGGGCTTTGAGCAACCTGGTCTAGTGGAAGGTGTCCCTGTCCATGGCAGGGGGTTGGTTCTAGATTATCTTTAGGGTCCCTTCCAACCCAAACTGTTCTATGACTCTGTGATCTCACAGTTTGCTTTTGTAGTTGCCATGTGAAAACATTGCTTGAGTCAGTGGAATAAGCAAGGAATGGCTGATCTGTTCCAACAGTATCGCCATTTCTCTGCTCATGTGGATTTATTCCCAGCAAGAAATTGTCATGGTAGTCCACAGAGTTGGGGAAGGACATTCAAAAAACTTACCGGAGAGTTTATTAGGTTTTTGATGAAACACTTCTCTTTGATATGCCTGCCAGGACATGGCTGCTTTTCCTGAGTTCTGCCATTGCTCCTCTGGGGCCACTCTGTGCTTGAATGTTTTCAATAACCTCCTGTATTTACCCATCATGTTACAGCACTGCGAGCGAAGTGGAAACCCTGCCTGTTAGTCACTGTGCCCAGCTAATACATTATCAGTGGAGTAAACCTTGTTTTCAATAGGTCATTGCTAGTCAATCTGTTTTTCAGCATATTCTGTTGTTGCTAGCTGTGTATTTAAAACACTGAAGTGTACTGATCCTTTGGAAGAGAACAAATACATATTTTCAAATCTCCTTCGCCATCTGCATTCCCTGTTTGATGTGTGCAGCTTTCGTTATCTGGGGAGGAGGGGAATTGCTCCAGCACCAAACTTTGACTTGTTTGATGTGTACTATGCATTAAGCAGTACTTCACCGGTCTCTTTGAGAAGGTGGTGTGGTGGAGAACGAGAGAGGCTGGGGAACTGGGTAGATCTATCATGTGCTTTTTTTGCACAAAATGTTTTAAGTACAGAGTCTCTTCCCAGAGTGCCTCACCTCTACCTGCTCTTCCCTGTCTTCCATAAAGAATAAAAACTTAGATGGAGTGAGCCAAGTGTCATTTACCTTTTCTCCAAAGATGAAGCTGAATTGAGGAGAGGGATGCATAAGCCTAACTGGTAACAAGAGCATAGATGGTAGGAAAAGTTAATAAAAGGCACTTGGTATGGTAATTATCTCAAAGCACTGTGTGGTTTAAGAAAACATCACCAGATCCTATTGCCTTTTCCTGTACTTCACAGAAGCCTCAGCAGGTCATATTTCTTTTCCTGCAGTCTGTTGCAGCTCACACTGTGAAGCTATTTTTCATGCTCAGTAGTATGGAAACAAGGGAGAGTATGAGGTATCACCTGGAGGATTTTTACAAGGGGTTACATGTGGATCTGATGACGGGCCAGGGGGAGATCATGCAGATGACTTTTGATCTTTCTGTAGTACATTCTGTGGACTGCAGTTTGCACTAGCTTGCTTCCCTCTGATTGTGTGGGATTTGAAAGGGATAAATAAATGGACTGTAGGTGTTAATAGCGCTGGCTCCACATACAAGCTTTCTAGGCTCAGAATGTTCAGTGGTAATCACATCAAAAGTAAATACTGAGCATGCATGTATCCCTCTTTCACTTGCCTGCGACTATCCAAGGGGAAGCCATAAGTTCAAGTCCTCTTGCCTGTTGTATCTAAATCTGAGTTTTGGAGCAGGTTTTGGTGACCTTGCTAGCCTAGAGAAAATAACCAAGAATTTCTGGATCAGCCCTGTTTGAACCCCACCAACTCTGTTGGCTGATATCATGAGCTGCTGGTAGTTTTCAGATCATTCATTGCAGAATACACAGTTCTGTCTTGCAGACCTTATTGCTACTTCTTCTTGAACTGTACATTCATTTCCAGTCTGGTTTTTGTTTATTGGGTTTTGGATTTTTTTTCCCTGTGTCTGACACATGCTCCCAAACTGTATTTGTCTCAATCCAAATTGTGTTGAAGTGTGTGTCTGTATGCTCTTCCACTTTCTTGAGGGCTCTTTGCTTTTCCCCAGGATCAGTGCTGTGTGATACCTGGAATTTGTTTCTCTGTCTGCTACAGTCCAAGCTGACTTGGTTTCTTTATGCCTGAAGAGTAATCACCAATAATTGTCAACACCAGCAGAAAGTTGGAGAAAGAAACATCTGGCCAAGTTCTGTGAAATTCCGTAGGCTAAAGGCCCTAGACATCAAAATCAATTTAATTTGTCTGTCTAAATGTTATTGCTCCAAGTTGAGTAATGATGTGTTGCTTGAAGATGAGTAAATTGGGTAGAAAGAGGCAGGAGCCATCCTCTAGATCTAAGGTATCTCTGTGTTGACAGTTTTGTAACAATTCCTGTGAGGTAATGACTGCCACTCTGAAAAAGTTCCTCTGATATGGGAGAGATGAGGGTGCTGACACTGGAGTTACTGGTTGGTCCTGGTGGCTACATTGCAGACCTCCAGGCAGGCAGAACTTGTGTCTGGGGTTTGGCCCTCTAGCTCATCATACCTTGCAAGACCCTGGTTTGAATGCAAGTCAACCCCCTGACTGGGTCCGACACCCATGATGAGGTGGCAGAATATTTCCACTGTCAAAACGTGTCTTCCAAGCACATCATCTCACTAAATATGATATGAAAGGGCACCCAAAATACTTCTTAGATTTCTCCCCCTAACAGGAAGACAAAAAATGCTAGACACACATCAGCTGCTTGCTCTCTCATTGCACAGTGTCTGGAGAAAAAATAAAATAGGTAAGTGTCAGAGAATGAATCCATAAGAATGGATACAAATCCATAAAACTTCAAGGGCCTGTTTTGAATGGAGAAATCTTGCTTTCTGGCTGTCTTTTGGTTTTTGCACAGATGTCTCTTGAGTCAATGAGTCACATGTTTTCACCTTTTTTAAAAGGAGAGTTGTGTGTGAGCAATGGCAGGACAACATGGCAAAGTCAGCAGAGATTCCCTCATAACTGATGTGTTTATTGAGGAAAAGAAAGGCAGTTAGCTGGGAATGCCTGAGCCCAAAGGTATTTGTAAGAGATGCTTTACCACTTTCTTTTGGTTTAATTACTTAAACATGTGAAACCTTATCCTGGCTGCCAGTATAACCATATACTCATGAAATTGCATAAAATGAAGATGTCTAATATTTTTTAAAGTTAGTTATATAGATGTTTTTATCCCAGACTACTGATATTTAATGAGAGGTCACATAAGAGGATATGAAATTGGATGAAGTCCTTGGAGTCAGACCTGATCTCAGATGAATATATTGCTGAGCAGGAGGAGAAAGAATGGAGGTTGCTGCCCATGCTCACTCAAACTCTCAGTTGAAGTGATGTGCCTGAGGTCACCTGGGGGATTTGAGGCAGAGCTAAACTCCAGTCTCACATCATCCTTGATAGGTTCCTCCCTTCCCCAGTTCATACATTCCTGCCTGTTTGTCTGCTTCTTTAGCTGCAGAAGAGAAATGATGGTATTTAGCTGTATTTTGCTGAGCTTTTTGCAATGCAATGAGAAAACTACCTCTGAGTGTCCCAGATAAATGGGCTTTATTAGGAGACTGTAAAGAAAGATTAAATGAACAAGGTACTCAGGAGAAACTAAGGTACCTCTGATGATCTCTTTTTTTTTTTTTTTTTATTACCTCTCACCATCTCACTGACAAGCATAGGAGTGAGCTGAGAACCTTGTTAAGAAAATGGTCTTGACACTGAAGTCAGTTTTCCATTATCTTAGATAGTGGATCACCTTGAATTTTTCATATGACCAAGGCATTAAGTATATTTGGAGTGGAACTACAGTTGAAGCTACCCAGAATGTCAGAAGATGAAGCACAGGAATTAACAAAGTGATCATTTAAACAATGAATCTGGTACCTTGGGAGAACAGTGTTGTTCTAATTACTTGGAAATTTATGCTCAAGGAAATCCTTAAACCTAAGTCCAGTTTATAAACTGGGAGAGGCTTCCTTGCTTTTTTCATTTTTAAGCAGTTCAATGTCTTTGATTTAAACCAAATACCCTAAGTGGAAGGCAGAGATCATTCTGATGATATGTAAGTTTTTTATTGCAAAAAACGTTGAAGTTCTCTCTTCAGAATTAAAGTTGAAGGTAAGCTACAAGTCGAGTCTGGTTCAGCATGACCAGATAAGCACTGAGGGATTATAGGGCAGAGTTCTGTGCTTAGTGAAGTGCAGACACTATGGGATTATGTAGTTCTGACTAACAGCTGAGGAGACTTTGAATAAGAGCCACATGTGTACAAGCTGTAAGCCAGATTCTCTGCTGTGATGGCAGCCCCTTCGAGCCATCTGATGGTGTAATGGAGCTGAAAAGTGGCTCTGTAATAAATCCCCATCTCCTGCTCTTCACCTCTGGGGTGGTTGCCAGCTGCACAGTGTTGACATACATGGCACTCTCATACCTAAGGCTCAGACCCCAGAATAGGGACTCTCTCTGGAGAAGTATTTCCACCAGTATATTCCCACAGAGCTATTCCAAGCATACTGAGACCGATTTGATTCAGAAAGGGGAGTAATTACTGATGTTCTCCAAATAGATGGCCCAGTGAGAGAAGCTGTAGCTGAAAATTTGCTCTTAGCATTTATTCTTCAGCCAAAATAAGGTTAGATTTAACTTATTACCTTAAAAGTTCACTGCTTATGAATGTCCTACAAACTACTTACATCTCAATGCTGGGTCGACTTAGCAGTCCTGAACAGATGGGTTTCTTCAGCTGGCACTTAGCAAGATGAAAGGTGGGGCTTTTTCATGCTGGCAGACGGATCATAGTTTTGTTATGTCTGTGTGACAATCACCATACCCAGTTCACCCTGTATTGGGGGATTTCCCCTTTCACAGTGAAAGAGGAAAAAAAGTGTTATGTGGAGCACTTTTGTTTAAACAAACCTAGAACTTCCTATGAGAGACCACAGAAGCAGTTCAAGGGGTTTTTTTTTCCCAATCAGAATCCAAATGACTTGCCTTGTGAAATACTGAAGTAGTTACATTACTAAGTTTATTATGTGTTTTCTTAAAATAGGACCAGGTAGTCAGTGTTGCTGACTCCTGGGAAAGCTCCTCATAGAGGTGCATGCCATGAATTTTTGTTTTGACTCAACAGTCAAAAGTGAAAAAGGCAGTGAGTGAAAGGTGTTAAAATGGACTGGCTGTCTGCTAGAATCTGGTCGGTGTGATAGTTGTGGTGTCCTCACAGAGAACCTAGTTAGAAAATCAACTTTCTCTCATTTTGTGATATTTGTGATGTTTTCTTTCCTGATTTCTGATCAGGATTTCGAACCTTAATGTGTATTCACATAGTAACACGTGACTGAAATACCACAGTTTGCAGAATTGCTCTTTTCAGACAGTGTTGTTTAGGGTGTTAATCTCTATTAATATTGAAATTTAGCTGAGTTGATGCCTCACGGCTCAACGATGAGTCAGTGTGCCAAGCAAACCCGCCTCTGCAGGTGGTTTAGGCACTTTTCTGCAGGTGAACCTTCCCTGTGAATGTGCTGTGATTCAGTGTCCCCCCATACGCAGTTCCTTGTCCCTAATTTCTCTGCCACGTTCTATCTGGCCTCGGGGCTGCTGCCACACTCTTCTCAGCCATGATCTGCTTCTGTTCCAGCCTCTCTGTCCCACAACTTCCACAGCCACTGTCCATCACCCCTCTTAGATTTGTGCCAAGACTGAGATAAAGTGACCTGGTTGATGACACCCAGAAGCACTTGGATTGCTCTGCCAAGCCTTTATAGATGTGTTCCTGCAGCTCTTCCTGCACAGCCAGCGTAGATTCAATGAGGCTTATTTGTTCTCTGTCCTAACAGACTTCTTGTGTATTTGTACAATTAGAAGAAACTACTGCTCTTAATCCAGTTTTGAGCACCACTAGGTCTTGTTTATCTTGTTTGCAATGTAAGGACAGGTACAATCTTACCTGATGAGGGGGTAGTGTGACTGGGCTTGGCTAAGCCTGGAGCTTACTGTGGCACCAGAAAAAGAATATCCTTGACTTGATTGCTCACGGGTAAATCATGGAAATCTATTTAGAGCTCTAAAGAGCATCTGCTTTTTTTTTTCCCATTAAATATATGATTTCTTTTTAAATGTCCTGTTCTATTGCAAAGTGGAAGTTCAAACCTGTGGTATTATGCCATATATTGAGACTATGCCCTGTGTTTAAGGCAAATGAAGAAACATGCATATCTGGGTGAAATAGCTGTTAGCAGAATAAATGCCTGGACAGTGGTGCAGAAATTTCCTCCAGATACCTCTGTTTTCCCCCCACCTGATCCCCCTTTCTTTTAAGTCTCTTATTTACAGTAGTCTCCACTGAAGGAGTTAAACCTCTCAGGGAAGAGACTCCTTTTATAATAAGGATACCAGACCCTGACAATTATCTGAAAATCCAAAGGCCTTCAGTGAGTTATGTGAGTTCAGGCAATTGGAAGGAAGCTAATCAGAAAGTGTACAGTGGAGCTAATAAATAACAGGATGAGCCTGAGGCATTTCACAGGAGAAGAATAACAGGTAATTATCACCTGAAAGATTTTTACAGTCTCTTCATTATTTGAATATAATTAACTGAGAGAGGCAAAATGCTGCAGCCTGGTAAGGTGAATCTCTGCCTTAAGAAAGGGTCCATGCTCCCTGCACGGGAAAACTGTTCAGTTGAGTTAAGGCTATACAATTTTTTGTATATAGATAGAATTAAAAGGGAAATACAAGAAATTGAAGGTGAAATACCCCTTGGCAGGATCTGTCTTATTGATATCTGCTTTTGCTGGTGCATATATCTATCTCAGCTGAACGAGTACAGTACTGCTCTTGGCTTTGCATTATAGATTGCTATAGTTAAATCATAATGGTTTTAAACCATTGTTGGTTATAAGAAAAGCTATAATCTTTTTTACACATATATTACCTTTCCCTTGTTACCCAAAACCGTGATTTCTCTGCAAGATTCCAAAGCCCTGGGTGAGGGCAGGTTTTTTCACCGAAGAGCAGCTGTGCATCCTCAGAGAACCGACGGGGATCTGCCCATCTCTTGGGCTCCTGAACTGCGGGAAGAGCCCTTCGCACTTGCCGATGACTTCCCTGAATTCAGTGTCCTCTGCCCACGTCAGGGATGCGATCAGATGAAAAACACATTTGACTGCAAGTCAAATCCACAAAGTACTTGGTCCAGATTGAATCACTGCATTTCACAGCTAACGTTTAACATCTCTAATCTAATTACCTTTCTGTTCAATCAGGTTGTTCAATCGCAGTCTTAAGTGGTTATTTAAAGGCATTCCCCGGGGTCTTCACACCCTTCCTTGTCCTCGCTGTTGGATTTGCCCTTTAGGTTTAAGGGAGAAAAGAGTGTAAATGGCCGTCTGCTAAGCAGAACTCCCACCGGAGGGGTTTTCTTTGGGTTTTCATGGAAGCTCCCTGACCAAGAAAAAGAAAAAAAAAAAAAAAAAAAAAAGAAAAAGTGAGCCCAAGGAGGAAACCTCCCTCGAGGTGCACGAATTAATGTGCTGTGGGAATTGCTTGATACAAGCTGCTTTCCTCGTCCCTACACTTTAGATGGTGGCACTTGCGGAGGTCGCAAAGGCTGCGCCTGGGAGTCGTGGGAGAAGCCACGGGGGAAGAGGGTGCGGGCTCTTGCTGCGGCTGCCTCCATCCCTTTTAGGCAAACTTTCCACTGGAAAGGAAGGATTTAAGATCAATGACTGCAATGCTTAACTCATAAAGTAGCCAAGACGAGGGATTTTAGCGCAGGGACGGGAACTCTGTGGGTGCCTGTGGGCGTGCTTGAGGTGTTTGTGGAGAGGTGTCATCGCTTGCTCCTGTCGTGACTTGGCAATTTTCCACTGAGGAAATGCACGAATGCGGCATAAAGACAGGAGAGTGCGTGTGATGAGGGGGACGGGGCGGCGCGGGGGACCTTCCAAGCCAGCGGGGGCGGGGGCCCCGGCACAACCCGACAACCACTCCCGGGGGTTCAGCTCTCCCGCCCTCGTTTGTGTATTTGCTTATCTGCAAAGAAGGGGCAGGGGAAGACGAAGGATGGCCAGCGAGGAGAGAAAAATAAATCAATTGCTATTTTTCATCTTTGACAAAGTAATTAAGACTTGCTCCTCCGCTCCACGAACCACGGAGGACGCCGGTTTGCGGGCAGCCCTGGCCCCGCGGGGGAGGCACCGCACGCAGGGGTCCCCAGGGGCCTCTTTCGGGGAAGGGAGGGACTGTCTTTCCTTTATTTGGAAAGACCACGAGCCCTCTGCCCTGGAGCAGCCGCTTTCTCCCCCAGCTTCCTTTGGGAAGCAGACAGGATTCCTTCAGGCAGACGATTTTTACGCCGAGGGTGGGTGACTTCCCCACGACCCCCGAGGGAGGGATGTGTGTTTGGTGGGAGCTGCAGGCAGGTGCTTTGCCTTAATCTCTTAGGGACGTGTTGTGGGCTGGGAGGGGTGGTTCGTCTGCGGGACAGGCGTTTGGGAGGGATGGTGAGAAGGAGCTCGGAAAAATCATTTTAATGAACCTTCTGGTTGTTAACTGGGAAGTTAAAACCCTCCACTGAAGGGATTTGCTTTGGTTTTGAAAGGAATCGGAAATCCAAACTCGGGGTTTGGACCAAGAGCAGGTGTGTCCATCCCAAACCGCGTGGGAGAGGGCAGCGGCAGTAGGGAGTCAGGCTATACGGCCCCGAGGGCCAGACACGGAGGGATAGGACAAGGGAAAATGTTTGGAAGCAGAGCCGTGTTTCTCCGTGGGTTTCCCTCTTGATCAAGAACGGATCCTTGGCTCTGGTCCTCAGCGAGAGCCTCCGGCCATCCACTTCCAATAGCCTTCCAAGGGGCACAGAAGGGTGCTCTTGCCTTTTCTGAAAAGAAAGAAGATCGATTCCCCTTTTCCAGGCGTGAAACTTCGATGTCACATTTCAGTGCTGATGGAGAAAGCAAAAATACCGCTTGGAAACGAATGTGAAGGACGAATTTTGCCGATTTTTTGAGAAAACAAAATGAGTCAACTCTGTGAGTCCAGTAGAGGTTTGGGGGCCTTAACGACCAAAATACTTCTTGGACTGCTGCCTTGTCGCTTTTGATTCGGTCTATGCCTTTAGAGGCATTAATGTAAGCTGAAGGGCAGCACAATGGAGCTAACGACCAGAGGTTGGAAGATGCTTCGAGAAGGAAATACTGCAAAATACCACGGATTTCTTCCCCTCCCTACTATAGATAGCTTCTGTGTGCGCCCCTCGACTTCTGAATAGACCCGTGGAGAGTACACAGAGTCATAGAATGGCTTGTCTTGGAGGGGATTTTAAAGCTCATCTAGTTCCTCCTCATCTCTGCCATGGTCAGGGACACTTTCCACTAGACCAGGTTGCTGTTCTACGCGGTAGAAAAGAGGCAGAAAAGTGTCTTTGAAGACAGGAACATGCAACAGTCCACACACACGGGGTGTGGGTGTTTATGTAAAAACACCTACATGTGCATATTGCAATTAACTACCTGTGATGTAGGTAAGCTCCTATGCCTGAATGTGTTCGAAGCAAGATCACAATAAGCAAACGACAGCTGTGTTTAAAAGGTGCTCTGGAGCTCTGCTATAAAGCAAAAGCATTTTTCAGCCGGGAGACAGAGTGATCTTCCAAAACCGATTTTGAACGTTCTGCTTTGCCAGCTCCTCGGCTTTCGTGGGCCTTTCAATAACTCTCCAAGTGAGTCTCAGCTGACACCCGCAGTGACGAGGTGGAACGTGAAGGAGTTGGAGCGGGCGCTGCGGGAGCTGCCTGCGGTGGAACAAAGCTCCCCGGTCCCTGACGGGGGTGGCAGCTCCCGGTGGAGCCAAGGGCTCTGCGGAATGGTCTGGCCTGCTGCGAATTTTTTATTTATTTTGTCCGCTGAAACAAACGTTGGTAATCCGTAAAATCAAGGACGTAGAAGAAACGCGTGTGATGCTGGCGAGTTTAGCCCCCTCCACCCCTCCCTTCCCCCGCATGGGCGCGCACACTTCACACTGCTTACGCCAAAATGTAAGGTACTCTCCGGAGGAGCTGACGCCAGCAGGATCTATGCGGAGGAACGGCACCTCTGACGCTGGAACAACTGGGAAGGTTGCTTAGGGAGCACCCCAGTTTGCCAAAGCGCTTTTTTTTTTTTTGTCAGTGTGAACAAAATTATCCTGAGAGCAACCAATCTTTGAGAAAGCCCCTCAAATAGCAACACGTTTACGAGAGGTGATTATGTATGAATTACTTCGTTACAAAAACCATTCTGAGTTAACACCTTTAATTTTAATGACGAGTAATTCCCCTCTTCCCCCCAGTCCCCAGTAATCAGACATAAATGTCTTGACGGGTGAGGGAAGAGCACCAACAACTTCACGGCTGTTGCCGTCATCTTTAATCCCACTTAACTGCTCTTAAGACAGTTTTGATGAAAGAAAAAATTGCTTTATTGCCTGTATCTTTTAAATTTAATTGAGGTTTCTCCCCGTGAGGCACAGTAAAAATAGAGTATATAATGTTATTTTGTTCAAGGAGACCAAGTGAGATGCAATTTAAATGTATTTGTTTAGTTTATACACTTTGAACTTCTCACTCCGTGTGTAGCTATGTGGTTAGATATAAAATTCGCATTTTTTTAATTTTTATTTTCATATCCATACATATGGATATATAAAATTATATAAAATTATATCTGATCCGACCACGAACTGCAGAAATGCAGGAAAAAGGAGCTGAATAGTGGTACAATAAGAGGGAGGAGGGAGAGGAGTACAAATGGAAGGTTTCTCCCCATTTCTCTTTTGCTTTGGGTGCAGTAGTACGTGTTTCTCACATGTTCCCCCTAACTGCCAGCAAGAAAGTTCTCCCATGCTCTTACTGGATTTGGTTTAGTAATCAGCCCCCACATGAGTCACAGGGAACACGCAATGCCACTGCCGCGTGAGTGACAGCAGCCGGCGCTCTGGCTTCTCGTTGTCCCTTTAAAATCTGAAACCAAGGGTAATGATTTATCAAACTCTTATTATCAAGAAAATGTCACACGAAGGGCACCTTGCTATGCACTGACGCAAACCCAGTCTTTCCCAAGGAAGTATAGAAAGCTTTGCTCTGGACTGGGCAAAATCCAGTCTGCCAATTGCCCGTACCGCTGTTTTTACCTCTATCGACTCGATCTGTGGCTATTTAATACATGGTAAGTGCTTGATTTTTGATCTTCGATATCGAGAAGGGTTGGAGGAGGGAAGAGTTGGCGAAGGGGGAGCTGTCCGCGGTGCTGCCGGCGGAGCCAGAGCGGGAAGGCTCCCGCGGACCGGGGTAGGGATGCTGCCGGGGAAGGAAGGGGGCGAGGGAGGGAGAAAACGGTGGTACCCCAAAATGCACTCAGTTAGTGACTGAGTCCTTGCAGATCTTATCCCTGATGCCGGGAGATGGGATTACGATGGAGAGAAAACTTGTGAGGAAAATGCCGACGGGCAATTTTGTGAAACATTCTGAAAAAAGAAAGTGTATTTGTAAATATTAACCCTTATATAACCCTAATATTAAACTGATGGAAAATGTAGGGGGTTTCTGCCGATTGTTTAATGTACATATAAAAAAAAGATGCATTTTAAATTATAATTTTAAACCGAAGGGAAAGGCACGGGTGAGTGGGAAAGTGTCATCAATAATCTGTTTAATTAATAGGGAATGCTTAAAAAAAAATCTTTGGAGACATGCGAGTCGGAAATATAAGAAAAAGAATAGGGGAAACCAGGTGTTATTGGCGGTAATTCCACTGTGGTAGTGTGGTTATGGTTTTTTTTGTTTGTTTTTTTGTTTTTTGTTTTTTTTTTTTCGTTTCACCGTCTTGCTGACAGGCTTTGAAGCATGGCAGCCAGCTCAGAAATGTTCACCAGCACTATTTCACTTGTTTTTTAACATCCCTTGCTGCCTACAGGGCAGCTTGTCTCTTGCTCATATATATTAAAAAAAAAAAGTCGATGTGCATTGTTGAATGACAGAAAGGAAATGGGGCGTAAAATTAAAGAATCTTTCTACACTGGTGATAGGGAAGGGAGCATCCTACAGTCGTGATGTGAAATCTAACGAGATCTGGCGGCGCAGTGCTGTAGAAACACTTATTTAAACTTGAATTACGGGTTTGCAGATGCTGGTTTTTATTTGATGATTTTTTTTTCCGTGTGCCGTACTGTTTTTCCCCCAGAACATTAACATTGAGTGGGAGGGCAAGCAGGCGAGCCGGGGCTCCTCGAAATTCTGCAACACTCCTCCATCCACATTTTCTAGCGCATGCGTTTTGTGCACGGGGACAGAAATTCGTAGAATCTCTGCAGCACCAACATTTTTTCCCCCCCTTCTTCTTCTTTTGGTAAAATATGTGACGTTCTCATTTTAGGATTACGCCAGTCAAAGGGATATGAGCAAGCAGGTTGTGAACAATCCTGAACCCGTGGCTCGTGGACTCAATGAAGGTGCGGGAGTTGTAAGAATCAGCCCCGAAAATGAGCCGCAGAATGCCCCGCCGCAAACCCCCGCCGCGACGGCCAGGCTTCCCCGATCGCTCTCTAACGACAACAAAACACTTCCCTCCGAAGAAGCTAAACCAAACGATTTTGAGAGGACCAAAGTCGGGATCTGCAAGCTCAGCAGCACCCCAGTGCAAGCCAACTCCACGCTCCGGAGGGAATCTGTGGAAGCCTTTCCCTGCAAGCACAGCCCTGGGGTAGGGACCGCCGGGCAAGCTGCTATCCCTCACTGCAAAATTCCCGCTTTGCAGAGCACAGACGGGGACGCTAATCTAAGCCTTGGTAAGAGCACGCTGGAGCAAAACAGCACCAAGGGCGCCTGGGTGACCTTGAGCCAGAGCACCGTGGTACTGGGCACAGATGGCAACACTTCCGTCCTTCCTGGCAGAGTGGAGGGGGTGAGTTTTCTCCTTACAGGTTTTCTTTCTCCCGCTTCAGCTCGTGGGAGGTCTTTGCCACTCAGCACCGATCTGGGGCTGAAGTTCTAAAAGCAGGTCCGGGTCAGCCGGGGATGGGGCTGTGCGGCGGTGGGGAGAGAGGATCTTAGGTCCAGAGCTGTAATGCTGGCGAGTGCTAATAATGTAATACCGGTACAAAGGACCATCCTGTGTAATTCCAGTCCGTTCCCTAGGCCGTGCCTGTCGGTGTACCCCGGGTTCGACCCGTGCCCCCCCCTAACACGCCCCTGCGGGAGGTCTGGTCCTGTCCCCAGCATCAGACGGGAAGGGCGCCTTGCCCTTCCTCTCCTCAGGCTCGGCCGCCTGCCCTAACCCCCGGTGGCTGCGTGCCTTGGCCCTGTAACCAAAACCAGGGCCAAATAAATCAGCCCAACCCTGTAAGAGGTCGAACCATCCCATGGGTTCCGCCGGTGGGATGAGGGGCCGGGAAGGTGCCGCGCCCACCTCCTCTCCCTGTCCTTCCGCGTATCTGCGTTTACCCTGGAACGGGGGCGTGGGGGGCTGTTCGTTCAGCAAAAGCAGTTCTTTAGTTCATCTGCGTGTGCTGGGCCTCTGCGGGCTGTGCTGAGAGCTGGCTGTCGGTCCTTACCCTTCCGAGGGCACTGAGGGCTTCAACCCCCAGAGGAGGAGATGAGACCTCCCAGGCGATCCTCACTCCCCCTTCCCCCGAGCCCTCAGTGGAGGGCTATAGTTTAAACCCACCTTTCGTGTGGGTTTTTTCTGGACAGAAGAGAGGCCAGGCAGCAGTGGCGTGGGCTGCAGGGGGGGCCTCCCGGGAAGGTCCCTCCGGCCCGGCCGCTGCTCGCAGGTGCAGCCGCAGCACCGCGGGACTTGTCTGCAAAAGTAGCTGCTTTCCCATCTCTCTCTCTCTCTCCTTTTTTTTTTTTTTTCGTTTTTGTTCTCCCCCTCCATTTTTCCTCCCTTTTCTCCCCTTTTAGGAAGACGATGTAGGGGATGAAAATAAAGCCCGAGGGAACTGGTCTAGCAAGCTGGATTTCATCCTCTCCATGGTGGGTTATGCAGTGGGGCTGGGCAATGTCTGGAGGTTCCCGTACCTGGCCTTTAAGAATGGGGGAGGTATGATGGCTTTTTCCTGTCTCTCTACCTGCAGTACCGTACGGGTCTGAGCCAGTCTCTGCCTTTTTGGCGGGGAGAAAAAGGAGGGAAGAGGGGGCTGGCGGCTCCCTATTGCCGGGCAGCCAGCCCCGGGCTTAGCCGAGGTGCAAGGGCACCTTCAGACCATCAGCGACGTGGTGAAGCATCTGCCAGGTGGTTTTGTTTGTTTGTTTGTTTTTTGTTTTGGGTTTTTTTTGTGATGGTCACCTCTGGAAGTAGGAAAGCTCCGACGAGATTTCATTAAAAGGCAGTGCTTTCCTTAAAAACACCTGCAATTGGTGCTGGCCGGAGAGGGAGGAAAACGAAGAGGCGGGTTGATCACAGAGGGAGGGCTCCAGGACTCCCTTCACCTCATTTATGCACAATCGGGTCTGAATCCGCAATCGGTGGGATGGGGGAAGAGGAGGGAGTAAAGGTCTGTACACAGAACTTTACAATCAGGATAGTCACAAGAGGAAGTTTGATCCCAAATCGAGACATTTTGTTATTTCTTGAAGTTTGGGGGAATTATTTTAAATCTCTCAATGATCCGGTTGAAAAATAATCGTTTGACGTAGAGCGAATGCTGCTCAGCAGAATAGAGGAGAAGTTAGGAGAGGGTTTGTGCCGTTAATAGTTTTCAAGGAGAAGAAAAAGTTTATTTGCAGGGGTTCTCCTGCCAGAGGCTCTTATTTAAACGGAGAACCGGTGAGCGTTACTGGATTCAAGCCCCTGCAACTGTAAAACCCTTCCCTCTACGAAACGTCTATCAGCAGGGGGTATTGGTGCTGTGATCATCGAAAACGATTCTGTAGAGCCTGTTTTCTGTGAGGGAAGAAGCGATTTTAAACTAATTATTTTTTAATTGTCAGCATTTTTTTTTTACACATAAGAACTAAGTGGGAGGCGTTAAAGTACTCCTTTAACAATAATATTGTCTCGAGCAAATGCTGGAAATGCAGAAAGCTGTCGCCCACCTTCCCCCACCCCATTCCCGCCCCGTCGAGGCCGGCAGCAGCGGGAAGCGATAACAAATAGAAAAAATTTAATAGCTGCATGTCTTGACTGAATTGTCCCCAATATCACGGGGTGATTCAGGTTACTCTCTCTTCTCTCCCCTCCTGCCCCCCAAGGTGCGTTTCTCATCCCCTATTTGATGATGTTGGCTCTAGCTGGGATCCCCATTTTCTTCCTGGAAGTCTCCCTGGGGCAGTTTGCTAGTCAGGGCCCCGTGTCGGTCTGGAAAGCCATCCCGGCCTTGCAAGGTGAGCGGAGCAGGAGCCGGCCCGGTTTTGGGGAGCATGACCTGCACTCCCTCTCTCGCATGGCTTCAGCCGCATGTCCTTGCGCGGTCCTTGCGGGGTAAGCTCCTCAAAGCAGGGGGACCCCCCGTACCTGTGCCAGTTGCGGGGGAAGCCCCTCAAAGCGGGGAGACCCCCGTACCTGTGCCAGAGGAAGCCGATGCTTTGCAGCCGCCGGGCCCCGCCGCTCCCCCGGCTGCGGCAGCTGCCCCCCTTCCCCGGGATTAATAGCGATGTTCTCCTGTCTCCCCTCTCTGTTCCCAGGCTGCGGCATCGCCATGCTGATCATCTCGGTTCTAATAGCCATATATTACAATATTATCCTGTGCTATACACTTTTCTACCTTTTTGCGTCCTTTGTACCTGTGCTGCCCTGGGCCTCCTGTAACAACCCGTGGAACACGCCAGACTGTAAAGATAAAAACAAACTTTTGCTAGGTGAGTTGGGACTTTTTTTTTTCTTTTTCTTTGTTGTTTTTTTTTTTTTTTTTTTTTTTTTTCCAAAATTATGGCCGTGGTGGTTTTCCAGAGTTTTCTTCAGCTCAGCTGCGCCCCTAGGAGATGCCAGAGGATATTGCGGATGACCGTGGCCGGGCGAGGTTCCCAGCACGGAGGAACGGTCCGTTTTAAAACCACTTTGAAATGATTTGTATCACATGGGCGCTTCCCTCTCCTTTTATTTGAATTTTTCCTCATTAAGGATGAATGAGATTTGTCAATTAAAATGATAATAAAAGCCCAACTTCACACACCCCCTCCCCCCCAATCCCCGGGGAAAAACTCTGTATAGGGGAGAAAGCACAGAACAAAATATCATAGCTGGCAGCCTCGGGTGTCCTCTAGACAAATTATTTGCCTTTAGAGAAGCTTCTCTTAATAACGAAAAAAACAAACAAACAAAAAAACGAAAACCGTTTTTGCAAACGGCCAAAAACTCACTGTGACATGAAAAGGGGAAAAGTAATCCTAGTAATAACCTTCCAGAAAAGGTATAGGCACTTGAACAAAAGTTCAATGTGTGATTTACTGCTTTCTTGTAATTTTACAAGAAAAAAACCAACCAAACAAACAGAAAACCCCAACTTTACACCTTTTTTTTGGTTGTTTGTGTTTTGTTTTGTTTTGTTTGTTTTTTTTTATTTTCTTTTTTTCTTCCTAGATTCCTGCATTATTGGTGACCATCCAAAAATACAAATCAAGAACTCTACTTTCTGCATGAGTGCCTATCCAAACTTAACCATGGTTAACTTCACCAGGGAAGGAAACAAAACATTTGTCAGTGGAAGTGAAGAATATTTCAAGTAAGATCTTTCTTTGTTTAGTGACCGTTATGTTAATCTCTCTTTAAAATCCGCTGAAACAGGCAACAAATCACTGCTTGGAAAACTAGAAATATAATAGCTATGGACAGCAAATAATGTTAATTTTTTATGCTTGGGAATGATGAAAGGCAGTTCAAATGCTGGATTACTTGTGTTCTGTTCCTATGGTGCTCAGCACAGCTGGGGTGTTGGCCCATGCCCGGCAGTTTTATCTACTACTGCAATGCAGATAAATAAAATAATACATGGTGAGAATCGTTGGAACCTTCTAGAGAAACTGCTGAGGATGCTGAAGCAAAACAAAATACTCCAGGAATTTGCACTCAATTACTGCCTCCGGTTGCTTTATAATGCTGTTATTATTTTTTTCTGTTCTTTTTTTCCCTCAATTTTTATTTTTTTTTTTTAAATTCTTTTATTCTTAGGTACTTTGTATTGAAGATTTCAGCAGGAATTGAATATCCTGGTGAGATCAGATGGCCCTTGGCACTATCTCTTTTCCTAGCTTGGGTGATTGTATATGCCTCCCTTGCTAAAGGAATCAAGTCATCAGGAAAAGTAAGAATAGTATTTGAGATTGTACACTTCAAGAAAGCAGGGTGATGTTTTAAGGAAATCACACTCATTTAAGGCACTGAATTTCAGAAAATATTTTCAGTAAATGACTAAGTATTAATTGAAATGCCTTTTTCCTGTCTATGTTTTCAGTCAAAACATAAACACTTTTTGTTCAGCATTTGTTCCTTAATCTTCAGTCAGTTTAAAAGGAGCTCTTGAGCTGCACTCAGCAGTGGGATGGCAAAAAGGATACCTTCCAGCCTTCCCTATTCTGTGTGGTGTTTATCAAAATTCTGCAATCATCTCACATTCCACTGGAATCCAGGAAATTTTGATGTAAATGTAGATGCTAAGTAACATATTTTAAAATCAGAACTGAACTTCAAAAAAGTTGGAGCAAAATAACTAGATACTTAATGGGATAAAGATAGTGGAAATGCAGACATGAACCTTCTAGAGCTGACCCCAGAGTTTCTGATTACAAGCCATCCCTTTGCTTCTGGAAGCTGACATCATCTCTTGCGAGGTAATTTGGTAATTAAAAATCCAGAGACTCAGAGTGCCATGGGAAAATTGAGATATTTTTTCCCCCACCTTACTGTGGAAAAATGTTTTGTGAAAGATAAGGGTCTGGATAATAACTTTGGTTTGGGTATGGCAACAGATATTTCTTCAAGTGTGTCTTAATGGCCAAGAAAAATATTGACTCTTCGATGTCAGAGAGGAAAAAAATTGAGTTCTTGGTGTCAGAGATAGAAATCTTGTATTTATACAGAGATTAGACTGCACAAAAATTCATCAGGGCAACCTGTTGAAACACCTCTTGAAACAGCAAAAAGAAGGTTAGGAAAGCAGTTTCAAAAGTTGCTTCAGCTCAGACCAGAGGTTGAGGGAGGTGATTCTCCCTCTCAGTTCTGGTGAGAATACATCTGGAGTGGTGTGTCCAGGTCTGGGGCCCACAACATAAAAAGGACATGGACCTCTTGGAGTGAGTCCAGAGGAAACCACAAAGATGCTCAGGGGGCTGGAGCATCTCTCCATGAAGATGGGCTGAGAGAGCTGGAGTTGTTCAGCCTGGAGAAGGCTCTGAAAGAGACCTTAGGGCACCTTCCTAAAGGGGCTCCAAGAGAGTTGGAGAGGGACTTTGGAGAAGGACATGGAGTGACAGAACAAAGATAAGGGCTTCAAACTGAAAGAGAGGGGGGTTAGATTAGATATTAGGAAGACATTCTTCCCTGTGAGGGTGGTGAGGCCCTGGAACAGGTTGCCCAGTGAAGCTGTGGCTGCTCCATCCCTGGAAGTGTTCAAGGCCAGGCTGGATGGGTCTCTGAGCAACCTGGACCAGTGGAAGGTGTCCCTGCCTATGGGAGGAAGTTGGAATGAAATGGGCTTTAGGGTCCCTTCATACCCAAACCATTCTATGATATGATTCCACAATATGTTATGATTCTGGCTTGTTTAAACTCAGAGGTTAATGTGAAAAATATTTGAAATGCTTTTGTGTCAAGTGTAGAGCTTAACTGGCCATAATCTAGTCATCTTGTCTGACCACAGAGAGCTCTGTACTAGATAATTATTAAGACATTAGACACACAACCACTGTTGTGTATTTAGATATCATGGTGATTAGTTCTATCTGGATCATTTCACTGACTTTCTTTTTTTTGCATTTGAACCATAAATATCACCGCGGTAATATGCAATTATTAAGAAGTACAAACAGTAATAAAACTTAATTAGGCTTTTTTTTTTTTGTTAAATACAGAAAAATATATGGAAATATACAGGGAAAAAACCCACAGAAATTTAAGTGTTATTGAATGGCACTGCTCATTTAATTTCCATTGAGCTGTGATAGTTTGCTCTGGGCAAGGATCAGAAGTGATATTTTCTTTTAGCTGTAAATTCCTATTGTTCCTCTCCATACAGAGAGAGGAACCCTCTTCCTCTCTCTGTCTAGAATCCCAACTATTATCTTTGTTGCTGTTGGTGTTATTCCTGTTTCCAGCAGCAAGAAGAGCCATAAAATTTCAGATTTCCTGGGAAATAACACTGTTGTTTTCCTAGTTTATTTCCTAGTTTACTGTTGTCTCTGAGCCTGAGTAATTGCTTTCTTCAGGCAATTCTGTAGCACCTGTATTTTCCCCTCCTCTCTTCTTATCCAAATAAGCCCTTTTACCAACCTTTCCTTTGGTCTGTCCAGGTGGTGTATTTTACAGCTACATTCCCCTATGTAGTTCTCATCATCCTTCTTATAAGAGGAGTAACTCTCCCTGGAGCTGGAGATGGAATCTGGTACTTCATCACACCAAAGTGGGAGAAGCTAATTGATGCTATGGTGGGTTTACTATTGCGCTTCTAACTACTGGGGTGAATAAGTCATGAAGATCTCTTGGTGTCTGCTGAAAGCATTTTATGTGTACAGGGGTGGTATTGTCATCTGTGGAAACTCGTTCTTCATCTTATGTGGATAAAGTATTATTTAGGGTCACTGGCAGATAAAACATCAGTATCTGGTGCAGATTTTTCCTCTTGATTTGTATTTTTTTTTGAATGTATTTGAACTGATGTGTATAAAACAATGTAGTTTGGATATTTGTGTCTTCCATATACAGCAAAGTTAATATGGTCCTTTTATATGGGCTCAATCAGAATAGTACTCTTCATCAAATGGGCATGATGTATTTCATGGCAGGGTTTTACTTTTAAATATTCTATTGACATCCATTTAGTTTAAAGTTCATTTAAAGTACTTAAATGTCAATCCCCTCACAGTAACATGTAATAGTATTATTGAACTTTCTAACACTCTAACATTCTTTCCTGAAGCTGATGCTATTTCCTCTCCTGTTTGTCTTACGTAGGTTTGGAAGGATGCTGCCACTCAGATTTTCTTCTCCTTATCTGCAGCATGGGGAGGTCTAATTACTCTCTCTTCTTACAACAAATTCCATAATAATTGCTACAGGTATGTAAGAGTGAAAAAATCGGTTTTATTAAACATATTGTCTTCCAACTTGCAGAAATCTGATTTGTAAGATCCTCCTCTCGTGTCTTTTTTTCTCTCGTGTCTTTTTTTCTCTCATGCCTTTTGTGTCTTTTTTCCCCCTCTTTTCCTCTCCTCTTTCTTTCTCTTTCTCTTTCTCTTTCTCTTTCTCTTTCTCTTTCCTCTTTCTCTTTCTTTCTCTTTCTCTTTCTCTTTCTCTTTCTCTTCTCCTTCTCCTTCTCCTTCTCCTTCTCCTTCTCCTTCTCCTTCTCCTTCCCTTTCCCTTTCCCTTTCCCTTTCCCTTTCCCTTTCCCTTTCCCTTTCCCTTTCCCTTTCCTTTCCTTTCCCTTTCCCTTTCCCTTTCCCTTTCCCTTTCCCTTTCCCTTTCCCTTTCCCTTTCCCTTTCCCTTTCCCTTTCCCTTTCCCTCTCCCTCTCCCTCTCCCTCTCCCTCTCCCTCTCCCTCTCCCTCTCCCTCTCTCCCTTTCTCTTTCTCTTCTTTCCCTTTGCCCTTCCCTTTCTCTTTCCCCTACCCTTTTTCCCTTCCCCTTTTCCCTGCTCCTTTTGGCCTGCCCCTTTTCCCTTTCCCCCTTCCCCTTTTCCTTTCTCCTCTCCGTGTGTGGTGTTCTTTTACATTTAATCCTTTTGGCTTTGGGTATTGATCTCCTCTCCCAGGCCCTAATCTACTAGTCTCAAGAGGAGCCTTAGGCTTATTAGAGCTCCTCTTGGCTCTTCATTTTCAGAATCAGCAGGATGAGGTTGAAAGACAGTCTGGGAAGCTGTCAACAGCTGTGAGCAGTGGCACGAAACAGAGTCAGTTGGCAGCCTCTGCTGAAGAACAGCCCATGTGTAGAATGGGCTGAGCTTTGCTATTGTCAGACATGCAGGAGTTTAACTTGCACCTTCCAAAGATGTGATTCTTCTATCTCCTAAATGTGTTTGGTTTTTTTTTTCCAATTGCTCTTAGTGTGGTTTTACATGCACAAAGTTATTTCGTGTTGTGAAATTTAAAATTGCTTTTATTTGAACTCACCGAAAGTTGGTTTTTTTACAAGGAGAAAAGTCAATGCGTTCTGGTAGCATTGTGTAGTTTTTCATCCAAAAGCCTGCCAGATAAATGTCTGCAGATGGAAGAAACAAAAAGAATTGGCACTAGGAGAGTGCTTCCCTGTTATTTTATTCTCTTTAAAGCTAATCTGAAGTAAACTTTTACCAATTCCTGCAGTGATGGAGGTGCTGATTCAGGACATGCAGCAGCATCACAGGAACTGTCCCAAGAGGAGGCTTAATAACTTTCCCAACTCAAGGGGAAATAACTTTCCAACTCAAGACTGTAAAGCATACACTCCTTGGGATTTTGACTGCCTTATCCTATGACTTCTAAGTACAGAGTAGAAAATACTTAACTTTAAAATCCTGATCCACCTTTCTTTGCAAAAAGGAATTTAAAAACCTTTTTACTAGTGCTCAAAAAGTAATTTAATATAATTGTCCCAAAATATTGATGAAAAGTGACGGTGCTGCATACTCAGTAACTCCCACACAGAAATCCTTTGGCTCCTATTTTTGAAAACTATACTTCTGGCCTTTGATTTTTGGTTGATGAATGAATACAATCAGAATATCAGGGAAAAAAAAAGGGAGAAACATCATGGTTAATTTCAGTATTAATTTAGCAATGTTTCTAACCAACATAAAAATCCCAAACATTGAAAGTGAGTGACCTATTTTTGCCTAAGTTGTAGTAGTTTGTGGGGAAGTCCTCTGGACACACATATTGTTAAAAAAAAAAATCCTATCAGGAATGTAATAACTATGGATGGGGTTCATGAGGGCTGGTTTCCTCTCAAGTCACGTGTCTTGACATTTCCAGCATAGTAAGACATTCAGGTATAGATTGCTTGAGATTCACTTAACAATATCAACAGTGGGAGAATGTACCAAGGAATCCTCTGAAAATGGGAAGGTGTTTGAGTGAGTTCTGCAAGGTACAGAAAGCTAAACCCTGGAATTTTATGTATAAATGCAAGAAGGATACAGGACAAAACCCGTCTTACCTGGATAGTGGTAGTTAGTCCATATGTAATATAGTGAGCAGATATGCTTATGAGGCAAAGAGTTAAAAAATGTGTTACCAATCACGTCATCATCTTTGGAGAGGCCAAGAGCAGAAATGCTTGTCCTCCTGCACAGCTTCTGGTTCCTACATGGCACGTGGGTGATGAAAACTTGCACAGCTGATATGAAGACTCCTGTGCTCTCTGATCAGCATCAAATGCACCTGATAAGTATAAAAGTGTGCCTTCACCAGCATTCCCACAGATGTGTGTGCTCATGAGAGACTCCTGAAATATGTACAAACCCCTCCTTGCACGTATCCCAACAAGGTGTCATAACTTCTTGTTTTTTTCTTTTCAGGGACACATTGATAGTCACATGTACCAACAGTGCCACAAGTATATTTGCAGGCTTTGTCATCTTCTCAGTTATTGGCTTCATGGCAAATGAACTCAAAGTGAATATTGAAGCTGTGGCAGACCAAGGTAGGGTACACTGGCATTTTGTTACTTAGGCAGGCACCTGGTAGCACCTTCAGCTCTGTTATTAATGATGACATTGATACTGGAGGAGGGAATTACGACTTCAAACTGGTGTGGATTAGTAAACCACATGTAGGCGTTTCTGTACAGGAGAAGGTACACTGGTAAGTCAATATCTTCCTTGAAACCTCTTTATCACTTGTTTGGTAAGAGAAGGAAGGAAGCTGAGACTCATTTTAAATCTTTGTGTAAATGACTGATGAAGGGTAGTGTGGGATGGTCCCTTCTCATAGTCTGAGGGATTATTGGTCTTTTCATCTGTCTCTGCTGTTGTTTGTCAAATCCTCTTCAAGATAAAAGTTGTTTCTGTTGGTGGGATTTTTAGATGGGAGGGAGGTGGCCTTTGTAGTGTAGAAGGTGGGAGAAATATGGTGTGAAAGGTGGATTGAGCTTCTGAACTGTGGGAAGAAAGGAGATGCCTCCATGGGGAAGTAAAACATTTCTGAAGAATTGATTAGAAGATCTTCAGTAATGAACTGAGATGGTTATAAGAAGAGATCTGAAAGGTCCTAATTAGCAGAGCTGAAGACCACTATGCCAACTAAACCATAGCTCTAAGTGCCAGTTGTTTCTTGAATGCTTCCAGGGATGGTGACTTCACCACCTCCCTGGGCAGCCCCTCCCAATGTTTAACAACCCCTTCAGTGAAAAAATTCTTCCTGATGTCCAGTCTGAGCCTCCCCTGGCACAGCTTGAGACTGTGTTATCTCATCCTGTCACTGGTTGCCCAGGAGAAAAGGCCAATCCCCACCTGGCTACAACCTCCTTTCAGGGAGTTGTAGCGAGCAATTAGATCTCCCCTGAGTCTCTTCTTTGCCAGGATCAACAATCCCAGCTCCCTCAGTCACTCCTCACAGGACTTACTCTCTTGACCCTACTTTGCTATAAGAAGCAGCAAGTAGGAAAGGAAGAGTTTTTGGGCTAAGATTCAGAGAAGTTATAATCCTATCCAATTTTGACAATCATTTTAGAGGGATGATATAGAGGGATATAGGGTCTGAGAGGAGAATTTCATAGTATGAAATGAATAATGGTCAGCTGATAAACTGTTTCTTGACAGCAAGTAGTAGGGGATACTGAACTTGCAGGCTAGTGTAATGTCAATTCAGTATTCAATGCCTCATCTCTTCTTTTTGGTTTGGCAGTCACTAGGTGGCAACAGAAAAGTTAAATTTTTTCCCAATTTTCTGGACAGATGAGATCATTATTTTTTAAAAACTCCGTGTGAAGCCAGGTGTTTTTAGGAGTAATGTTTACATCAGTATTTCTATTTTAGATTTTACCTCCATTCTGGAACAAACAAACAAACAAACCAAACCCCAAAAGCTAAACCACACTGCACTCACCAAAATTATTTGTAAGGAATTAAAGAAGCTGTGCCTGAGTGGAGCTGCAGTGGAAGCTCCAAAGAGACGGACAGAGGTGGGATGGAGAGACAGGACTGGTGGTGGAGGAAACACTTGTTTCAGCTGGTTCATGCATCTCCCTGGAGATGGTGTAAAATTTAGCACAGAAGATCAAAAACCCTTTTCTGGCTGGTGGTCTTTGAGTCCCAGGCTGGAGCTCTCTGTTCCCAGCTGTCTCAGCAGCTGTTCCAGGGGATGTGGAAATAGCTGTCACAAGACAAGCTTATTGTAGGGCTGTGAGTGTGTTTGTAAGAGTCTGCTTAGGCCATTTAAAATTATTTCACAGGGGTGAGGCCTTGCTGCTCTCCATGACAGAGGGAAACAAAATTCAGTGAAGTAATAGATGACTTTGTAGTAGGAAGAGTGCGAAGATTAGGGATAATTGTGGACTGAGGTAGTGCACTGAATTACCATAATTAAAAAGCAGACTCAAGAAGTGGGGAAAGGAACCAGTTCTTGTCCTTGCCTATCATTTTTTTATGTTCTAAAGTTGTATTTTTTTTTTGCAGTGAAAGAGAAAAAAGCCAAAACGATGATGAAACATAATCTCCCTTCAAGTTTTCAAAACCTTGAATGAAAATGTTAATGGAAATAGGAAGGGTTTTTTCCTTTTTTTTTTCTCCTAAAATATTAATCTGAAAAACATAGTATGTTTTTTCATTTAGAATCCTCTTTTCAGGAAAAGCTAATCTATCTGATGAACAAATAAAACACTTACCATGGAGGGAGAGACAGAACAATCTCTTTTTGTCTTACTGTCTGATTAAGAATATAGCGCAGTTGAAAAATGTTAGTAATTTAAAATGAAAGTTCAAGGTCATTGGACTTTTTAAATTTTAACACATATAAAATATTTTGAGTTTTCCTGTCTTTAATAGACTTTTAGAAAGAGTTCATACCCACCTAAGTCTCCAAAGATGGAAAGGATGTGAGCCAGCTTCTCTGTGACTGTTGACCTGTGGTTGATCCATGTTATTTCGGAGAGTTATGAGGAGTCGACATGGAAAGATGTGCAGTTTAATATTCTCTAATTTAACTTTTCCTGAAAGTGGTATTAATGGGAACTCATTATTCTGAGACTTAATTAAACTTTCACATGCAGGAATCTGCTGTAAAGAGAGCCCTTGTCTCTAATAATCAAGAAGAAATATTTAATCAAGAGGTGAAAGAAGTGCTTGTAAATATATAGTAGTTCTACCTGCCCCTTCTTATTTCAAAAAGTCATTTTTTCTGCAGCACATTTTAAAGGCAGCAACACTGAATCACGTACAGTGTTGGGTTTGTCTTTTTTTGTACTGTGTTGCTAAGTCTTGTATTTGCCTTTTGTTCAGAGGGAACCCCAAACACTCGACATGTTGCCTGAGGATGTGATGTGACATGCTGCTAAAACTGTGTTTTCCTCAGTACGTGAGCAAATAGCAGTTGTCTCTTGAACAGAAGCAGCTGTGGAGCTGGAGGAACTGGGGTGCAATGATTAGATCAGAAATAGCCAGGACAGAGTGAGTGGGGAGCCCATTCTCTTGCCATGAGGCATTCAGTACAACTTGGCTCTCATTTGTATCTCACCTGGCAGGAGTGTTGGAAGTGGGAATTCCTTTAGCTGGGATGAATAGAGAAGAAGTGCCATCTACTGTAATGTTGACACTGCATTCCTGCAGCCTTTGCTCCCGATCAACTCTGAGCACACTTGTAAAAATGCTTTTCCTTTAAAGTTGACAGAAATTAAAGCCCAATATATCAAACAAAAAAGAACGGGAAACTCCTGGTTAACGCTTTAAAAAACCCCAGCTCCTTATTTTTTGTGCTCTGCATTATTTCAGGTTTTCTTGTGGATTTTTTTAGATTCACAGTAGTTTTTACCTTGTGTCTGGTATCACATCTGGCTATCTTTTTTGTTCTCTGCTTCTCATTTGACTGTGTGCTGATGAGTTAAAGAAGAAGGATTTTTGCTTTTCCATTCATCCTTGAGGCAGCACTGAGGCTGTGGGTGTTTGTCATGTTGACCTACGGCTGGATTGGTACTTGGCAGGAATTTGATCACAGAGTAGAACAGAAACATAGCTGCAGTATGCAACTGTTGCTTATTTTTAAAATTTGTTTGGTCCAGTATATTGGTATACTCATTGCATACGTATTCTGCTTGGAAAGTAGGAGCAAATGAGTGATTTGAATCTTACGGTGAAAATAGAGATTAATCAGGTGAGGCTAAATTCTGTGATGCTTAGATCTTTCTCTAAATAAGAAAGACTGAACCTGATAACCTTTATTTTTCTTGTTTCTAGGTCCTGGAATTGCTTTTGTGGTTTACCCAGAAGCCTTAACGAGGCTTCCTCTCTCTCCCTTCTGGGCCATAATATTCTTTTTGATGCTTCTAACTCTTGGATTAGACACCATGGTAAACTGCTTTTGTGTCCCACTCTTTTCCTATTTGTTTGTCTGGGGGACCATGAGGTTAATTGCTATTTTCCATGTGGGCAGTGAACCAGTTTCCAAAGAGAGGAATGAAGTAAGGCCATCAATGCTGAAATCATTTGGGCAGAGCTTTGGTGTTGACATCTGAGCATTTAACACTTAGGATTCAAAATGCTCCCTAGGATTCAAAATGCTCTCTTATTTTCTTTTACATCTAGCTGGACCACTTTGTGTACACTGTGTGCACTGAAATGAATCCTTTCATTTTGTCTTCCAGTTTGCCACTATCGAGACTATTGTGACCTCTGTTTCAGATGAGTTCCCCAAGTACTTACGTACGCACAAGGCACTGTTCACTCTTGGGTGCTGCGTGTCCTTTTTCGTCATGGGATTTCCTATGATCACTCAGGTAATAACACTGCCTTTGAGCATCACCGTCTGTCCCCAATCCCCCTCTGGTGGCCGTTTTCCTCCTTTACAAGTTGCAAAAGATTTAGCTGAGTTCTGCCACATATGACACAGGGTGAGTCTGAAAACCTTTTTTTTAATGGATGCTCTGACTGAGATACACTTATAAGACTCTGCTGTTCAAATCTTTCTGGGAATCAGATTTTTAAAATTTTCCCTAGTCAAATATCTTCAAAGTAGTAATGTAAACTAGGTATTCAATCTACACTGACAGAAGATAGGTTTAGTTTAGGTATTAGGAAGAAATTATTTCCTGTGAGGGTGGTGAGGCCCCGGCACAGATTGCCCAGAGAAACTGTGGCTGCCCCATCCCTGGAAGTGTCCAAGATCAGGTTGGACAGGGCTTTGAGCAACCTGGTCCAGTGGAAGATGTCCCTGCCCATGGCAGGGAGGTTGGAACAAGATCGTCTTTAAAGTCCCTTCCAACTCAACCCATTCTATGAATTAAGGAAAAAACTGTAACTTTGTATGTCATATAAACATGCAGCTTGTTTGGGGTGCCTTTCCTCCACGATTAGACATATACTGACAGTCTTGGCAAACCGAGCAGTTGACAATGGAATTCCCTTCTACCACTGATAATCTTCAGTGTCCTCTCTCCACTAATACCTCCAACATTATAAACTCAGCAATTTCAAGACAAGATGCACAAAATTTTACTATTTTTCCCTCCTCTTTCTTCCCTTTCTCTCTCCCCTTACCTCATCCCCTACCAGCCCAGCTTCACTGTTCTAAAGCCTGGGATGGATTCAGTCCTTCCTTCACTTGAATTATGCTGCTTAACCTCTGCCCTGGAGATAGGACAACATATCCTTTCCAAATAGATGAACTGGACTCGTTATTAGGGTAGTTCTGGTTTCAAAGGTGATTTTGCTTTTCATGTAGTATTATGGGTTAGAGACACTACAAATGGAAGGTCTGATGGCTGTTCAGTCTTAAAGGACTGAAGCCGAAGTCTTCCCAAGCTGTGTTGGCTACCAGAATCAGGGGTACCATCTGCTTTTTTCTTGTTGGATTTGATATTCATTCAGCCAGAAGGAAGGAACTGTAGTGCAGCACAAGCCTGAGTCTGGTCGATGTTTGGATGCTGACTTGGCTCCTGTTCCTCTCCGCTCTGCCTACCTCAATGCCACAAGTGATGGCTCTTTTATCTCTTTTTCCTTAGGGTGGAATGTATATGTTACAGCTTGTGGACACTTATGCAGCTTCTTACTCTCTTGTCATTATTGCCATCTTCGAGCTCGTTGGAGTTTCCTATATCTACGGTAAGAAAAAATACTGTTACTGGACAGCCTATGTCAAAGTAACATTTTAGCATATGATAAAGTGAAGTTCTTAGGGAAAGGAGTATTTTTTTTTTTAATAAAAAGCCTCCAAGTTCTCTTATTTTGGACAAAGAATGATAGGACCTCATTACTATAGGATACCTTCAAATAAATGTATTCAGAAGACTCAAAAGTCTCAAGTCCTTTTCCATCAATAGCTTAAAGCCGATGCTTAGAGATGAGTCTAAGAAGAGACTAAGCAGTTAGTGACACTATCTGTTCATAACACAGACTCAAGACTATGCAGCTTCTCAGAGTGACTAATTATCCCTGGTGGTAACAGCAGTTATATTGATCCATGCTGATGTACATGAATTGTGAGGAAGATCCTCAGTTGGTATAAAGCAGTGCAATTACCATGATGCTGCTGTAGCTACAACAGTTGATACCAGCTGGTGATGTGCTTCCAAGCTTTCAGGATGTGTTTTCAGGAGACTGAGTCTTGGAAATGTGAAGATCTCCCTACATACCAGGTGATTAACTTGTGTCTGGAGTGTAGTGTTGCCAGTTCAGACTTGCCTTCAAAAGAAAAAGGGGATATGAATCTCAGTGTGAAAAGTGACAAAGATAAGGCTGTTTCTGCTGTTGCTGTGTGCAAGAATGAATTATGTAGTTTATATCAGCTGGGCATAAAAATCCCGGATGTTGTGTTGAAGGTGCATGTATAGCAGCATGACCTTAGGTTCTGGTCCCGTGCACTGAATACTTACATCTATCTGTGTTGCGGAGTCTACTCTGTGACTTAAGTGCTTTAAAAAAATAGTACAAAATTCAGCAAATGCGGAATTTGTTGCTCTTGCTTGAGACATAAACATTCTAGACAGGACAGGGAATCAGCCCTTTCTTGTTTTCTCTAATTTCATGGAAATACAGCAGTGTATTTTATCTCCACTGACACCTAATCCAGTGAGCAGGCCTGAGTGGTTGGAAGCTAAGTCAGACATGACTATCGTTACAGAATATGATGAAAAATTCAAAATACAGAGAGAAGAGTTGATTTTGACCGGTCGTCTTCTGGTTAATCAAAATTCTTGTGTTTTTTTTTTATGCCCCTGGAATGTAAGCAATTTGATTAGAGTTGGCTTAGAAGTGAAATTAAACCCAGCTTCTCTAAAATCAATACAATTCCGTAAGAGATAAGTGAGGATGCTCAAGAAGAATATAAGGGTTTGTTGGGTTTTCTTTTTGCCTTTCTTCTCCTCCTCAGTTTGTTGAGAGCATGCCTGAACGATGCTGTAATGCTGTAATGCTTGAATGCTTTTAATATTTTAAAAACTACTTAATTCTGTAAAGTTTCTTTGTTGTGTATGTTTTTAAACAAGGATGAAGCTAGTAGGAAGCAGGTACTGGTTCTGTTCCTCCTCTGAACACTGTGTGGCAGAAGCACTGCAAACCTGCCTTTGTGGAATGACATTTTATTAGGCTTGGAAGCAAACAATTGCTCTGGCTTGTGTCTGCTGTGCACAGCAAATTCGGTGTCCCTTAAAACACTAACTTTAATAAAAAATATAAACCAATATTCAAACAGTTATAGCATTGCAAAGGAAGGGCTTGAATAGAGGAAAAAGTTTTTTTTTGGTTAGATGTTACTTCATTGTAATCAGATGTGGAAAAGAACTGACAAATTACAAATTATTCTTTCCATACTTTCTGTGCCAACTGGTTGTTCATCAACAGATCTGGGTAAAGCCTTTGCTATAAACTATTTCAAAGATTATTCCCTGTAATTAACCTTTTGCTGGACTAAGGAGGTTCCAATCTTTTAAATGACAAAGGAAAGATTTACTTTACAATCATTATCTGCTTGACTAATGTACCAGAGCTGCTTCTACTGTGTTAAAGCTACTTTTGTAAGGACTCTTCATAGGAGTACATCCTGTACATTTGTGATTTGTGTGTTGTAAATACAAGCAAAGCAGCTGCTCTCGTTATATTCCTTCAAGCAGTGCTTAAAATTGACATAATATATTTTCAAGCTCTGACAACTGCTGTTTTACACTCCACTGACACCTTTCTCTGTGTACTTGTACTCTTCATGGCAAGCAGGTTGGCACAATAGTGGTAGGCGCTTTCATGATGAAATAAATTTGTCTTTAGTTCTTGTTACATGTTCTGCTTGCTGAGCTTGTTGAGATTTTTAAATTAAAAAGGGACACACTTGGTTATTTCCTTGTAATCACTTATTTTTTCAATAGAGTCAGTGCTCCACAAACTAACCAAATGCAGCTTTTTATTTCCCATGCTGGTAGAAATGTTTATTCTCCAGTTATTTAGATTATGATGCATGGTTGGTAAAGAACAGCAAAGAGCTGGGGGTATTAATTTAATCATCAGCATAATTCCCACTGTTGCATTTTGTAACGTGAGGCTAAAGACAAAAATCCTTGTGTTTGAGCGAAACATTGTCAAAAGCTGAAAATGCATGACTGTAACTTTGTGCTCCTTCTAGATCTCTTTTTTGACTGTCTGTTTTTTTGAGAAGGTTTGTTGTAAGAGTGAGTGGTAACTGCTGCAGTGTGTTTGTAAGAGACATTAGTAATTTTGAACATTTTACTTGCAGCAGAATAACAAAGTAGTTGTCTGACTGGGTTTGCAGGCTTCTTTTTAAATGGCTTTTATATCTGCAGCACTTGTGAATACATCATTCTGCTTTAGGGAGGGGGAAATCAGATATGGAATATCATGTACTGTTTATTTCCCAAAGTTATTCAGCAGGCCTGACTGATCTGAGAGGGAGACCAGATTTACTAGGATTTAAAAAAAAGTAATAAATCGGTGTTCTGTTAACCAAAGCATTCCTCTCATTTTTCTGTGGAATTTTCACTGGAAAGAGATAAGTACTGTGTAAGCCCTGTATCTGCTTCCATGCATTTGACTTCTGAACTGCTAATATTTAAAAGTGCCTTAAACTGTGAATATCTGCTGAAGATTCCAAGAAGGAACTGATTTTTTTAATTGGAGTTTGAAGCAAATCTGTGCAGATTTACATGAAGCTTGCTTGAATTTTGGAGGCAGAAGCCGCTGGTAACTCTCAGTTAGGTATCCCTTCTTTGCAGCAGCAAGTGTGGCGGGAGTAGAGACTTTAAATGAGATTTAAACTTGGTGGAAAGACCCATCAGCCTGTCTCTTGTGCTGCTGCAATTAGTTTAAAATGAACTTGACTGGCTGCTGTGTGAGAATCGCCCTCACAGCTCGCTGCAGGTAAATAAAACACAGGGGCAAATTGTTCAGTTGCAGCAAAAATATCCTTTCAGGTCTGTCACATAATGACCTTGGAGGTTATATTTGGCCCAGACATACAAACTTCTATTACAAAATAGAGAAGGACACCATGATTCAGACTGGTGCTGAAGTAGTGATTCCATGGGTAATAAAAATTACATGTGTTTTACAGAGAAGAGGCTTTCTGAAAAAGCAAATTTGCTGTAGTCAGTAGAGAAGATAAAGAGAGGGAAACTACAGTCACTGAAAAAATGTGACATCTGGGTCACCTTGGCTTAGTTTTTAAAGCTTACATCTGCTGCAGGTTGTAATTTTTTCCTTTTCCCTAAATTCAGTTCTTGCAATACCATCTCACTGTTTAATTTCTGGCTTTTTCTTCTTTGTTTGTTATCATAACCTGGTTCTTGAGCTTTTCTCTCACATGCTATCTACCTGAGTTGGGTCTTTAGGGCTGCCCAAACACCACCCAGCCCTGTTGCTTTCTTCAAGCTGCATCAGAAGACACTGAATAATGAACCATTGCTATTTTTTTACCTTCTTGATTCTTGGAACAGTCAGGTGGTTAGATTTATTTCTCCTTGATATCAACAGAAAGGCTTCCAAATTAGATGCATCAAGCCTGAGGATTATCCCTTCTTATACCCTGCAGTGTCTAATAAGAACATGAAGTAGTATATTACTTTTGTTCAAGCAATTCTTATCCTACTCAGTGCCTTTTCTCCAATATTTAAGCTGTCCCCACATCATGAAAGTTAGATAAAATGCTTTATAAAATTTAGATAAAATTTTAAACATTTATATGGCAGATGAGCTCAGGCTTGGACCCCAGGCCTCTCTCTTCTTATTGTAATTAGAAAAGCTAGAAACAATTTCAAATTTGTTTTTATTATTTTTTCATAAATTACTAATATCTAAATTACTAATGACTAAGAGGGAATAATATCAGCTCCTGGCCAACACACTTTTTCCACCCACATGGCATTGCTGGGAAAGGAGCTGCAGAGACGGCTGAAATACCATTTTCCAATCTTGCATGTTTGATTAACTCAAGTAGCTTTAGAGATTCAATCAATACAATAATCTGAAGAAATAGCACGTCTGTTAATCTGTTTGTTCAAACAACATTGAATATAATTTAAAATATTTACAGGTGCGCTCTAATAATTCTAAGTATCATTCAGGTATCAGTTGAAAAATAACAGGACATCATCAGTTTCAATGCTAAGGGACATAGTTGTAATCCAGTCATGTAGCAGGTATAGATAAGCTCAAATATTGTCTGTGCTAAAGCAGGTGTACAGATATTAATAAGACTAGTCTTCATAGTGAAATAAAACAAATCTACAAATAATTACACAAATAATTGTAGCTACCCTGTACATACTATTAGCGCTTTAACCAAACACCTGACCTCTATGTAAAAGCTCAATTTTGCTTTAATCCTCAAGAAGTAAATATTTTATTGGAATGGTTCCCACCACATTAGTCCAATTTTTTACTGTGTAGTTGGATCCTCCACAGAAGTTTTCAACCAACAAATCGGAGTGTTTTCGTAATTAGGCACAAGGGAGGGCACCAGAGCTCTGTTGCAAGTTGCAGTTGGTTTCTTTCACACCTAATTGCTTTTACATTTTCTGTTTACAGGATTGCAAAGATTTTGTGAAGACATAGAAATGATGATTGGATTCCAGCCAAGTAAATTCTGGAGAGTCTGTTGGGCATTTGTGACCCCGACTATTTTAACAGTAAGCAAAAAAAGAAAAATAATTGAATGTCTTCTCCAAAGAGTTTTGTTGTTGTTTGTTCATCATTCATGATGTTTCTAGGTGGTAGTAATTAGAACTTGAATGCAGCTAATTAAACACAAGTGCTTGTGTTCTTACATGTGTATGTAATAGGAACAGAGTGTAAGTAATGGTATTTTTGGTGGAGAGGGGTGATGAGTTTCCACATGCTGCTATGGTGGCCTTTCCTGTCCCTGCAAAACGGTCCTGTGGCACATTATTGCATAGTGTATATATATGTGTGTGTACGTATAGGGAAAGGAAAGGTCATGATCCTCCTGTCTGCTGTCAGGTTGGGTGAGGGAAAAGCCATTTTATTGAGTCATGAACTAATCCAGGAGAGATGATTTGGAAAGGCAGAGATGGAAATTTGAGTGACAGAGTTTTAGCTGCAAAGGTGGAGGTACTGTTGCAAAGGTGGAAATAGGTGCGTTCTGGATAAGAAATATAAAACTTTTAGTCTCTCTAGGGGAAAAAAGAAAACAAATGAAAAAAGGAAAAAAGGGGTGGCAAAAGAGAGAAATGAGGGAGAAAGAGGGAAAAGGGGAGAAAAGAGGTGAAAAAAGGGGGAGAGAAGGTGGGAAAAGAGGAGAAAGGGGGAACAAGAGGAGGAAAAGAAAGAAAGATGGGGAAAGAGGAAGAAAAGAGTGGAGGGAATGATGAAAAAATGAAAAGAGGGGGAAGAGGAGCAATGAGGAAGAAAAAAAGGGGGAGAAAAGGGGAAGAGGGGAAAAGTGGAAGAAAAAGGGAGAAATGAGAAAAAGGGGATAAAAGGGAAAAGAGGAAGAAAAAAGGGGGGAATGAAGAAAAAGGGAACAAAGGGGAAAAGAGGAAATAAAAAGGTGGGAAATGTAAAGGGAAGAAAGGAGAAAGAGGAAATAAAAAGGGGGGAAATGAAAAGGGAACAAAGGGGAAAGAGGAAATAAAAAGGGGGGAAATGAAAAGGGAACAAAGGGGAAAGAGGAAATAAAAAGGGGGGAAATGAAAAGGGAACAAAGGGGAAAGAGGAAATAAAAAGGGGGGAAATGAAAAGGGAACAAAGGGGAAAGAGGAAATAAAAAGGGGGGAAATGAGGGAAAAGGGGAAAGGAGGAAATAAAAAGAGGAGAAATTAGGAAAAAGGGGGAAGATGAAATAAAAAGAGGGGAATGAGGAAAAAGTGGGAAAGAGGAAATAAAAAGAGGGGAATGAGGAAAAAGGAGGAAAGAGGAAATAAAAAGAGGGGAATGAGGAAAAAGGGGGAAAGAGGAAATAAAAAGAGGGGAATGAGGAAAAAGGAGGAAAGAGGAAATAAAAAGAGGGGAATGAGGAAAAAGGGGGAAAGAAGAAATAAAAAGAGGGGAATGAGGAAAAACGGAAAAAGAGGGGGAAAATGAAAAAAGGTGGGGAGAAAAAAAGAGGAAAAAAATAGAAGAGAAGCCAAAGGAAAAAGGGTCTGTTGGAGAAAGGGTTGTTTCCAAACCCTTCCGAGCCGAGGCAATGAAGGAATGTGGCCCCCGGCAGCCGGAGAAGCCCCTCCCGGCCCGGGCCGAGCGCGGCGCTTCCCCGCGGTGCCCGCAGGTGGCGCTGTGGGACAGCGGCGGCGGCGGCCGGGGCAGGGAAAGCGGCTCCCGAAATAGATGGGAGCGGGTTTGGTTTGTCGCTGTCCTTCCTTTCCCTTGGTTTTTATTCCCACCTCCTTTCAAACATCTTCCTTCGAATTTACTTAATACTCACTTCGCATTTAGGTATCCGTTCAGTCAAAAAGGATGTCACATTCTCAATTTTGCCATTGCTCTGCGTGTTTTCTCCAAGTCTAATAACTAAATCTACAGTTACTGCCTAGATTTATAGTCCAAATCTAATAACTATGTCTAAGATTTCCATCAGAGTGTTTCCTTTATGTTTTAGCCCAAGTGCAGGTGCAATCTGTGATTGCACATAATTTTTTTTTTTTTGGGCACAAGAATGAAATAATTACTTCAGCCATTTTAAAAGCTTTCAGCTTGATAAATCAGCACAAAACAACAAAGCCTTCCTTTACCAGCATTTGCTGTTTGAGAGCACGTGCTTCCACCTGGAAGTCCTCAAGCCTGGACCACATATGCAGCAAGATATCAGTATTTGTGTAGAGTTTTAAAAATTCATCATTTCACAGCAGTGCTGAATAGTTCCTACAAGTCATATGATCACAGAATGGTTTGGGTTGGGAGGGCCCTTACAGACCACCTAGTTTCAAACCCCCTGCCATGGGTAGGGACACCTTCCACTAAAAATTATGTTGTTTCTTACGGAAAACAAATCTGAACTGACTGTGTTTGTTTTCCAAACTTGCATGTTCTGTTGTTGTTCTCTCCAAATGCAATATATAGTGAACTTGCAGTGAGAAATAAATTGACACTGATCAGTCATAATTCAATTTTTATGCAATGGAAACAGACAAAGCAAACCCGAGCAATAAATTCTTTTCTATTATTGCTTCTGTAAAGCTAATATTTGATACATTTGAACAGCCTAATATTAGACTTTCATTAGACTCCACATCTCTGGAAATAAAAACTGATCATTTTTATATGTGCCTTCACGTAGTTATACTTCTATAAATCTTCTGTGTGCAATTATTGCAAGCACAGGCATTTCCCAAAAGTTACTGAATTATGCACAAATGTAAGCAGATGTATTGCTGTTCATACAGCAAGTGAAATGGAGTAACTTAGCATAATCACATTAGGTAAAACTGCCAATAGACCATGTAATAAAGCACATTACTCCAGGGAGAAGATTCTAATTTCAATTCTTCTGGCACAAATACAGTGATTTTTGTGGGATTTTGCAGGATTTCCTTGGAACTCATTAGATTCAGGCTCTGAGCTGTTTATTATAGCTTGTGGCAGCGCCCTGCCTTAGGTGTATGCGCTTTTATCCGTATTCCATATATTCCAACTCTGTGTGTGGATACCTACCGTTTGTTGCATAGCAGGCTTGTTTTGCTTATTCAAACATATTTGTTTTCCTTTCTTGTTTCCAGTTCATCCTCTGCTTCAGCTTTTACCAGTGGGAGCCGATGACTTATGGAGCTTACCACTACCCCGGCTGGTCCATGGTGCTCGGGTGGCTGATGCTGGCCTGCTCAGTCATCTGGATCCCAGTTATGTTTGTGATAAAAATGCATTTAGCCCCAGGCAAATTCATTGAGGTAATTCTTCTGCCTTTTTGCTCTTTACAAATGCAGTCGCAGGAGACTGTCTCTTTTATTTTACATTGATTTTTGTGATATTGAATGTCTAATAGTGCTAAGATTACTTTCTGGTAAACTGGTTATTGTGTTGCAAAGAGATACTCGGTTGATTTAAATTGTAGACCTATTCCTCACTCCTCAACAAAATGCTCCTAAACTGTGGAGTGATTTTTTTTTTTTTTTTTTTTTTGAAATCTAGAAGGGGTTACAAATTTCATGAATCCTGGTATGGCTTTACTGGGAGAAAGCTGTTCTAGCTTTGTTGGCCTTTTTGCAAAGGCAGTGTATAGATTTAAGAAGCACCAACTGCTGGTGTGTATTGTGCTGCAGGCACCCTGGCAATTAGCACTAGGAGATGTCAATCAGGAGCTGCCTGTTTGCAAAGTGTGGGAGGGTTGGGTTCTGGAGTCATCCAGGATGTGCTTCAGGAGGTTGCGCCACTCGCAGGAATAAAATATATGAAGAGACCTCCTGCTCTACATCTCAAACTACTCATTATAAAACCTAGCTGGCAATCTTTGCTTTACCCTTCTTCATCTCTTTATTTTTCTTGAATAAGCTGATCCCTCCTGGCACCTGGGCTTAGAATAATTCCAGCTGGCACTTTATTTTTACCCTGCTTAACCTGTTTATTTTGCAAATCAGATTCCTGACACTTCCCCCCACTGCTCCAGAAATGTGGTGATCACCTTCTGCTCTCCATCTCTGTGCCTTGTCTCTGCCTGCCACCCCCATCATACCCTGTCCCTTTCCTGTAGGCTCCTCGGTTCCTTGCAGGGTGTGGTACAGCAATGCCTTTCTCATATTGGCGTTTCATCCCATTATTGTCCTCACCATGTCTTCTGAGGAAGCTCAATGCTCTTATTTGAGGTCTTTGAGGCTTTCTCAGCTCTGTCTTCTTGTCACTGCATGCTGCTTGTGCTGTTCTCTCCCTGGGAGAAGGAACAGACGCTCTCTCCCCTTTCCGTAGCCGCTTTTGCAGTTCAGCTTTCCTGCAAAACCCATCGGGGCTGTTTTATGCTTCAAAAATGAAAAGGAGAGAAAGTGTACTAAAAGAGCATCATCTTTTTGGTCTCTCAATATGCCACACTACACATGCCTAAGGGACAAGACCAAGACTCTGCTTCCCATAGAGCAAAAGAATTTCATGGGAGAGGAATTTTCATAGTGGTGGGACACCCCAGGGAAGGCATCCAGGCACACGGTTTGTAGCAGGTCACTTCTCTAAAGGGCCATTCAGCCCTTGTGTAGAGCACATTGGAGTGCACAGGTCAGGAGACAACTACTCCTTTTGGGAATGAGCTAATGTGGAATTAGATTTACTTGTTCATTGTCTCATGAGCTCCTCTCACTGAGAAAATTGTTCTCCTTCAAAACTTCTAATGTGTCACACTGGCATATATATTGCCACAAAACTAGGGTGCTTTTCTTACTATCCCTCCAGTTGTGCACCCAAAGGAACACCCAAGAGTTGGATCTGTTTTGAAGGGGCTTTTGCTGAAGCTATTTCAGCTGTACCCTGATATTTCCTCAATACTGGGTCTGTTGCATAAAATTATTATGGTTGATTTGGGAGGTAAGAGTTGCAAACTGGTAATTAAGCAGAGATTAAAATAACTGATAGAGAGGTCTGATCCACTTTATTAGGTAATAAACATATAATTGTTCCCTCTTAAGTCATCAGAAATATGTTTTCTTTCCTTTTTATCTCTGAATGCACCGATCAAATTATATATTCAATAAGGAAATCAGCGGAAAGATTAGAAAATTTTTGTTGTTTGCCAGGTTAGCATTCTCCTCTTTCTTTTTCCTGCAGATAGAAATGAAACATCTCAAAATTAAAATCTTTGTTCATTCATAGTGATGTCCTACTTTTTGGTCATCTGTATACTTTTGGGAAATATGCTAAACAGAAATCCAATTATTTTAATGCAGTTACCCAGTGCTTAGACCACTGGGCTAAGTAATTGTGCACATGTCCTTCAGTAAGAGAGCTTTGCAATCTGCAGCAGTGGTTCTGAGCTCCCCTCATATGGTGTGGGGGAGAATGCATAATTAAAATCTGGGCACCTTATCTTCTATTAATCTTGAAAACTTTGTGCAAAACAAACGCTGAGCATTGCAGGGCCATCATCAATAATCTTAAATGAGCTTATCCTTGTTTCTTCTGCATTGTAATTCTGCTCTATAGCATTAAATGAGACTCTCTTTTCTCTCCCCCATGTGGCAGCGACTCAAGCTGGTGTGCTCCCCACAGCCTGACTGGGGTCCATTCTTGGCCAAGCACCGCGGTGAACGCTACATGAACATGATTGATCCACTGGGAACCTCCTCCCTGGGACTTAAACTGCCAGTGAAGGATATGGAACTGGGGACACAATGCTAATAATTATTAGTAATGGGTGACAGTAACATTGTCAGCCTTTTCTGATACGTTTTTCTTTTTTTCCATTTTGTTCCCCCACCGTTTCTTCTTTTCCACAGTGCCTGGAAGTGGTTGTCTAGGAAAGTAGGATTTACTGTTGCATGCCATAGGGAAGACCTAGCTAGACCACTTCCAGGTGTAGGTGATGCTCGTGAGATGTTCTGTACCCAGTGAAACAGCAAAACCACAGCGTGTGACAGGTGACATACCAGTGATGTACGAATAAAAAAAACTGAATTGAAAAATCTTTAAAGGAAAAAATGTGCAGGATTTGACCTATTTCCCACAAGCATCCTCGTAACAGGTGGCTATGATGGGACTAGGATTTTGCTACCAGTGTATTCAAAGGAAGGTTCAGCCCTCAGATGGGCTGGAAGTGAGCAAAGAAGGGGATCTCTTGTAGTCCTGGTGTAAATCCAGCATACAGCTCCTGTGAAAAGTGGGGTTGCTTTTTCTACGCTGACAGCAGACCTTGTCCCATCATGTCTGCTCACTTCTTTTATAATTTATACCATCTTTGAGGGATTGTTATGTTACGTAAACAAATGGAGACTGTGTGAACAGCACACCAGGAAGTAATATGTGGGGTCAGAACAGAACATGATAATCCATTTAATCTTTTCAGGTAGAAAAATAAGAACAAAATTTAAAAAAACTAGTCAATTGAGACTGGGACTAAAGTGCATTTGAGTCTAGAAATGGTTTGGAAATAGTGCCAGAATGAGTTGTATCGGCATCACTGTTTAAAGTGCTGTCATATGTTTCTTTCAATAATTTGATATCTGTCACTTCAATTAGAAATGCCTGAGTTTTACAGTGTGTCTGAAAACTTGTTCCACAAGAAGTGCAACTGTGTTTTTACTCACTTCAATACTCTGAACATAATTTTCCTTGTTTCTCTGCTTTTGTTTACAGTATCTCCTCAAGAAGCCATCATATAATTTGTGCCTATCTTTGTATTCTTACAGTGGTAAGTGTAGTCTAGTTACCACCTGAAAACAGTTATTAGAGGTTAGATGTGCTGTTCAACTTTGTGACTCCCTGTTCATTTGCCTATAAACATCTTTATATAACCTATAACCTTCAGATGATGTATTCTTCTCTTTCAGCCAAGGGGGAAATAGCAGGACCCCACTGGTCTATATATTATATATATAGCACATAAATTCGTCGAAGCAGTATTCTCTCTGAAATGTGAATAGGGGTTTTCTTTACATTAAAACATTTTCATTAAACAAAAAAACCAAAATCCACAGTAATTAACCACTGCAGTCATCCACACGGTTGCAACCTTAGATATGCAAAATGCAAGGATTGAGGTGAGAGGACAATCTAGTAGATGGCCATTATAACATTGCATAGCAGTAGGACATTCTAAAGCATTATATTTTAGAAATCAGATATAAGCAGTGAAATGAATACTAGATTAAAATAGTTTTGTTACCTATTGGGCAGAGTGAAAAATAGAGCTTTTTAAGAGTACATTTATTTACCTAAATAGAAAATTAGCCCAACTTATTGTAAATGCACTAGAATGAGGGAGAAAAATATATCTTCAATAATTGGCAAAACGGTAATCTTTATTATCTTGTTATATCCTATACATACATATATGATATTTTTTAACAGTGATCAGTGTTCATGTAGTGTGTACTAGTGATGTTTTATGTCCCTATAAATATCTTATCAATCAGTGTAGAGATGATGAGCTTAGAGTAGTTTATCCAGATTTTTTCCCTCCCCAGACGCTACTGTAGTAGCCTGTAAATGTTCTTTCCTTTCAGGGGACTGTTTCTATCCTGTTCTTTTGTTGGTCTGTCTTCATATTGCAGGGTCTCAGGTAAATCCTCCATTCATGTGTGTCCGTAGATCAGTAGGTGTGTTGTTTCATCCAGTTGAAGAAAACAAAAAACTAAACCTTAAAGTAACACTTTCACAAATTGTTAACTTCTTTTCTCTCTGTGTGTGTGTATATATATATGTATATTAAATATATTAATCATTTTGCTGAACTTCCTCTTTCACGGGGCAATTAGTGTTGCCAGTTCTAGGCACTGCTGGAGACCTTTAATCCTCATGCAGAACAACTGAAGCGCTGTCAGGGGTTGTCACCTAGGGAAGGGAGGGCAAATTCCGCAACATTTTACGCTGACCCCCCGAATCTCCACTCCACGGGCTCTTGCAGGTCCCTGTCTCACACAGCAGCAGGACAGGACCCTCCTTTGCGCTTCTCTGCCTTAAAGCTGTGCCACCTTGTTTCAGCTTCACCTGCTGTTTTAATAAATGACTTGTTATTCTTGCTTCTGGCTTTTATTTTCCTGACAGAGGCAGGTTTCAGAAGCCATGCTCTGTCTGATCTCATGAAGGTCCAGAAAGATGAGCTGAAAATTTGGTCCCCACGTCTAGGTGAGGCTGAGAGACCTTCCCTGGGTGCAGAAAGGAAGCTAAGGATTCTGTGTTTTGAAGTCAGTACCTCTAGTAGAAATTAGGCTTTTTTTGTCAGGACAAATCGCTTTAGGCCTCTCTTGGCCAATATTCCTTAGCATCTTGTTTTGATTTTTGGAGTCCAAGCCAGTTTATCTTCACTACTGTGATTGAAAAACAACAAGTATTCACAGATTTGGTCCTCTTTTGAAAGAAGAAAACACACTCAAACAGTTTAAGAGTACTGAATCCTTTCACTTATTAGCTTGTCTCAAGACAAACTGGGATTAACTAATTGCAATAAAATTACCTCAGTGTAAGGATGTCAGTTACTGTCTACATGAATTACGAAAGAGTTATCATTTAAAGGAGTACTGCTGGGGTATGATATCTTTTGGCTTGGATTACCAAACCAGAATGCGTATGAAATTGCAATTGAATTGCTTTCCATGATTTATGTAATTAATCTGCTTGCTTTTTAATTTAGATGTTGTTCCTGTGCCTGGTAAGTCATTAGCGCAGGATTAGGCTTGACTTTGAAACTCAGTAAACAGATGATAGTGATTTTTTTTTCCAGCTGATCTTTATCTTCAGCTTTGACCCCATTACTAGGCTTGCAAAAACCTTCGGAGAAGGGGGAGAAATGCGTACAAAAATCACAGAAGATGTGAAGTTTTCACTGTCTGTTAAAAGCAGGGGTTTTTTTTTGTCACATCAGACTTTTTTAAAAAGTAGTTTACTGGCCAAATCTGAGAGTTGAGATTAAATTAACCAGCAGTGTCTTCTTTAAATGGAAGTAATCTTGAAGTTTGGGAATGCACTTCATTTACCATATTCTAGGAAAAGTTTGCATGTACTTTGATAATTTTCTAAAAATAAATTTAGTAACTAATAACATACCAGTAAAGATCTTTAAAAAAAAAAGGAGGGGAAAAAGCCATATTAGTAAAAATGTGATGTATGTACTTGCAGATCTATCTATCTTGTGAGTAAAAAATGTTTAAATTTGGTGAAATTATAATGCATATTTTTTTCTTTGAAATTGAGTTTCTGGATGAGCTGAGATGCATTATTGTATGCATTAAAGATTATACCTAATGCAAATGCTTGCCATCTTCAAATTCTTTGGGGTCTTCCTAGTGTTTTTAATATGCAATTTTCAAAACCTGTGTTTCAGCTAGACAAGGCAGCACTTTGTTTCCAAAAGAAGGGTTTAACAAAATGACCTTTAATTGAGAAAGACTTGGATTGTCTTTATATAATGTTTCAATTGAGTCAAAGTAGTCTTTTGGTTAGGTTCTGCTCCACTGACCGCATTAGACGTGCCTCCACACTGAAGATCATTGTTTCTGATACGCTGTGTGACTGTCTCTTACCATCAAATTCCAACACCTGCTTGATTTTAAATACCTTTGGTCTGTTTGTTATGTACAGTTGTATGGATAATATGATTTCTTGTTGCCTGTGTTAAAGCAATTGCTTATGTATGGCAGTCATTGGTTTTCCTATTGGTTTCTTATTCTGCAGCTCCACTTCTTCTTGCAATCAAGGATGGACTTGTAGGGATTGTGGGTTGTAGGCAGCAGAGCTTTTGACAGCTGGCATCCCAGAAAGCTTCTCTGTTCTGCTATAAAACTGTTGTAAGAGTCACTTTTTTCTTGGTTTGGAGTTGAATGGTATGCACTTAAGGTATTTGTAAAATGGTCAGAGCTTGATATTCCTGAGTGACTCAGGTTGATGACTCGAGGGGGGAGGGGAGGGATATTGGGGTTTCTGCCTTTGTCACCCTCAGGCACTCTATTGCCAAAGAGAGAAGGTTTTCCTGATGGGTTTAACATAATGTGAGAACCAGGCTGGACCTTAATGCTTGCAATGTTTCTGTTTGCCGATAGCATCTAGATACATCTTCAGGTAACCATTTGCCTTATAGCAATCTTCCATTGTTAGGAAAATTATTGATTGACTAAAACACGTTCTTATCTGTCCTTTATATTATGTAGTATTAGCTTGTAAGGTAGATGCTTGGCTGGTATAAATTGTCACAGCTTTGTCTGGAGCTGTGACAATTTACACCAGCTGAGAATTTGCGCCCTGTGTCCTATGGCACTTTATTACGGACCCATCGCTGATGGGTTAAATCTTAATTACTTGCGTAATGTCATATATAAATATATATATATATATATATTTACAGGCATTCTATGGGGTACTGCTGCCTATGGATAAAGATTTGTACCCTAACCAGATCATTATAATTTTTTCATGAGCTGTATGTGGAAAAGATATATTATGTTACAAAGGATGCATCATATATATCTCATGTAGTGCATATTATAATGCTGTATGTTATTAATTTCAGAAATCATTATTCTTGAGGCCCTACCTCAAATTTTGTATTTATGTGTACAAATGCAATTTATTGTATTATATATTTGCCTAATATATTTGGATGTGATAAATTAAAATTATTCAATAATGTATGGGCTCTAAAGACTCTAAATAAATGTCCAGTGTTTAAAACAGAAAATACATCAACTTTTCTGGTGAATGAAATGCTTCTTTTTCCACCACCTCCTTCCCCACCCAACACACGCCACAAACATCATTCTTACTTAACACATAGCCTTAAGGTATCCGCAGAATTGATCCATTTGATTGTTAGAAACATGGAGCGGCAACTGGAAACAGCCCTCGTGGGAAATGGGGATGTTGCACAGCTGCAGAAACAAGTATCATTTAAATGGCTGGATTCTTAACTATTGAGTGCTCTGTGGCTTGTGGAATGATGGATTGCTTAGCAGAGGACCGACTGGATTTGTTTAAATCTTTCTTATCCTACGAATTCAATCATCTCAAAGGTTGTAAAACTGTTAAAAACAATAGAGGTTCATATCTGCTGTAGATGCAAATGGGAGGCTTAAGGGAGGAGCAAGTGAAGAAAGAACATGTAAGGACACGGTTCCAGTGGAATTCCTGCGATGTGGTGAGGGCAATGTGCCACAACACTGGTTTGGTAAGCAGGTGCTTCCTTCCCCAGCAGCCTGCTATGGGAATTGTACTGATGCAATCTGTTTCACTGTTGCCAGACACAACCTGTAGAGAAACTACTCCCAAATACAGCATCTGAAGCACAATGTCACAATGTGGCATCAAACATGGTAGCACAAGGCAATGATTTCAGGCAAGGGCTGATCCTGATGACAGGATTGTTTCACCAGTTCTGGTAATCAGTTCTCCTCCAAAAACGTACTTTGTTCTGCCTTTAAACTTGCATTTCTCTGAGATGTGTATGTGTGGGCAAAGGGAGCGGCAGGACCCAGTGACTCCAGTCATTCTTTTCATATTATACATACAGATGTACTGCATCTTAGAGAAGTCTGAAGTTGCCAGCAAGCATCATGAGAGTCCTGAGAGACAGGTAAGTGTAATTAATCCCCTTTTCAGGAAGAAAAACTGAGGCACATGGAATTTGTCAAATACCCAAAGTCAACCCCTGTAAGTCAATGATACAACAGATCGATTTTTAGGAGTAAAAGACAGTTGTTTGCTGTCACCATTAAGCACTATAGCATCAAATTTTTAAACTCGTGGGAATGGGTAAAAATCCATGCCCTTTTAACTTGATTGTATGGATTCACCATGGCCACATTTTAAACCAATGTATGTTGCTTAACGCCTGGAAGAAAGGTACGTCTTCTATTGCAGTGCCCACAGATGTGCTTAGTTTGAAATAATTTTACTCTTTTGGTGCTGAAATTCCTATGGTCAGGGTATGGGTTGAAGGGCACATCTTATACCAAACAGATTATTCAGTTGTAAAGTTTATCTTAGACTTTTCAGTCTTCAAACATTTGCTGACCATGTGTTTGGGAATTAAAAAAAAAAAAAAAAAAGCTTAGGTGTTGCTCCATGACTGGGTACAGAAGTAGACAAATGATTTCTTTTTGTAAGGCTTCATTCTGGTGCATTTATTAGTTATTTATGTAATTATAAATTCCAACATGGGTACTTTCAGCCTGTTGAACTGATTATATAGCCTTTTACATTTATTTATCAGTGTGCAAGACAGATATGGGGTATAGTAACCCCCCATTTACACTTACTCTTTTTCATAATATTCAGGTGTTAGTGCTGCTGTTAATTCCTGCCCCCTACTGGCAGCAAAGCAAACCTGACTCGTATGGATTTTAAGTATCCCTGTTGGAGCCAGGCTTTCCAGGGACGCGAACCTTCTTTGTGAATGGAGACTTTTTACTCCATGAGCTACGAGGTGATGGGGGTTTGTTTTTCTTTTTTTTTTTTTTTCTCCCAGGTGGAAGCACTGTCGTTTCCCAGCGTTTGCAGTTCAGCTGGAAACTGAGCCCACACATATTCAGATACGCTTGGAGTAAAATTTCCTTTTAGCTGTGGCACGCAAACAGCCTTACAAATGCTCAGAAAGACACTAGGCCTAATTAAAAATGCTTCATCAAACTCCAAAGTGTCACAAGCTTTGTGGCTGGCAGGGCTAACAGTTTAACACCACGCAGTTAGCAACTTCACAATAATTTAGGTCAAAATCAAGAAGCATTCAATGACCAACTGAGAGCACAAGAACAATATTTCACAGGAGTGTTATCTGAGCTGAAATCCAGCTCACTTGCCAGGACAAACATTTCACTCTTGCAAAAGTGCCATCAGACAATTTTTTTAATGTAATTGCTATGAATATTCAGGAACACAGTTCTAATTAATATCTGAATGTCTGGCTTTTCAGCTATTTATACTTCGAATAAGATCATATCAGGAGGTCAGATTTTCTGGTGATAAAGGAAGATGATTTGTTGCCAACAGAGGAGGTGCAAGAGTAGTATTGGCTGCAAGAATGGGATTTTTTGTTTTTCATCCATTTGCCCTGGTCAGTTGAAAATGCTTGTAAGATTACTAACGCTCTCTGAATGTCTGAGCCTTTGGGCACTGAGCTGGACTACAGGAAGAGCCACATCTGTGGGACCGGCTGTTTCCAGAGCACTTTCTACCAAACTCCTTGTGTTATTTTCTGTAGTACCTGTGGGCTTTTGAATGCTTCTAGTGAACAGAAGAACAAATGGTTAGGACATTCTTTATCCATGGGATTGTTCAAGATGTGTTTGAAGCTGTGCTTTAAATCTGTTAACATGGTGCAAATTTTTGTATGTACACACAGTAGGTTTTATTTTTAAATAGCATTTAATACAGATTTAGATTAATCAGGTCTATTTGAGAATCTAGCCATGACCAGTTTAAATTATATATCTATTTTAGACTCTGTACCAAATGGAAAATAGAAAACTTGGCTTGAATTACATTCAATTTGGTGTGTAGATAGACACTGGTTTTACTACTAAATAAGCACAAACAGATCTAAGCTAACAGGAATTGGATATACAGACCTGTTTCACAAAAAGCAATCTCTTAAATAAGAAATCTCTCCTGCTATGCAGAACACTGATGTGATCAGGGTGGAATCAGAGGGGTGTGTCTTCACGTGCTGATGTACCATTGCCTCTTTTTCTTGTTGCTATGGTTATGTAGCATATCCATGTATACACACATATACTTGTACACCTTGTGTGTACTTCTCCCCACACCCCATGGCTAAGAGTGGGGCTAACAACAGGGCATCCTCATCAAAGGTAAGAAGCTAAAAAGTTATATTTGAAAAAAAAAAAAGTTGTTTTGATACACTGGAGATAAATTACTGAGGTGCTTTTGGAATGACCACCCCGGAGATTTCCTGGAGTGCATCACCTTGCTTGCAGCCAGGAACAGCTGTTTCCTGAGATCCTACTAATTAAGTAATTAGGCAGCCAAGTCAGACTCTGCTCTTGCCAATGTAAAGGTGTGTGAATGCAACTATCCACTTAAGATGGGCATGATTTGTATGGTGTCATCCTAACTTTATCCAAATGCACAGTTTATTATTTTACATTTAAGATGGCTGGAACTGGTGTGGTGCAGAACCAAACCATGGTGAGGGGAAGCAGTAGAGAGGATGATCCTTGGGCTTCACAGCTGAAATGACTTGTTTTGAACTGTGGCAAAGCTAGATTAGCTGGAAATCTCATTCTGTTCCTGTTCAGTGGGGGGGGGGGGGGGGGGGGGGGGGGAATGTCATCGGGGCCAATAATCTCTCCTTCAAATTGAAATCAGGTGTTCTACAGGGAAGAGACATTACAGAGAAGCGAGGCATGCGGTGATCAGTTTCTTGCCAAGGATCGAGTCAAATTAAAGGGCTGGAGGGAAGAAATATTTTGAAAACAGGTTTTAAAACAGCCATCAGAGCAGAATCTTATATGGCTCACAAGTACCATTAAATACTTTGCTTCCCCTTTACACTTTAGAGACATGAAAAAGCAGTTAAGTACTTGAGTTGAGCAAGGACACGCAAGAAGCCGAGGAAGGGTGCAGGTTTCTGTATTATATCCCAGAACTTCTTTTTGTTTATTCATACAGCGCATGAATTATTACTAAGACTAAATAGTTAATGAGGGTTGATTCTCACGCCGAGAAGGACGCGGGGGCGGGGGCGCTCCCGCAGCCGCATCTCGCACCCACCCGGGGTGGTTCATTCGGGGAGATTCACCCCTCGGGGGAGCAGGGAAGGGTGTGCTCCGCTCCTGGCCGAGCCGTGCGGGGCGCGGGGGGCCGAGGGGCGTGCGGGGCTCGCAGCGCGGCCGTGGCCGGGCGGCGGCGCTGAAGAGGCCCGGGGGGGGCCGCGCGTCACGGCGGGGGGCGGGCGGGGAGCCCCCGCTGCGGGGGCGTCGGGGCCGCGCCTGGGCAGCGGGCGGAGCCGCCGCCGCCGCCTTCCCTCCTGCTCCTGCCGCCGGAGCCGCTCCGCGCCTCGGAGGCTGCGCTCGGCTGCGCTGGGCTCGGCTCCGCGGCGCTCGGTGCGGCCCCGCAGCCGCCGCCGGCAGGGAGGGAGCGAGCGAGCGAGGCGGACGCCGCCGCCCGCGCCGCGCCCATGGGTCCCCTCCTGCTCCTCTGGGCGTGTGCGGCCGCCGCCGGGGCAGGTGAGGGGCCGCGCCGGGGCTGCGGGGCCGGGGGTCCCTTGCGGCGCTGGAGTCCGTCCCGGGGGTGAGGGCGAGGGCCGGGGCCGCCGCCCGGAGCGCGCTGGTAGCGGGAGGAAACTTTGAGGGGAGGCGGCGGGGACCGGGAGCCGCCCCGGCTGCGGCCGCGCATCCCGCAGGGGATCCGCCGGGCGCTGACCCCCGGCGGGGCGGCCGCGGGAAAGTTTTGCGAGAGCGGCGTGCGGGCTGCGCCCCGCGGAGACGGGCGGCGGGCAGAGCGGCGGTCCGGGCGAGGGGCGGCCGCGGGGGTCTGTCCGGGTGGCTCTGCCCGCGGTGCCGGGCGGGACGGATGCGGTACGGGCGGGATGCGGCTGCAGGTGCGTTATTCCAGCCGGTGCCGTGCCCGCCCCGTTTTCTCTACAGTGTTGCACGACCCAAGTACCGCTTCTTGTTTCTTACGGAGGCTTTGTTCTCTTTCCCCGGGTACCGCTCCTCCTCGTTTGGAGCTGATGAAGGGGACATTTCTCCCTGGTGCTTGTAGCTCTATTCCCAAGGAAATTACCCGGCACAATTATCAGAAGTGCAAAGCAATTCACGTTTTATAATTAAATTCATATAGTAATTATTACCTCGTTAAAATCTGCAGAGAGATGCGACACAGAAATAGTTGAAAGAAAATACCACCCGTCCCTTTTGTAGTGGTGTTACCCCTGATAGTGCAGACGGAGATTTTAAATGGTCAGTAGGACCCAAAACTCTACTACTCTGAAAGTTCTTTGTATGCAACAATTGCCACTGAAGTTGTGAGAGGAAAGAGCAAAATGCCTCTTCTCTAGCCTCCTCTTTACCATTTGAATGATTGCACATGGGTACGTGGAAATGGCTTGATTGTGTTGAATGTGCTTTAAGTAAAAGTTTTTCCATCCCCAAATGGCACGTTACACACGTCGAGGAGATTATAAATGTGCTGCATATGTTGCATGGCTGCACATTAGCTAGATGGAGCGTGGCGTGATTGCTGGTGCTTGGGTGTAGGTGATAAAGGCACAAGCAGAGAATACAAGCTGTTGGAGCTGTAAGGCAGAATTAATTTCTTTTAGGGATTTCCTAGTGACATCATTCATAATTATATGGCTTAATCCTCTAATCTATTGTAGAGCCTTCAGTTCACATTGGGCCGAATCCACCAAGTCCTGAGATGATTTTTACTCCCGCCCACCTGACTGAATCATTTGGGGTGTTGCTTGTGTAAGCCACTGATTTAAGGGGAATGGCCCAATTACTTTAAATAGGAATTGAAAGCAACATCAGCCGGAATTGGGCCCAGGCATTGCACAGTTCTCCAGTGAGAGCAGACGACTTGATGCTTAATTTTTACTTCAGAAAGAAACAGTATTTGCAGCTGCTTGTTCCACTGAGGAGAGACAGCATAAAATACCAGATGCAAGTGCAGTTGATATGCCTGTGGTTTCTTTCTGATAGACTGGTGGAGACCACAGGGGAAAAGGAGACTTGGTTGTCATACTGAAGCTGCTGATTTGTTGTTTATTAATTATTAACTACGCTTTTGAGTGCCTGCTGCAGTTTGAAGAGCCAGCTCTTCAAATGACTAGGAAAATGACTAGGTATTTAAAGCAGTGTAGGATCTTGCTAAATAGTTACTGTGACATTGGAAACACTCTGCTTTTGAAAGTATTTTAAAAGCTGGAAGGGGGCACCCTGAAGCTGTCACATAAGATCCTTCATTGGCATAAATCGAAGCCTGTGCAGCTACAGTGATGTATACTTGTTGAGCCTTGGATATTCAGGCTGGAATAAACTGTTTTAATAGAGCAGTGGAGCTGCTGTGATTTATGGGAGTGCCTATACTTGCTTGATGTGGTTTCTGTCCTCATCCTGTTGATGACTGTGACAGAGCTTTCACTTACTTTAATGGGGTTAAGATTTGTCTTACTGGACATACGTTGTCCTTTCTGTTGAGCAAGTTTCAGTACCTATTCGACCTCACTTCATTTAAGTAGGTTATTGCTGATTTGAATAGATGTAGCCCTTTCAAATGAGGAACAGCGTACTCTCTTCCTCACAGAGACAGCAAACACTGTCTTTCCTGATAGGTAGGTTCACACAATTTACATTGTGCTGCTTTTCTCGTGAAAACCTTAGAAGAAATAATAATGCCTTTCTGGTTTTGATGCTGGTGTTTATTCCAGAAGGGGAAGTTGTTCTTGGTCTGTCAGCGTGTTCAGTGTCAGTTGTGGTTGTTCACTGCCAAGTGTCTGGGGTGTAAGTCAAAGATAGTACTATAAACTTGATGATGTTGCTGGTTATCTGGGAAGTTTTTACCTTTGGAGAAGTTTATCTGGGTTCTGTAATTCTAATTTTTTACAAAATGTGTTTATCCCCATATCCTTATGAAAGCACTGTGTATGTACTGTGTATGTATGGATGTGTCTGCACTCTTGGAGCTTCAGTTCCATCAGACACCTCTAGATATTAATTTTCCTTGTAGAGTAAGGTTGCTAGAGACCTAAAGTGTTCAGTATTTTTTACTACTCTGTCCCTTGTGGAGTAGAATCCTCTGCATTAGCACAACACGTTTTTCCAACAAATTTTAATCCTTGAGGAAAGGAGGAAGTGCTGTAGTACAGATGATTTATGAGTAGTATGTGTAACGTGTTCGTTCTGTACACCTCGGTAATTTCTCAGAACCTTTCAAAGAATCAAACTAGAGTATTTGCTGCTTAACTGATCCAGAAGTGCAGTCCTGGAATAACAAATCAATCAATTTAAAGCTGAATGTAAGTCCACTCAGTGGAAATCAATCTGGACGTGCTTTACAGGTAATGTCCTTGCTCCATGGAAGTCAGTGGGACTTTTACCATTGACTTCAGCTGTGTCAGGATTTCATTCTTGAAGCCTGTTTCCATTACTAATGACGTTAGTGAAAAATTTCATTAGGAAAGTGTTTGGATCCCACACAAGATATTTGACCAGGTCAAATCAGGCACAGGTCTCTTATTGCTGTGTTGAGAGAGACACAGAGGTCAGGCTGGCCTCTCCCCATCCCTAGAAAAAGGACATATGTTTAATGAACTTGGTGTGCTGTAACTATCAAGTTGCCCTTAGCTTTTCAACATAGAAGTTTCAAACTGCTTGAGTCTGTCTTTTCTGTCAATCCCATCAGGTCTCTACTGGATCGAGGAGTGCTCGTTTATTTCCTGAGCATAAACCTTTCCTAAATTTTAGGTTTAGATTTGTACTTCTTCTGTAGGTGCTTCTGGAGCCCAGAGATGCTACTGCTGGTTTAGATGAATGAATGTCTGTAGGTGGCTTCGGCGCACTTTGTAGGTGCCAACTGTGCTGAAATACAGAGGTGCCCTTCTAAAGCAGTATCAAACAATTTTGTAAGTCACCCCAGGCTCTTAGATTACAGTATGGTGTTCTTTGCCCTACTACCCTATCTCCTCCAGGGTCCTTTTGTCCAGTTGGGAAGATGGATTGCATGTACACTATGAGCTGTGGGCCTGATTGGTTGGTCACAGCATAAAATGTGAGAGGAATTCTCAGTCCTCGCGTCTCCCTGGAAATAGTGTGGCCAATAGATGAATGCTGCAAATCTCTCTCATCAGTTTGCATAGGTGGTTATGCTTTCCTTATTTATTACTCTTTAACCTTATGAAGATACTGGATTAACGTATCAGTTTTAGAATGTTTTAACGTCTGTGTAGGAAAATCTCTGAAAAGGAAATAGTTTAATTGAAAGAACTGGAACAGAATATCTTCTCTTTCCTGCAGCAGGGGTACTGTCTTATAAGTAATTACTGTATACAGTGTGTGTGTGAGTGGGAAGGTACTAGAAATGTCTGTGCTAGATATTCTTCTCCATTCTTTTCATTACCTGATTTGAAATAAAAATTGATCTCTCTGCCTCCAACAGCTGTAGGGTTTGGAATGGATCCTGACTTACAGATTGATATCATCACAGAACTGGATCTTGTGAATACAACCTTTGGGATAACACAGGTTTCAGGACTACACAATGCCAGCAAAGCATTTTTATTCCAAGGTAAGAGAAACATCCTCAATTCTCTTATCTCACTTCTATCTGCATGAAATCATAAAAGCTTTGATGCTTAAGTGATTCCCTGTAATGGTGGTCTTACTTAACTGTTGCTTTCTTTAATTTTTCTTTTTTGGGAATAGTTCTTGTTACTTTCCTGAAATGCAGATGACATTGTTTTGTGTGTGCTGTCAGGTAGTGGAGGTTAGAGATATTTAGGGAAGTATTTCTGTGTAGGTTTTCAATACTCCCCAGTATTTATTTCTAACTAAATATGTGAAAGTGGTTCCAAGGGATGGACTCTGTTGTGTTCTTGTGTTCTTTCTCTCTGTGATTATACAAATGCAGAGACACACACAACTAAAGCTCTGTAACTATGAGAAAGCATTTAATGTGTTGACACTGATTAGTAACGTAGCAAGTCTTTCATCGACTTTGTGAAAGCTGCTAAATTGGGAAAATAGAACAGTACTGTGTTTAACTGCCCAAGCTGAGTACCAGGGACAGGATAAGTCACTTTGAATTGTGATTCCCCCCCACTTCATTCAGTATTCTAAGATCATTTTGTGAAGTGTTTTAAAATGATGTTGGTTTTTTTGTATTTTTTTACTGAGTGAAATTCTGGATGTAGTTTTATAATGTATTTTAAGTAAGGCCTAGATTAAGAGACAATGTCCTGTGGGGTGAAAGCACTGAGTTGCTACAATATGCTTATTAGGCAAGAAAGACATTTATGTCATTTAAGATTAACATGTGAATTAAAACACAATTGGGAACATTTTTATTGTGGAGACTTCCTATATTTGTTTTTTCTTTACTGTGCTTTACTCGGTGTTGAATTGTGCATATTAGTGTCTCACTTTTTCATGTCTGTCCTCTGTTGCTGTTTTAGAGGCAAATGATTATGATCTCATTTAGCTTTAGTTCTGGATTTGCAGTGCTAACTGACTTTATTGTAAATAATAAAGGAAGGGAGTCTGTAATCTTAGTTCATTCTTTGTCTGGCCAAGGCCATCTTAGAAGTCAGAGCAGATGTAGGGTGTTGACCTTGGCTGGATGCCAGGCACCCACCAAATCTGCTCTATCACTCCCCTCTGCAACTGGACAGGGGAGAGAAAATATAGCAAAAGGTTCATGAGTTGAGATACGGGCAGGGAGAAATCACTCAGTGATTACTGTCGTGGACAAAACAGAGTCAACCTGGGGATATTAATTGAATTTATTACTAACAAAATCAAAGCAGGATAATGAGAAGTAAAAACAGACCTTAAAGATGCCTTCCCCCTACCCCTCTCTCCTTCCCAGCTTTACCTCCCCACCCCAGCGGTGCAGGGAAACAGGGAATGGGGGTTACAGTCAGTTCTTCACAGGTTGTTTGTGCTGCTGCTCAGGGAGAGGAGGGTCCTTCTCCTGCTCCTCGTGGGGTCTGTCCCATGGGAGACGGTTCTCCACGAACCTCTCCAGCGTGAGTCCACCCCACAGGCAACAGTTCTCCTCAAACTGCTGTAATGTGGGTCACTTTCCCACAGGGTCAGTCCTTCAGGCACAGGCTGCTCCAACGTGGGTACCCCCCATGGGGCCACACATCCTACCAGGAAACCTGCTCCAGTGTGGGCTCCTCTCTCCATGGATCCACAGGGCCCTGCCAGGACCTGCTCCAGCACAAGCTTCTCAGAGGTTCACAACTCTCTTTTGGGCATCCACCTGCTCCAGTGTGGGCTCCTCCAGGGGCTGCAGGAGGATCTCTGCTCCCCCATGGACCCCCATGGGCTGCAGGGCACGGCTGCCTCACCACGGGCTGCAGGGGAACCTCAGCTCTGGTGCCTGGAGCACCTCCTGCCCCTCCTTCTCCACTGACCGTGGTGCCAGAGCTGTTCTTCTCACATATTTCCACTCCTCTCTTCTCTGGCCACAATTACATCTGTGCAATAACTTTTTTCTTTTTCATTCTTAAATATGTTATTACAGACCTGTTACTGTCATTGCTGACTGGCCCATTCTCAGAGAAGCCACCCTTGTAGTCCCCCCACCACCAAAACCTGACCACACAAACCCAATACGGACATGGAGACCACCTCAGGATTTGTTTCCAGTCTTTTATGATACAACAAGTAACATGATTTTCACTGATTTCCAAATTAATGTCCAGAAATGCAGCATTAATTTATTAATTTAAAGATATCAATTGTGTTTTCTTCTGATACCTTGACTTCAGGTTTGTGTGTTATGGACAAAGAGTACTGAAGTACGACCATTCCTCCAAGAGCTGCAGTGCCCCTAATATATGAATAATTCTAATTGCTATTCCGTGCAGCTTATTGCAACCACACTGGTGAACTGTCGTGGTGAGTTTTCACAGGCTGGTGGTCAAAGCTGTAGGGAAGAAGTCTGAGATGTTTGTCAGAGCATGGATTGAGACCATTGCTGAAAGGTTAATGGTGAAGATGTTATGGATATTCTATTCTTTTTTTCCTTGGAGGAATACACCTGTAGTTTAGGAACTTAGGCAGGACTAGTGTAAAAAAGGTAGAACGTATGAAATTTGTATGAACTGAAAGATAAATGTTCATGGGAAGCAATAAACAAAAATTCACTGTATGAAGTGAATAAACAATTTGAATGCTGTAGTTAGGTACATAAAGCTTTTTTTTACCATTCCCACAACAGAAATTGTTTTTGCTAATGCACACAGGAATAACCCTGTGCTTGAATATCACCTCTAAGTGTAAAACTTCCTGGAAGGTGGCTCGGGAAGATAACTTTCTTCAGTAAAGCTCATCAGCCCTTGGGTCAGGAGAAGATTGTCAGATGGGATGGAAGTCTGAGGCTGCCCTGTTGTCTGCTTCCCTTCTTGTTCATATCTGTTATTTGTTAAATGTCAGCAGCTGAATGAATTCCCTTTTACTGACAGAGGTGACTTACTTTACAACTACAGTCTGGCTGTGTGCCAGGTCCCTTGGCTGGAACCAGGAGATACTTAATTTTGATTTTTTTTATCTTGCCATGCAGTAAAACCAATATAGAACTTGGGGCAATGTATGGACAACTGCTGTGTCTAAGATAGAAGTAATAGTTTCTGCCTCAGAGATTCACAAGAAAAACTTCACCAACGTGACACTCCCAGAGCAAAGACTGAAAGTTAGTGGATAGTTTCAAAATTACTTTATCCTACTGGACTAGCTATTCCAGCCTCCAAGATGTGGTCTTTTCAGCACAGCTTTGCTTTGGTTAGTCCTTCCCATGTGTGAGTAGTCACTCACACTGAAAGTCACTCACACTGAAAGGCAATCCTGGAGCAGTGGGATGCAGCAAGGCATGTGTGAGTAGTCACTCACACATGCCTTGCTGCATCCCACTGCTCCAGGATTGCCTTTCAGGCTCTGGCAGGGGAGCACCTGTTTCACCTGGCAGGATGTTTGCTGAACATGGAGCCACATTAGAAGACCTCTTTCCAGGCTTTCACCGCTGAGGATTCCCTAGTTTAGGACATAAGAAAAGTTTGTGAGTATGTTCTTTGGCATGTGGTTTTTCATAGGGATGGTTTTGCCTGCTGCCTTTGTCAGCAATGTATTGGGGCTTGGAGCTTCCATAAAGGTTCCCTGTTGTCATGGTTTGAGATAGTCCCCAAATCCAATTCCCTAGCTCCATCCCCCTCCCACATCTCAACCTAATGTGAGATGGGTTTTTCCAGACAAAACACACCAGACTCAAAGTGGGGGAAAGGGAATATATTACAATGACTGTACAAATAAATACCATATCACATTATATACACGATCATAACTATCTCTACCATGACATATGTATTTACAATGGATCACATCTCTTCTCCCCTCCAAATAAAAGTCCAGGAGGGAAAGAAGGACAGATCCCTTCCAGTCTCTGAACAGCAGGATCTTCTACAGCAGCAGGTTCTGTCTGTCTTCTCCACATGCAGCAGCTGATAGCTGGCTTTCTTCCAGCACTCAACGAGGGAGGTATCAAACTCCCCCGGCCCCATCGCCTCAACCGAGGGGTCTTCCGTGGGCTTCGTAACCCCAGACAAGGTCGTATCACCACGTCATATCACGAAGACACAGGGGGGTCTTCGTGACTGTCTGGTATCTTCAGGAGACTCAGCTCCTTCTTGCAGGGCCTCTGTGCCACTGCCTCTCAGGCTGCCACCGCGGCAGCGGTGCAAGGGGGGGAAAAGCCAAGGTCAACTCCCCCTGCATTCCATCTGGCCGTCCCGGTCCAGCTCCCGGGACGTCTCTTGAGCTTCTCAGCTCCTCTCTCTCTCCAGTGCTGCATACTCCAAGGCTCCTCTAAAAATAGGAGTCCATGTCCCTCTTCTCCAAGAGGGTCTCCAAGGGAGTTTTGGGGAATCTGGTATCAGTCTTACCCCAAACTCTGTCTCTCAGCTGCTGGCTCTCTTTCTCCTGGCTCTGTCTTCCAGGAGTCCTTCTCTCCGGTGCTGCATGTTGTTTCTGCTGCTTCTTCAGTTCAGGTCCTTATCTCTTGGCTCTCTGCCACCGTTTCTCTGGTCAGTCCCGGCTGCTGCTCTGTGCCCATGGAGAAAAACATCTCCCGGCATAACTACAGGCACCTAGCCCAGCTTTATGCTGTTCCAGGTCCCTGCAGCCCCCCAGCCAGGGCTGGGAGGGGGCCAGAGGCCCCAAGGGGCACAGAGCCCCTACCTCGTGGCCCTACAACATGGCCACCACTCCTCCACAACCCAAAACTACAACTCTTCTCTTCCGGTCTGGTTGTGATATGTTTACATTTCTGCAGGAGCGCCCATTGGACAGAATTTCAAAACTTCTAGGGGTTTCCACCCCTTGGGGTCTACCACTTCTCTCAGCCCTCTGGGGGAAAACAAGGTCCAAACCACGACAACACTCCACCCCTCGCTCCTGCGAAATTGTCAACATATCACAACAACTGAAAAACTCTAATCAACATGCAATCTTCAATAAACTAAAATATGATCAAAATCTCTCTACTACACATCAATATAGTATTATCACAAACTTAACTCTACTCTTAATACTTAACTTACATTACTATAGCCTTACACTTACTCTACAATGGTACAGTCTGTGTTTTGTCTGGAAAACTCTTTCTGCTACCACAAGCATCATGGCTCTTATCTCTTTCCCCCGATGGTTCGCAACCATCCTCTGCTACCATTTATGTCATGGTTTGAGATAGTCCCCAAATCCAATTCCCTAGCTCCATCCCCCTCCCACATCTCAACCTAATGTGAGATGGGTTTTTCCAGACAAAACACACCAGACTCAAAGTGGGGGAAAGGGAATATATTACAATGACTGTACAAATAAATACCATATCACATTATATACACGATCATAACTATCTCTACCATGACACCTGTGGATCATTTTCTGTCTTGTAAGATGTATTTTCTACAATGGCTGTAATGGAGCTGTTCAAACTGAGAGTGTTCTTTTGTGTGTCCCAGCAAGTTTACATTTTTTAAGGTAGAGGAATGGTAATTTTTCCCCAGCCTGGACAGTTATGTGTCCAAGGGTAGTGAAAATATGGATTGTTCGCCTAAACAAGATTCCTTTTCTGTGAATTAAACTATTTGAAACAGAAAGCTTTATGAGTTTTGAGCATTTTTTCTGTTGCATTGAGGTGAAAAGGGGAAATGAAGAAGTGGGGTGATTTGAAGACACGCACAAGAGAAAGGGAAACTATTATTTTTAATTACATATTTGATCAGTGGTGTTAGCTCTCTTACAGTAAGTAAACAAACACACTGTTTGTTACAGAGTTTCTGGGGAGTGATGTCATGATTTAATTTATCCTAGAGAAAACATAGATTCTTTTCCCTGGAGAGTTTGCAATTTCAGTCCGATGCAATTTCAGTCCAACACATCGCAGCGAAGCTGATATCCTGATTTTTTAATAATATTGATATTTTTTAATAATATTGATATGAGCAGCTGATATCCTGATGAGAAGCTGATATCCTGATTTTAATAATATTGATATTTTTTAATAATATTGATATGAGCAGCCAAAACTCAGATTTCTGTGAGAAGCAGCTCTACAAGCAAAGAAATGCATTAAATTCTGTTGCAAATTATGTGACAGTGTGGTAGAAACAAAGTGCCAATCGAGAATGTGGGTTGCCTTTGGGCAAGCAAATCTGTTCCTAATTCAGAAAAGCATAGAAACCTATAATTAAGTGTAGTCAACTGAGCGGTCCTATTGGGTATGGACTTCGATTATTAGAGTGTTTCAACGAGATTTTCGATTGATCAGTTCCATTGTTTGTATGTTTTAGTTTCATTCTCTGTGAAATGGGGATGAGAAAATAAAAAATGCGGTGTAAGTATTGACAGTGTGAATTAGAAGAAATGTAGATATCTAACTCATAATTGCAATTCTGCAAACAGTCTGATTGTTAAGATCCCTGACATTGTGGGGACTTTATAATTTATTAATTTGTCAACACTGGAGTGGGGAAAAATGTCTTTGTGGGTTGTTCTGGCATGAAGGGACAAAGGAGGGTGAGTGGAGGTTCTTGGCTAGAGTGCTTTTGGGGAATGGGGCACCAAAGATCCTGGTGTCTGACCCACATCTCCTCACCTCCAACCAGGAGTCCAAAGAATTGAAGGAAACAGTTTGGAGGGCGGGTGGGAAATAAACCTAAAAAAAAATTGAAAATGTTAATTGTTCACCTAATATGTTACAGTAACATCTTATAAACATTGAATGAAACACATCTGTAAATATGTCTCACATCTGTAAATTTGTATCTTACAAACATGAAAAAATGAACAGGATCAGAATCCCAGAACGGTGTTTTAGTGTAAATTTTAGTACATCAAGAAACAGGGAGCTATGGCTCCCTTGATAGTGCTCCATCCTGTTCTGTTTCAGATAGCAGGGAAGCAGGGCTTGTTTTGACCCTGATTTGGCAGGATCTTGAGTTCAGTGGTAGAGAAAAATTCTCATGGTAAATAAGGCAAGAGGAGGTGCTTCAGTGGCCATCCTATTTCTAGGTAGACTGAGCCCAATTTTTAGCCTAGCTGTTAAATTATGTGATTAATAACCAGTCTAACTTCTGTTCTGTGCTCAGTTCTCATTGGGGAAGTAAAATTGTATTCCTTTTACAACCTGTCAGCTATGCCTCTTTCTTTTTAATTCTTCTCACAACATCTCTTTTGTGCTAACAGAGACTTAAAGCCTTTACTTATAAAACAGTTCCCCTCTAGAAGTTTACTGAGGCTTTGCTGTTTCCTTTCCTAGCAATCTGGCAGTATTTTTCAACTTGGCCTTTAAATTAGGAATGGTCTTTTTACTATGTATGCTATGTTTAGCACTCAGTAAAAGAAACCACTAAGTACTGTTAAAAGTCTAAAGATGTATAGTCTTTTCTTCCTTGACCATTTTTTTGACTTGCATTAAACAACCAGTAGATTTGTAAGAGAAACACCTGGCCTGGAGCTCCTGCAGCACAGGGTTCAGTCATGCTCCTTATTCCCACTTTGTACAAGTGTCTGCTGAGTTTTTTTCTGTGCAGCCATGCCTCCAACAGGAAAGGCGAAAGAATAACAAGTATCTTAAAGCACAGAGAAAGGCAATGTTTTTGTGAGAAAGAGAGTAAAACTTGTTGAGTTCCTGAAACAAAAGGACTGTCCTGCTTCAGGCCAAAGAGAGATCAAAGCTGGAGTGCTAAGGCAGGTAGAGGTGCCTCCCAGAAGACTCTTGAGTTTCTAGATGAAGTGCAACCCTCTCTGTTGGTGTTTTCTTTCAATGTTTTATGAATCCTGACTTTTTTCCCCTCACTTAGAGAGTAGAAGTGTTTCCAGACCTCACTCCAGGAGTCTGAGTCCTAGAAGTCAGGTTTTGCAGTGCCAAACTGAAGGGAGTTTTGATTGCTGGCAAGCTTTGAGATTGGTGGATAAGGACAACTGCATAAGTTGATCTTGTCATCAAAAGTGGGCACATACCCTTTATATCAGGAACTCTGGCTCTGCTTCTGGTAGGACAGTCTTCAGGATACACTTGCGATGTGCTTGGGGAAGGAGCTCAGCACTGAGCTGTGCTCAGTAAATTCACAGGCCAGGTGAGGAGGCTGCTGCGTATGTTCATCCGTGCGTGAACATCATCTCACCCGAATCTCACTGACCTGTGCACTGTGGCTGAGGTTGTAATCCACTTCAAGTGTTAAACTCAGTTGTGCCAGCATAATGTGTAAGGTGTGTGAGCTGCAGAGCTTCAAAAAGAGCCAGGACTGAATGAGAGGGAGCAGATAACGGCTCAGGGAAGAAACATATGATTACTCTTCTGGGGGTGGATGGTGGGAGGTCTGCAGTGAGTAGGAGAGATAAACTTTAATTTTAGACTTCAGGCTTTAGTCCTTCTTTACATGAGATAATGACACAAGAGTCATTGCTTTCTGTGGGATCTCTCCTGCTATATTTATGGCAAATATTAAGTATCAGCAATGTCGTTTTTACAGAACAGAAACCTTACAGTAGCAAAAAAATTAGGAAGGGACAACATGAGTTGCTGGAAATCTTAGTTCTGCCTTCTGTGGTTGTAGAAGAGAGTAGCTCTAGTTTCTCCATGCCTGGTGGTATCTGAATATTCCATCTTGCTGGGATGCTGGAGTTTTTGGGGCACACCTCCTGAGGCTGTCGGTGCCCCACTACTCCCTATTCTTTGGGACAGTTCCTTCTGAAATACCCTTTCCCTGAGGTGCTGCCAGCCAGGCTGCTCCCTGAGGTGGGGCTGTGGGAAGTGGCCAGAACCAGCAGCACCTCCCCTGACAGAGGTGCCCTGCACCTCACCACAATACACAGGTTTATCTTTGTGGAAACTCTGCAAGCTCCTTGAACTAGTGAGCTTTTATTTTATATTTTAATGGTCAGAGGGTGGTATTTTGCCTGTGCTGTGTCATACTGTGTAGGCCTGCTCTGGTTCCCACATGGGCAGGTGAATTTGGGGTTTTGCCCCATGATGCCTGTGGGATGCCTATCCCAGGTTTCTGGGTGCTTATGAGGAAGAGGTAGCTGCTGTCAGATAGAACCCTTTGTATGTGTTGGTAAAAACAGCATCAGCATCTGAGATGTGGGTCAGCCTCTCGCCCCTGTTGTGTTGCAACATTCAGGTGTTGCTGCTTCCTCGGTCCTAAGTTTTGTCCGTTCTCCTTCTCTTTCCACTGAGATCCCACTCTCACCAGGACATGGTAGAATTGGTGGTTTACTAAAACCTGATCTGCTTTCAGGGCTTAGTGGCTCCAAAGGCAGCCACAGGCAGCTCTGCTCACCTCAGTGTTGGCAGCACGGAGATGGCAGGGGCCAGGCCATCGTGTGTGATTGTGCTTGCAATGGAAATTTGTGGAATTGTGAGAGATAGGGCCCATCCCATCCCTTGGAGAGCGGGATGCTCATCTGCCCTCTGTGCTCATCCCTTGAATGTCCCCCTGCTTTTCCAAGCTCCAGGCTGGCCCTTAGGAGGTGTGGCAGCTGCCCACCATCCTAGAGTGTTGCCACAGAGTTCTCTCAGAGCTGTTAGCCCTTTGTCAGCACTCCTAAAATAAAAGTTTAAATAGGATCCCAACAGCTGGGCTGGCTGCACCCAGGAGGATGGAGGAAACTGTGGCTTCCCTGACGGAGGTGGTTTCTGGGCTTGTGTCCATCAGCAGGTCTTGACGTCTTTTTGGGATCTGGAGTGCTTGTCCTGATTTCCTGCCATCGTTCCCAGACCTCTATAGAAGCTGGAAATGAGAGGGAAATAAGGCTGGAAGTTTAGGGGCAAGGACTGAGTGTGTGACAATGATGAGTGGTCTCCCCTGGGAGCCAGGCAGTGACTTGGGCTGATGCTGGGCAAGGGTGTGGAAGCAGCTGGATGAGATGAACTGTGACAGGTAGGGCAAGAAAATGGCCTCAGATGGGCATGTGGAGGGGAGAGGAGAGAAAAAGCTGTGTTGAGGAGCTGGAGGCCAAGAAGGAGACAGGTGATGGCCAGACAGGGAAGCTGTGACAGGGATGGTACGAGGACTCTGACCTGGGGGGGAGTGAGGTGCAGGGATGGAGAGCACAGTAAGGGGAGCTGTGGACAGCAGCTGGGAGAAGCAGCATGAAGAGAGAGGCAAAGGGCTGTGGCCTGGGTGGAAAACCCAAGGACTGCAGTCTTGGACTAGGAGAGTAGGACTGGGTAAAGGTTTGCTTATGGTAGAGGCAGCACCAGGGCAGTATGATAGGGAAAAGCACAGAAAGTTCAGATTTCGTATTGCCGTGAAGTACCCGTGGTATGTGCTAATATTTAACAAATGTTTTTGGAGGATGAAACTTGGATAATGTGGTTTGTTTTTTTTTTTTTATTAGCCATTTAGAACCTTCATTTTGCTGTGCTTTGGTTGTTCACCTGTAAAGTTGAGGTACTAATGCCCTTTCCTCCAACAATCATGGTGTGAAGAATTCATTAATACTTGTAGAGGACTCGAATACTACGCTGCAATAATTAACTTGATCATGGTGTGTTCTGCCTTCAGAGAAGGATTTGACTACGGCAGATTTACTGTTCAAGGTGAGCCTTGAACAATAAAAATAAAGCAAAACTTAAGATTTGTTAAATAGTTTTGTTCTTCCCTTTGTGGACTGATTGTGAGAAAGGAGCCCTCTGGAAAGAGGTGTGTGATCCTGTAATTAAGAAAGGTTTTGGAATATGCATCCCCAGAGGGTTGAGTCTCTGTGATACTTGAATTGTAACAAGTGCCTAACTTATAAATTATATATACTTTTAATATAGCTAATGTTTTAATGTGTTTTGTATACACAATGTAATTTTCTTTTGCAATGAAAAAGTCTTCAGTGTGGGTTTTTTTCTTTGCGAAACTGACCACTTTCAGAACAGAGAAATGATCTGAAATTAAATACAATGAAGTAGGAGGGGATGAATGAGGTGAATCATCTTCAATGGAGAAGATTAAAGATCACCTGAGACATAATTATTAAACAATGCTTTGAGGCTTTGAAGATACATAAACTACTGTTAACTTTGTCAGTTCCCAGACGTAGTTTTTAAAATACTCATATATACCCATCCTATCTTGGCTGTTTCTTGTTTAATGTTTCAATTATGTTAGAAACCTGTTTAGGAGTAAAATATATCCAGCATGTTGATATGAAGGTATTACTTGTAAATAATTGCAGAGTTTCTTGCTCTATATTCTCTTGTTTAAAACACCCCTACCCCTCCTTCCAAGTAAGTGTAGACTAAAATAGAATGATAGTCACATTAAACAACAGTGACCAATTTCTACTTTCCTTCTTTTTTCCCCCATCCTGAATGCTGTCATGCTGCCTTCTCTTACTTGACATTTTTTGGATTTCCCATCATGTCTGTAATGATTAGGAAAGAATTCTGAGCACACATTGCCTCTGTCCTTGACAGTTATTTTTGCTTTCCTGGGAGACAATAATTGTGCTACTTGTCTATCTCCATTTGCCATGAGTGTAAGTACAGAGGGGAAGTGGGATAAGCACTTCAGTACTTTTGTAGTATGCTAAAAGCCTTGAATGCTTCTGGCAGCCTGTTGACAAAGTCCTGTCGTGAAGAGAAGCAGAAAGGAAAGCAGAAAGAAAAGAAAGTTCTCTGCTCTTCAGTGGGCTGAGAGGGGCATGTAGGAATTAGTTTCTGATACTGCTGGTAGGTGTTGTGTTCCACACCATGTGAGCATCTAGGTCCTTACAATGATTGTAGTTCAACTTAGATCAAAGTAAGAATAACAGTCTGAGTTTCTTGTATCTTCATCAAAACAGAAATACAACAAAAATGGTCTTTTCCTGCAGAGATTTTGGCAAACAGATACTCTTAAGTCATTTCATACTGCATGTAATCAGGTTTTATTAACTACTTGTTTAGTAAACAAGTATTAAACTAGAGTAAGAATATTGTTCTATAACAAAGTCAGTACCTGAGTTGTGCTGCCTTGAGGCAAATCCCTCCAAGTGTCCCTGAGTAGAGAATCCTGCCCAAGCTCAGGGCAAGTCCCTGCACCTGATATTGCAGGTCTGGGTTAAAAGAGAGCAGAATTGGAGCATTAGTGGGCACTGCTGAGTTAAAACTGCTTAAACAATAGGAGAAGGGAAAAGCAATGCTCAAGAATTGGACTCTCACTGTAGGCAATGGAACAGGATGGTCCATTATGGTGCATTTTGACCCCAAGAGCAATTTCTTAATTCTTAAACCAATTTTAGTAGAAATACATTAATATCCATTTGAGAAGAGCATTTACACTTGGCCTACTTAATGACATTACTTCTAAACAGAGCAAATCTTTTACCTAAAAGGAAGTAATTTGAAATTACTATCACGCAAATTTAAACACATGAAATGATTTTTTTTTTAAAGATTTTGTACCTTTAAAAAGTACACATAGGCAGGTATAACCAGACCTAATGCAAGAGGCAGGGATGGACCATTTCCTGTGGTGAAACCCCTGCTGTCTTGAACTATCTGTCAAGAATAAAAATTAGATGCTACTTGAGACCTCAACCTATTTCTTCTATGCCAAACTCTAGATTAGTCCTACCACCTGCAGTGTGGGTGTAGAAATGAAAAAAGGGGGACATTTTTTCTCTTATTTTTCATTTTCGCCACATAAGTGGTATGAAGAATTCATGTCATACTGTGCTGGTTTATGGCATTATGTCATGTGATTGCCCTGCCTTTTGTGGCCTTTTCAGTGATAACAGTACAGAACATTAGATTTTCTCTTTTTTAAATGGAATGGACAAAAAAATTGGTTTTGGCACCTGATGTCCACTATAACATTGAGCAAAATCCTTCGTTGTGTAGGCTGCATACCTGCTAAACCAGCAAAGTTCTGTAATTCTGACAAGAGGGATCTGTGAATCAGTATTTTGGAGCAATAAGTACTATAGCTCAGAACTGCTTTTGCTTCTTAAAAATGTCTCATTGCAGTTTTTCTGTCCTTCATCCTATGTCCTTTGTGGTAACATTTCTTACAGAGTTACAGCTGAGTTTGCTGTGGGTCCCCTGTGCTATAAATAGGAAAAATAGTATAGAATCACTACAGCTGCAGGGATTATTTTAGGGAGTCCGTCTTTCCCTTGCACATGTGGGTGACTCCTCCCTCTGAAGCTGTGAGTTTTCCATTTGGCATCAGTGGGATACTAACTTCTAAAACAGTTAAATTTGTGTTGTAAAGCGTATTTCTGCGTTGTGTAGCCTCCTTCTTTTACTTGTTCTTTTAATTTTTAAAAAATCTTTTGTAAACTGGAACAGAGCAAAGATATTCTGAGAGCAAAACATGTATAAAACTGGATCTTGTAGTTTAAATACTCATTGCTTCTATAATGAAAGACTGTCTACAGATGGCATTCAGACTTTCCTCTGCTTCTCTCTCTCCACTTCAGCTCATTGTGAATAACAATGTTGAAATTTTAAAGCCTCTTCTTGGGGACTGGGGAAAATAACAAAGCCAAGATGTGTGGGAGGAGAGTGGGGTTTGTGTGTTTATGTGTCGTGATTTTTCTTGGTCTGTGGAGGTCTCTATGGATGTTCATCGTGTTGTTTGGAAAATAAAGTAGCACAGCCTTAAAGCATGATATTTATAGAATAATTTGGTAAATGCTGGTGATTTGGAAACCATGTACTGCACTTACCCCAAGTCTTCCTTTTAAGGGAGTCTGCTGACAAGTTGTGGTAGGAGGACTCTGCAGTATTAGTTACAGTAATCTTGTTGGGGAAGTGGGCAAAGTAATTTAGGTTTACTTCACTGTAACTAATTATGAAGCCAGAAAAAAATAATCTCTCTTTTATAATACTATTGCCCACATATTTAAGTCATGCCCCCTGCTTTAGCTTTTTTTCTCTGATGCTGGCACTACTTTTAATGTTTTTTGATGTCTTGCGAGTACCAGCTTTCAGGTGGGATATTTCTAGCTTCATGCCATCCTAATTGTTTCAAAATGCAGCCATTAAAAAAGAAAGTAAACATTATTGCTGGTGTTACTGCTAACAGCAAGAAATGCAAAAAAGGGGGGGACACATGTGGCAGTTCTATTTAAATAAATCTTATTTTCAGAAACAAAGGCTTATGGAGAAAAGGGGAGCTCTTAGTACCCGAAGCACGTTTGCTGTTACGGATGAACCCACAGCAATGGATGCTATCAAAGTTGTCATATTTTATTCATGAGTTGTGGTATGCTTGGGCGAAATAAGAAAAGCAATGCTCCAAATCATAATTATGGTGTACAAAAATAAAAGTTATTATTGTGACACTTAAAAAAAAATTCTTAAGTATCTCAAATAATTAATACAAAACTTGTGGATAATGACTAATGTTAGCTGTATTTATGGGTCTTTGTTGGGGGGTGTTGAGAAACACTTCACCAATAGCATTTATACTTATTTTGGGAGAAAATATAAATGTGTGCTTATGTGTGTTCCAAGAAACAAAGACAACTGGAATATTGAATATAAACATAAAGAGGTTGACAGCAGAAATTATACTTCAATAGAGAAGGGCTCTGACAAATGTATTATGCCTCATGCTATTATCATGCAGTTAATAAATAAAACAGACACCCAGGATTTAATTTGCTTTAGCAATAACATGGAAGTGATTTTTCTCCTCAGGGAAAGAAAACAGAAGGGAGAATTAGTTCATGAAACATGTATTGTTTAATGCTTATATAAATCATATATAGAGAATTAAAAAAAAAAGGATTTTAGTAATACATGAACTAAATGCTTTGAAAGTAATTAAAAAATTATTTAGACTGTCAAGTCATTGGGAGTTTTTGAACCAAGAGAGCACTTCAGCATATGCTTACTTTGGACTTTATGGATAATTTCATTGCCTTTAGTTGGATTATTCATGTGATGAAATGACTGGAAATTAAAACCTTTGTGCAGGTGTAGCCAGCTCTGTGAGCTGCATTAGGCGTAGTAACCTCTCTCTGCAAGTGAAGAAAGCGAGTCAAAGATTTCTGTTTTGCTGAAACTTCCCTGTTAATGAACTATTTAAATAGTATTTTGATTTACACACTCAAGAATCCAGGTTTTCACCAGAGAGGCAGATTCTGATTTCTATGTCCTTGCTGAAGTTGGACTGGGATTTTCAACAGAGTCAAAGTAATTTAGGAATTCAGCTTCTCTCCTGCTTCAGTGTGATCTGGTACTTAAAATTTCTTTGAAATGGATTACTTGTTTACTCTATCTGTCATATTAATGTTGAGCTTAGGATTTCTACATCACTTTAGAAGTACTTGTGATTAATATTTATTTTTAATACTGTTGCCATAAAGTATGAGCAGTATTATTACCTGGAAGAAGGAAGAATGCTAAATGAGAAATCAGAATTATTACATATTGCCTAAGAATATAAATGGATCAGTCTCTCTGCATGCTCTGTTGAAAAAGCTTATATTTTATTTCTAGATTACAAACAGACTTAGAGTTATAGTGGGAGGAAACAAGTCCAAACTTACACTTAGTGGTAAAGCGTAGCTTCTGTGTCTGATTTTTTGTTCTAAGTAACCTTCTGCTACCATCTTAAGTCTCCTTTAAACAAATGCAGCTGAAGAACATGTTTTGTCAAGCTCAGTATATATTATAATTTTTTAAAAGCTATTTCTAATTTTTTTTTTGTGTCTGTGACATAGAGCATACCTGAAAATGTTTTGTAGAAGGGGAGGAAAGAAATTGTTTCGCTTGCTTTTGCGTGGAGCCGTATTTTTGAGGGGCTCATTATTCCCTCTGACATTAGCATTTAATATACCCTTGAAATAGATCCCTGAAGTGGACAGTACTCCTGAAAAACAGGTAATAGATTGGGAATGATTCTTAGAAATGCTTTTTCCCAATGTTGTGTACGTTGCCACTGGCCCTATTCAAAGCGTTGCTGGTGTAGTCCATGTTCTTTCTGTTAAAATGTTTTTATTTTCCAAATCTGCAAACAGCAGTCTTCATAGGCACAGTGATGTGATACCTTATCTAATGTAGGTAAACAGTGGAAAAGATGATATAATCAGTGACTCCTGAACTAATTAACTAACAACACATGTAATTTGATTAACTCACATGATTTAAGAACAGATTATGTGCTTTTAGTGATAGTGAACTCCTGGAGCATTTCAACGAAGCATTTAATTTAAGGGATCAACCACTTGTAAATAGTCTTGATTTCAGTATGAATCCTTTGAGGAAACAACAGAACCTACTTGAGAAGATGAGCTCAGCTGCTGCTTAAAATATTTGGAAAAAGTTCAAGTGGCTTCCTTCAGTAACAGGTGATGTGCAGCCTTAGCAAGGCAATCACTGTTGAGCTCTCCAGGAAGGTTGTTCCAAAGCCATTTGGCTTACTGCAGTTTTCTGACTTTGCTCCATAATGGCCAAATGGTTTGATTGGCAGAGTCAGTCGCTGTGCTGTGCATGTACCCAGGGCTGCTGCTCATCCTTCTGCTGCTAGAGGGATCCCTCCAGCGCTTTCCTTGGTCATTTTGTCCAGGTGGGTGGAAAACACAAGAAAGGGCCCTGGAGGTAGGAAACCTGTATGAATTTTTCTGATGTAGGCTTTCTGCCACCATGGTTTCTCTGCCACTTAGGCACCTTTTGCTGGCTGGAGAAGCAGAGGTGGCTGCCTTCTCTTTTGGCATGTATTCATTTCCAAGTCTTGTGCCGTGTCTGCTGCTCTGTTTGTTCCAGAGTTCTCAATTTCCAGAATTCAGTTTGAAATGCTGATAAAGCAAACAAAGGACTTAGACTCTCTGACAACTACTTAATTAGCATGAGTGTGGTCACTCTAGCTGGTGCTCAAGTCAAGCCAGTTTTCAAGAAGTGAAGAGTCTGACATTAGCTAAATTATTGGTTGAGGAGCAACTGTGATTTGATAAGTGTTCTGCTTGATTTCTTTAGTGGCCTAAAGTTCTCCTGCCCCAGCATCTGGAGTTTTAGGATTGGGTTTGTAATAGCTTCCTGAAAGGATTAAAAAATATATATATATATTACAAAATATGAATACGTAATATTTTAAATGCTAGATTAATGTTGTTGGGAGAGACCTATTTGGAAACGAGTTTCCAAATGTGTATCAAAATGACAGCAATATATGAGCATGTATAGCCAGAGTAGTTTTGCATCATGCAAAAGGAGAATTTCCATTGAATTACACTTCTGTAGTGGAACTGCTTTTGCTGTATAGTCATGGGAACTTACCTTTGTGACATTAGCTGTTCACCCTGGTAATTGCTCCATCCTCTAATTTAATGAAAACCCATTAAACCGAAACAATAATTAAAATGAGACATCATCTCTGTAGGAGGCTTGCATATTAAAATCACCAAGCATTTCACTGCAGACGGATCTTATTCCTGAGAAACAGTGTTTGGAGCAAAACGTAAAAAGTGATTTACTATGAATAATCATAATTTAGAAAGCTGTGCTGTTGAACATGATTTCATACTGTTTGTTACTGACTCTGAGTGGATCTAGCAAGGCAAAAACATTTACAGTGTCTTTTCATGCCGGTGAGAATACATAGAAGCAGTGATGTGCTTGAGAGAAAACATCATGCCCTCTTTGGTCCTGCCTGGTAGCATAGTTTTTAAGAGAAGGGTGAGCTGTTTTCTGACCCCTCTCTCCGGGTTGCTGGCAGGGAGGACAGGTGGTCCTGGTCCCAACTGTTCCAGTGCAGGGGCCCCAGAGAGCAACACAGTGCCAGCCCAGCATCTTAACGTAAATTTGCATTTATTTTCCCTTGGCAGTACCCCACAACTTGGTAAAACCCATCCTGGTGTGGAAGCAGTGTAGGCAAGTGGATCTCTGCAGCACAGTGGGCTGTCTCAAGCCTTAGTGCTGATTGAGCTCCCAAAGTGCTCTGAGGGATATTCATGGCTCTGTGCCCGTTCCTGGGACAGGAGCATGTTACAAAGTCTTTTATTTTGTTTGCATATAAGGAGAAATTTATGTGAATGTTGTCCCCACAGCTTAAAATAAAAAACTAGTGGTGTCTGCAGGTAACTACATTTTGCCCTTGCTAGGTGGGGAGGGACACTGAAGCATTTCACTGCCAAACAGGGAAATGATTCTTTTTGGAGAAGATCCCCATTGTTAGTGTTAGCATCCTTTTGGGGACTTTTGGATCTGTTAGTGACTTGTGTGGACTGAGGTGTGCTCTTAGAAGAGTAGGAAAGAGTGGGAGTGGTCACCTGTCACCAGTAGTGTTTTGGGCTGTTTTTTTTTTTTAACCAGTTCTTCTGAAGATGTTTTGTGGGACCAATGTGCAGAAAAGGAGGCAATGCACTGGATCTCACTTGAACTCATAGACTTTGAGGAAGCACCTGCCTGCAGTGGACAAGAAGGCTTTCGCGTTTCTGTTTTGTGTTAGGAACTGTCTACACTCAGAGTTGCTAGTGTTGGATCCTCCTCCTAATCTTGGTTTCATTTTTGAAAAGCTGATGACTTAAAAAAAGTGGGGCTCTGGCGTGATTTTTTTTGTTTGTTTGTTTGTTTTGCTTTTTAAGTATAGATTTTGGTTTTACTGGATTTTGCCCATAGCAAAGTAAAAGCCAATTGGATGTAATATTCAGTTCTTTAATTGCTGTAGCTTGAATCCAGATTGTCTGTTGTTGCAGAGTTAATTTCTACTTGCTTGTCCAGAGTGACTGTTCGAAGGCTCTCCTGAAAGCGTGTTGAAGCAAATAGCTTTAAAATGATTGAAGTTACCAATAAAGCAATGTGTTCTGCAGTATATTTTCTGCCAAAGGAAGTAAAAAGTATTCAAGCAGGCTAGTGACTGATAAAAATGTATATGTAGCTTTAGAAAATGAGTTGATTCTGAATGAAATTTTAGTATTTTTCCTCTAATGGGGGCATCTATTATAGAAAAAATATTTCCTGGATGGACTGGGATTCAGCTTTTAACAACTGGTACATGTCTTTCATCGCTTAAAATTCCAGCCCAAATGGTCACGTATTTCCCTTTGTACCATTGTTGTAAAAGTAAGTTTGGCAAGACCTTTGCCTTCTTTTCTTTCTCCAGCTCATTTTGCCTGCTTCTGTGTGGTGGCAGTTTTCTTACAGTTTCTAACGGAGCTGACTCCCAGCTTCTCCCACTTTCTTATTCGGGGCCTCTAAAGTGTTCTGGGTTACAAACTGCAGAAGCCTGAGGTTTTAATTTTTAGTTGCTGGAGCTGGTGATGGATAGTGCATTGAATCCCCACAGGAAGATGTGACTTGAGGGCCTAAATCAGGTTGGGTAAGGACTGATGGTAATCCTGAGTTATTACACCTAATTCCATTTGGATGGAGGGTTAGTGTGTACCAAAATACCCCATGAGTATGAAATGTACAGGTAAGGCTTGGCCTGACCTTGTTGGCCCCAGAGCAGTGTTGCCTTTCATTTGGACTGGTTTCATGCTGAAGTTAAAACACACCTATGCTGAAATAAAAATTTGAGATTTATTTTGAAGGTGCTGAGTGAGTATTGTGAGCGGTCGCAGTTGTGGGTAAAATTGCTCCAGGTGGCCGGGGCTGTAGGAGCTGCAGCTGGGCAGGGGGCCGAGCTCTTCTCTGCAGAGTCTGGCCAGGGTTGTGCTGCAGGCGCTGAGCCCTGCGTGAGTGTAGCCCTGGGAGCTGCTTCCTCTTGTAGCTCTTTTTGGCTTGGTAGGGCTGTGCTAATCAGGGGCTGAATGAGCTCACCTGGGACAAGGCATCCAGGAGAAGGCAAAGTGGCATCCCTGGGGGTGGGGGAGATGGTGCCAGGCAAGGAAATGTGGGATGGTAGTGACTAAATGGATATGGTAGGTTGTCCTGCACTGTTGGTTTGCATTTGGCACTTCTTCCTTAGACATTCAGGAGGGGTGTTGAGGGGCTGGAGCAGGTCCAGAGAAGAACAACGAGGCTGGTGAAGGGACTTGAGCACAAGTCCTGTGAGGAGAGGCTGAGGGAGCTGGGGTTGTTCAGCCTGGAGAAGAGGAGGCTCAGGGGAGACCTCATCACTCTCTACAACTCCCTGACAGGAGGGTGTAGCCAGGTGGGGGTTGGTCTCTTCTCCCAGGCAGCGATCAGTGAGACAAGAGGTCTTAAGCTCTGCCAGGGGAGGTTTAAGTTGGATATTAGGAAGAAATTTTTTACAGAGAGAGTGATCAGACATTGCAATGGGCTGCCCAGGGAGGGAGTGGATTCACCTTGCCTGAAGGTTTCTAAAATGCAACTGGATGTGGCACTTAGTGCCATGGTCTCAGAACCACAGTGGGGTTGGATCAAGGATTGGACTTGATGATCTTGGAGGTCTTTTCCAACCTGGTTGATTCTATTCTATGCATCTTAAAAAAAAGGAATTTAAATCAAGCAACAAATACGCTCCCTCTGACATAGGTGTGTCTTGTGCTTTTCTGTTTTGCTGAAGGTAGAAAGTTGCTTCTGCTTGATGCTCTGAGATGATTTGTGTCTCTTGGACTTTCAAATAACTGAGTATGCTTGCTTTCTTTCCTTGCTTAATTTTAGAAACACTCTGGTATGTCTTAAAAAACTCGCCAGACAGTCAGTATTTCAAATTAGGAAAATATAATCACATAGAAGGACATATGAAAGTCATATCTGTGTTTATTTATTTTGCTGAGATTGCATTATCATTCAAGCATGAAGCGATGTTTCAGTGAAGATTGCTGTATAAACCTATATTGTTCTATATAATGTAGGAAATACGACATTTCATTACAAGCAGACAGTTATTTTTATCAAGAGCATAAAAAGTATTTTACCTTTCAGGCACCTGTGGTGAGGGGGTGTATGTATTCTCAATTTTTCTTTTTCTTTTTTTTTTTTTTTGAAGTGTGAAAATCAACCTGAAAATAGAAAGCTCTTATTCTAAATGGATCGTACTCCCAGTCCATTTGTATGGTATTTTCTGCAGAAATCAAGCAAAACACAAAAGAGATGATGTTCCCAGGGATTGTGTGGTGTGAGGAGGGACACTGCTAGAGAGGTGCAGTGTGGGAGGTGTCCCCTGGGGACAGGAGCTGTGTTGGCTGGGCCGTGTCCTCAACAGGCCTCTTGAGCAATGGTTCTTTCCCAGCATTTGGGTCCCAGGCTGGAAGCCCAGGTTTGTGCTCAGCACCCCTGTCCTGTGCCCTCTGGTATCCCCCCACAGCCTTGGTGGGCTTCCCAGCTTACAGATCCATTTGCAGGCTCTTGGGTTCCATTTGCCATCTTGCCACAGAATTGGTGGGAAAGTCCTCTTGATGTTGGGTTATGAGAAGTGGCATTTCTGTAGACACTTCTGCATCTGCAAGTAAATTTTTCACCTGGCTTGCAGTAGGGATGTTCCAAGCCACTGGTAATGGGCGGAACTACTCAAAATAAAATAGCACTGTACTTGGAAGTGTGTTAATTTCTAAAAGCCTGGTTATATAACTTCCTTAGTGCCAATTATACTAGCGCAGTGTTGCAAAGCACTATATGAATTGTGTTATCTAGCAGTTTGAACCCAACACTCTGGAATTTCAGAACTTTGGATCTTACTGCTTTTAATCAACAGAGAACCAATATCAGTGTTGCATGTGGTTTTGGTGTAGTTGTGACTATGAAGTCACATTGAGTATGTTAGAGTATGGCACAATATTTCAAAGTATGTTTCTAACTGAAGTATGGACTGTGTTGATTAACCATTCCTGATTCTGACCAAGGAACCCTATATTTTTGTATAAAATTTGATAAACATAGAAATAAAATTTATAGAAGTTTGATATTTGTATAAAATTTGATGGATAGATGGTGGGATGTGGCTTTATATCTGGGCCTTCCTATAATGAAGAAACGTTGTACATTGCAGGGTTTGACTGAAGTTTTAACATATGTGTTCCACTGACAGCACTGCCTATGCTTTCATGTGAAAGAATTTTTGAAAGCTTAGTTAAGTCATATTTTATTTCTGGTAATTGTGACAACTTTAAGAAAAAAATTGTCAGATATGAAGGTTTTTAACCTTCAAACGGTGATAATTATCTTCATCTGTCAAGTTTTGAACATTGTATCTGTCTTACTTGGAACTTAGTACCAGTGGATTGTCTGTCTCTGTAGATAGCAAACTGGGTATTGGTGAATTTATGGGTGTATGAGATACACAGTTTTGTGTCTCCTGTATCAGCTTTGTAAAAGGAAACTACACAGTATTTATGACCAGTAATAACATCTGCTAGGTGAAGATAACGATACAGATAACAAAATCTAATAGATAAAGACAAAATCTAGTCTTCTGTGCTGGATTGTTTATTCTTCCATTCCACTATATGATGGCAGGGGAAACAATTTCTGTTCTTTGAAGCTTTACCCTCTGCTATGATAAAAGTCGTGTTGGACAGACAAATAGTTTGTTGCGGTAAAGTGGGGACTGTATTTATTTATCAGGGTAATTTAAGCCTCTGGGAAAGATTTTTAAATGATGACTAAGTGATTTTTGATGTCTTATCTGCAGTATTTTTCAGAGATGAGCCTTTCAGAGTGCAGGTGTATTATGGATTCTGAGTGTGTAAACTCATTTGGAGGGTCTTAAGCTGTACAGGAAAAATTGAGACACCCAATTACAAAACATGCTTGAATAGTTTTTCCTTGGAGTTTGGTTTCAGTCCATGGCATTCCTTCAGTAGTTGTGTGTCTGAGATTTTAGGTTGTTTTTCAAGCCAACCTCTCCTCCTTTGCAGAAAGCCTGCAAAGCCTCATTTAATGACACAATGGGGTCCTTTTTAGTTTGGGTGTTTTTTTTTTTCTTTTTTTATCCTGCAGTGAAATTCTGAATTGTAAATCTCATCACTCCTTTGTGTGTTACATCATGCTTGCTGGGCCGTATTCTCAGGATTCAGCAGAGTTATATGGTTTTTTTGCCAGCTGAGAATTTTTGCTGGCATTTTTTGGCTCCAAAGTAAACCTTTGGAAAGGATGCACACAGGGTTTCTAATTGGTTGTGACATCCAGAAACCACAAGTGGCTCAGGTCTTGCAAACGTGTGACAAAGGCCCAGCATGAGAGAGACATGGCGAGGGGTGGGAAGGTGAATTGCCCTGATTTCTCCCTTTCTGTTGTTAATTGTCTTTGGTAGTGATGATGTATGGCAAATGAAAGGATGAGGTAAAAATGAATGTGGAGGAGACGATGCATTTGAACCTTTGAAGATGAAATATGAGAAGGCAATGATGCTGCTTGGACATGAGCAGGATTAGCGAGACTGAAATGTTTCTGAATCTGCCTGGTCAGGTTGTGGTTTAATAAATATTGTATGAGCTGTCACACTCTACTTGTTTAAACTGAGAAATCCCTGGAACAGCAGCGGATTGCAAGCGTGTCTTGTATTTATTTCTCAGGCAGGAGCGCAGCCGTAGAGCATTATTAGCAATAATACATCTCTGCCTTACACTGTGCAAGGACAGGTTCCCTGTGATGTATGATGGAGAGGTGGAAACCGAGTCAGTGGTAAAAACTGAAATTGGAGCTTGGTGAATTGTGTTGGGAGAGGCAGTGCCTGAGATTTCTCAGAATTTAGGAGCCTATTTATCTGCCTGCAGCACACCTTATTTACAGCAACTTAATCTGCTCGCAGCAGACACAAATGGCTCAGCATCCCGTCAAAAAATCCATCAGAAAATCAGTAGCTGACCAGTTGTGAACTTGTCCAAGTGACAAGTGGGCATGCTGACAGAGATGGCATTTGGGTTTTTTCATGGAAAAAATGCGGTGGTGGAACATGGTAGATGACTCTCAAAAATGAAAAATATTGATGTGAAAATGAAAAATGTAATCTAAATCTTTCTGACTTGGCATTTTTACTGTAATGTTATTTCCCTTTTTTTTTTTTTTTTTTTAAATAAAATTCTTAGATGTAGAAAGAGAAATCCACGCAGCACCTCATGTGAGTGAGAAGTTAATTCAGCTCTTCCGGAATAAAAGTGAGTTCACGTTTCTGGCCACTCTGCAACAAAAGGCATCGACTTCTGGAGTTATACTGTCCATCCGAGAGTTAGAGCACAGGTAAGAGGAAATTGCTTCTCTCTTGTAGCAGTAGCAACATAAAAGATCTTGAGCACTCTGGTCTACTTGGGCAATGTGTTGAAATGGTGGATGTAAAATCTGACGTGTAAGGTAGAGCATTTCTTCGTAGTTTGCAATGTGCTTTTTTTCTAGTTGATTTTTTTTTTAATAGGAGGAATTCATTATATATGTATCCTGGCCTGTAAAAGAACTTAAACAGAAAGATCAAAGCCAATGTAGTATAGATACTTTGGAAGTTACAAACCTTGTAATGCAATTTTCCTGACTAGTTTATCATATGTGCTTTGGAGTTTGCTTTTTCGTAAGAGTTAAACTTGCATGTGTTTCTTGCTTCACTGTGTTTTATAACATTATGAAAGAATATGTTTTCTTGGAGATTCAGCAATTAAGCTATTAAGCTACTTGTGCTTCCCTATGTATACACATACTGTATGTTTTCTTCCCAACATAAGACATTATATTCCTTTTTCATGTATGTCTTTTTTTCCCCTTTTTTTTCTGGATGCCAGTGTAGGAGGAAAAAAAGAGGTCTCTTTGATTAGCTATTATAGTGGCAGACTTCTGTTTGTTTAAAAAAAAAAAAAGAGTACATTTGGTATTATGGTCCATAATACAATTCCAATGATGTTTTGATGTTTCAAAGTGTGTGTTGCATCAAATAGCCTCTTACTTGTAACTTTGTGAATGCTTTTTGAATAATATCTTAGGTCTTGAAGGACCTTTGTGTCTAGTCTGACACATAAAAGACTAGTTCTAGTCTTTTCTGTTGTAATACAAGTAATAGGGTATTCTTTGGTTGCTCCCATTTCAAATCTAATACCAGATGATCTGCAGCACTTCTTTTATGAAAAAAAAAATCTTATTGGTATTTGTCTTAATCATGTACATGATACTGAACTCTTGGCCCAATTTCTTACCTTTTTTTGAGGAAGTATATGAAGGAGAAGGCAGTGGCTTTATTATGACCAAACGGTCAATGATGGCTTTTGCCAGTGCAACAGCAGAGATGTCCAGACTAGGATGGCTAAGGGGAGGACTCTGCTGTTTCCCTATTCTATCACCATACTTTTCTGTCACCTCTACTTTCTTATTGGTCTTTCTTTTACTTTATTCCTTCTTGCATTTTTCAGGCCTTGTTTCAGTCTAGAAGAATATCACTGTATGTTACAGAGGGATCCCTCCCTCCATCTCTTCCTGTTTTCCTTCTCTTACTCTATCATTCCTTTTGTCTTTAATTTTCAATTCCTCCAAGCTTTTCCAGGCCATTGTAGCTCTCTGAAGTCGTGGTTAACAGGATCAGTTTGCCGTGTTAAAGGTTTGTTTATTTATTTATTTATTTGAGAAACAGGATGTTGAGTGCAGCCATTGAACAGACAAACAGTCACATGCCTGCACTTAGCAAAATCCAAGGTCAAACTAGACAGGCAGTGATGATTACACAAAGCAAGGCACATGGATTTTTAGATATGGCATCTACTGAATGCAGCTACAAGTCCTCTATCTTGACAGGCAGGGGCTTGTAGAGAGATGTGCTATGCAGGAGTAATCTTGGTTGAACGAAATACACTGCTGTTGCCCTCTCTGACACTGAGGTTATCTATAATATTTAAAATTATGACATCTGCTTAAAAATATATACAGTTGAAGGATTGTGTGCTGGTCTTGTTTAAGCCTTTGTAGCTCTCTATAGTAACTGAGGAAGTTTGTCTGTAGTTTGATGTAAGAGTCAAAACAGGCATGTCCAGTGTTACTCATGACTGCTGTTACTTTCTGAGTGTCTGGATACTGTAATTATCCTTCTTTTTTTGGACTCATTGTGTATCACTTGAAGTCATTGTTTCTCAGGTTGTTACTCAGACCTTAGTAAAGATAGTGCTTTCAAACCATTAGGTCTATGATGACCGAAATTAATTAAGTGGGTGACAATGGAGAAAATATTTTTCAACATAGATGAGGAGAAGAGAACAAAGATTTGGGGCACTGCTGAAGAGGACTCTGCTTACATTAGAACTTTCACCTTGGTATTTTGTGATGTTTCTCTAACTGCTCAAGTCATTCTATAGGTTTGCATGGGAACTGAAATGGGTGCAGACCCTTGTCACATGGAACCTTTTATGAACTGTTGCTCCTACTAAGCTTCTGATAATTATCATGGTTCTGTTCTGGTGACATCCTTTTTTTGGTCAAGCCTTTTCAACTTCCCCTGTGTCTATGAAAATGCAAAGAGAATAATAAGGAGCATCTTTATGTTTGATCACGATTAAGATGTATGGGAACAAGTATAAGGGTACATTTGTTACTTAACCAGTATAGTTCTTACTTAACCAGTATCGGCTATGGAAAAACCAATAACTCTTCTCAATTTCTTCTCTTTCCACAAAATAGGAGATATTATAGTTAAGGGCATAATGTTTTTTAACTTACCTGCAAAAGTGGCCAAAGTTTAAGGCTTCAGATCATGCAGGAAGTCAACAACATCTGAATTAAAGGAACTGTGTTAGCTGTTGGTACCAGAGTTCATATCTCTAGGGAAAGTGTCTTTTTTGGTTGTGCACAGATTTAATAGATGAGAAATAGGTGTCATTACAGGCAATGAGAAGGTGTGTGTATATGTAGACATATACACTTGTGTGTATGTTCTAAATTACATAGGGCACCATGACAGCATAGGTAGTTACCGCATGGCAAACTGTCTTTTGATGTAGTGGAGATGATTGTCCTATGGTGGTGTTACATGGTCTAAATTTCACTTCTCTAGTAAGTTTTGGTGGGATTTTATTTTACAATGGAATGGAACTCTTAAACTGAAGATATTAAAATAAGATTAACACAATTTTTCTTGAAGTGATTTAGATATGCTATTTTGTTTAATTCTAAAGGGATATTTCACAGCAATTAGAGATTTGCTGTTAATTTATATCATCATTTGATGGACAGGAATTATACTACGATGATGGCAAATGCATCTTTGTTAATATTTTGTTGAGTCAGTTTAATAATGATAAAGACTTTGTTTTCATGATTCAAATGTATTAAGATACAGCTTGGAAAATAGAAAGCTTAATTAACACAGATAAAGTCTAATTGAAGAGTCTGAGAGTTTGTGCACACGGTGCACATAGTTATCTGGGATACAGTGGTAAAGCAGAAGATTATATTTTTGTTCCTAAATTATAGATAATGAAATGTAATATAGGATGGACAAACATGTTACTTAGGGATGCAGAAGATGGAAACTGTTTTTCTTGATTGGGGAATTATGCTAGCTGATTCTTCCTAGATTAGCTTTCTGAGCTATTTTGCTCACAACTTTTGACTCTTCAGAGCACCGAAACACTTGGAAAAGGCCATCAAGATATTTAAAATCCTACATAATGAATCCTTATTTCAAAAGTGATTTAATACAGTTTCATCTGAAGTTGTCTGCCTGCTCCCTACCTGCTCTGGCCTTGCATGGTCCAGAGCCCAAGAACATAAATTAGATGGAGTCAGTATTGCCTTTCAGCTGTTTAATCGCTGGGTTTGAGATATATTGATGGCTCTTTTCCACTACTGGCCAAGATCAGTAGCTGGAGAAATATATCAAGGATGTTCAGGTACCCATGTGTTATCATTCTTTCTGAAGAGTGTTTAAAAACGTGAGATCCCACCATGGTAGGACTACGGAGCAAGTCATAAGATGAATGTTGTGAAGATTTTCTTACAGGGAACACTAAAAACTTTATTTATTTATTTATTTATTTATTTATTTATTTATTTATTTATTTATTTATTTATTTGATATGCTTATAACCTATGTCCATGCCAAATATTTGGAAACCTGTTAAGCTGATTGTACTGCTATGGTGAAATGGAGTTGTCGAGTGGAAAATCTGGCCCTCCACTATGTAGCAGCAATCTGTGTTGATACAAATATTCAGGGGGAGAGTCTGATAAATGTGTCAGGCTCATAGTGAAAGATTTTTATTCCTTGCAAGTTAGTTTTGGGTGGGGAGGGCAAACAGGCATCTAGTACACTGCTGAATAGTTCCCCCCAGGTGACACCAGGAACAGCTTCTGGGACTGCTGAGGAGTAGATAGAAAGCTGTGTGTTCATAAATAACAGCTGGAAGGCTACCAGGCCATTATATGTTTAATTAAAAACACAAAGGGGTAATAAGCTGGTTAAATTAATCACTGAAACCTAACTGATGAAAGGAAGCCTATGCAAGTGACTTCTGACCCTAGTTGTAAACCTGAAAAATTGGATTTACTCCCTGCTATGTTTTAGATTATTCTCTGCAAGATGGGTATACGTATATTGGATTCTGAGATGCCCAGTATTCAAAAAGGGAAGGAAAAACTCTGCGAATGTCTCCATTAACCTTTTTCTTTTAGGGTAAAGGGCACATCTTCATGAATATTTATATGTAGAATTGCTAAACTGGAAAGCTGTAAAGAGAATATAAAGATCCAGCCCTACTTCCATCCCTCTGAATGAGGTGATGTGAAATATGTGAGATATCTACAGCTTTTTTTCCTTCTGAAAAGGTTTTTAGAGATGCGAATGCGAATAGAATTGTGCCCACCTGCTTCTGTGCTTGGGGTTAAAGTATGCAAAAGAGTAAAGTGAAGAAGAAGTGTTACACAAATCTTCCGCTGATTTAAGCATTGTGAAGGAGGAGTTACTACTCGAGGAGCTACCTTCCATCCTGTGGCTCCCTGCTGAGAGCAGGTGTTTTATGTACACTAGGTTGACAATTGTTGTCTCTCTGAAACATTAACATGCTGCTCATAACCAGCTGTTGGAACACATTGATTGGACCATGTTGGCAATTGGAGAAGAATGGCTGACAGTTTGAAACTCTTTAAAACTGAGTTTGGACAGTGCAGAAATGTTATGGTCAGCCAGCAGCAGGATGTGTGGGTCCCCCAGGAGTCTTCTCCACCAGGCTGAGTTATTCTGTTTGATTGTTTTATGGCCCTCTGATACAGGCAAAGAACCAGAATGTCTCAAACTTACACTAAATGCAGCTCTCTGAAAACTGTCCGCTGAATTTGGGCTGCTTGTTAAGAATGTAACTCTCCCAGTTAATAACACACTTAGGTGTTCGCAGCATGTTAATAATGTTCATTTGCTTGGTTGCTGATAGGCTGGGTGATGTGTCTGGTTTTTTTTGGGCTTTCGTTTGCAGTTTTGTAAGGATACCTGTGTGCTTTCTTCGCCCCAGGCACTGCCTTCAGAAAGGGAGGACGTGGCAGAGCCTGCCCTAATGACCACTGGCTGTGGAAAGCTGCCAGAGCTCATGGCAGCGGGGCAGGGAAGGTGGAGGCTGCATGAGACTGAGGGCTTCCAGAGGGAGCAGACACGTGGCAGGGCCTTGAGAGAGGGGAAAGTAAAAGATTTGTTTTCTGATAATCGAGGAGAAATGTGTGTGTTGTCTGCAAAATCGGATTCGTTACCGGGTGTGCAACAAGCCAATAATTACACGCTCCAGAGAGATATTGATTATTTATTTCAGATTTGGGCAAGCCTTGGGTGCTTGGTAGTTTCCCACAAATCAAGCACACCAACAGGACTTTCCACACTGTTATTTATACACAGAAGGTCTGAGTTAGTAGCTTTCCAAGTACAGCCCCTCCATTATGATTGATTAGTAGTTTCCATACAAGTTATGTAATCACAGCTAAATTCTATATATGCCCAAGGGAAGGGGCTTCACCTGGGCAGGGGTCTTTTTGACCTATAGGTGCGATTTTTTTAATATTATAATGAAGACAGTTCAGCTAAGGGACACATGGACCTTGAGTTTTTTACCAGGTTAGTAATGCATACATAGACATACAAAACCATCTTCATTTACTACATCCTTTTGCTTAACAAGTTTCACGATGTTCTTGACCAAGGGATACTAACTGTTCCATTGATTGTATCCTTTCTTGCTAATTAGGAAAGTCTTAATCAGCCAACTTAAAGTAGATAAAGAACATCCAGACCTAAGATAATTTTTGACATTTCGCAGCATGTGGAATTTATCATAATGCAAGAAATCACTGAAAAGCTGTTGAATCCGAAAGTGAGATTGGAGGGAAGAACCTTTCTTCTAAGGACATAGCAATCAGGGGAATTTGTTTTCAAATACTGTAGTTTTACTCTGGTGGCAGACCTCATTAGTTTAAAAAGCTGTTATCCTCTTTTGTTTTGCTAAAATCCGGTATTTAGAGACTGTGGATTTGGGGATCCCCCGAGCTGAACTCTTGATGCAATGATGAGCATGAGGGAGGGAGGGACTGGACTGGGGCTGTGCCTTGCTTTGGTTACAGCTCTGCTGGGGGCTGTCTGGTCACACTTGCAGCTCTAGGCTTCAGCATACCCACAATGATCCCTGAGCTAATGCCAGCTCGGAGTGCCAGGTTAGCCTTAAAAAATGGACAGCCCCCATTCAGAAAGTCCTCAGATAAAAATGTTTTGTGGATTGCAAATGGTCCACTGGGGAAACAAATCTTTGGCCAAGGGTTGTGCATGGTGAGCCCTTCAAGGACAACTGCAGAGCATCGTGGATCGTGTTCCTTGCTAGAGTGATAGTGTGAGTACCAGCTGACTTGGTATTGGAGTGGTGATATGTAGAGAAATGAATATTTTCATGTTACCTTTCAGTAAAGTTAGTGTTTACTGGTTTGTGGGTATTTTTAATTATGATTTTTTTTTTTCTTTTGAGGCATAGTTAAGGACTCATGACTTCACCTTAGTTCAGATGATACTCTTCTCTGTCCTGCTGGCTGTGCTAGCTCTGAAGCTTGCTAAGATGCTGTACTATTTTTAGATGCAGTGTGGTATTACCTACTTGGTTTACTACGAATAGGATAGAGACCAGTTTTTTTCAGATAGTAGGCAGGTTGCAGCCACGGTGAAGATAGGTTTTTAGACATATGAAATGGATACAAAAATGCTTAAGGTCAATCCTTACTAGACATGCCATGAAAATGAATAGCTGCTTTGTACCAGCTCTGATTCCAGCTGTCTTTTACCTGGCAGGCAAATGTTGGGGTTACTTTTTTCTTGATATGATCAAAGAAGAAAGTAAATTTGTATTTGGATGACCTTTGCCTAGTTGCAGGTACACAAACACATCATAAATGCTTAATGCCTTGCAGCTTGCATGCCCTGCTGCAGTGTAGAAGATGTGTAGAACAAAAGACAAAGTCAATAAATATTCTATACTAATAGAAGATGTCAGCGTGGGTGTGTTTATTGCTAAATGTTTCAAGCTAGGCTGGTATAACATGATTCCTGTTGTCCTCAGAGTGGTCTGAATGGAAAAATAAAGTCATTTAATTGATCGAATTTAGTTCCTCTTGCTTGAAAGGCCAGTCTTCGCAAGCGAAGATTTGGGAAAGGTCATAAACCCTTCGAGCCTGCGCAGTGGATTTTTTTAGGTGAGACACAGCGTGCGCTGAACTGAGCCCACCCTTTAATCCTGAGGTTCATCTGCCGGGGCCGAGCAAAGCTTGGACAGTGGCAGTGAGGTCCCCAGGACGTAGCTGGATTGCCATACAAGGCTGACGAGCTCCAGCTACCCGGGGGGCCGGGAATTGAACCCGGGTCGCAGCGGTGCAAGTCCTGCACTCTAACCACTAGACCACCAGAGGCCCCCTTGCTTGAAAGGATACAAATGTTCAAAAGCATCCTATCTAGGTAGCCAATAACAGAGTGAAGTTGTGGTTTGAAAGAGTTTAGTGTTACCTTTTGGCTATGTTGGATTTGCTTGTATAGAAGGAATTCTTTTGAACCTAGAACAGGTGATGATAGTCTTTGTACAATATACAGGACTCAGCTTTTGCGTTTTCTCTTGTAGAAAGTTGAATCTGATTTTTCAGCAAGATACCTTCATTGTTACAGGTGATCCTTCTACTCACGACACCTTTTGTGCTGCCTGATGTCAGTCTGATTTAGCTCCTGAGCTGTGATGGTATCAGGACAATCTCTGCCTCAGTAGTAAGTCTTTAATGCTGCACAAGTGAAGATTTTGTTTTGCTATGCAACCTCTCAGTCTATCTGTACTTAAACTAGCTGTAAAAAGTAGCTTTGAATGGCTTGTAAGTGTGCATGTTAAGGGAACTTTCCTGTCCTGCCATCCAGGAGCCACTCTGGTGGTTACAGTCGCATCATCTGAGACTTTCACTGTTGGGACCAAACACCCCTCACAGTGGGTGGCTCCAATGAGCTGATGGGTGCTCTGCTTGGCTTCTTACACACACAACACTCACACAAGGTTTCCCTACCAGCTCGACCTCAGGTTTCCCATAGCAGTGTCTCAGACATCTGATCCTTAAAATAATTTAATCATGTTGTGACAACAGAACAGATCGAGTTGGGTTCCTCTGAGGAGAGACTCCGAACAAAGGAAACGCTGGGGGTTTTATACTCTCACAGTCCAAGTGGGTCAAAGTCTGGGGCCATCAGTTCCTGCTGTGTCTCTGAGTGTTCGGTCACCTGGCTGGTGCCACAGGTCCCAGTGCCCTTTGTTGAGCGAAGAGTTGGCAGTTCATGGCCTCTTGTCTCGGGCTCCCTCCACTCAGAGCTCAACCTGCACCCTGAGCCCCCTGCACTAAATGTATTCCTCAGCATGTGTGTGTTGAGCGAGGACTAGGGCCGTGTGCTTGAGTGTGTTAAGAGCACTCCTTCCAAATCCGGTGTTTCAGAGTGTGTGATGCTTGAGAGCTCGGCATCTTGCCCTGTCACTTTATAGTAAGTAGGGTACAAGAACAGTGCCTGTGGAAGCGACTGAAATATTTGCCTTGACAGCTGTAACTTGTTCTAGTTTTGCATCCATACAGAGCTGTGGTGACAACTGCAAAGTGAGTGTTTCCTTTTGTTTGAAGAGGTGTATCTTCAGTTTCAGAGGCACTGCTTTCTCTTGCTATGGCTTTATTGACGGGGTCCGTGATCTTGGGCGGATCCGTGCCAGCTTATCCTGCAACATAGAGCCCAATGGCTGCTCTTGGCCCAACTTGCTTTCCACTGAGGACTGTTAAAACAAGATCTCTGTTACTTTTATGTTGCTGCCCAGGCTGAGCCACTTGGCAGCACAGCCAAAATAGGCACAGGCTCGGTGGTAAGGAACAGCAAAAGGCCAAAAGTGTAATGATCTGTGATTCATCACAGATTCTCTGTAGACTGAAAATCCTGAAATCTCTGTGATAATGGATGCAAATTCATTGCCTGTCTCTAAATACATCAAGAAGTGTTTCTACAAAGATGCTAAAGCAGAGTCTTGCCTGAAGCCATTTCTGTCATTAAACATCATTAAACAGCACAATGGTCTTGTGAGTTGAAAAAGCTATGTGCACAAACAAGTCCTGATTTGTGCAGAAGCTTCCTGAACTTCTAGCTGATTACATCAAATGGACTAATCTCTGGACTTTCCTTGAATTTGCTTTGTTATTAGAAAAAAATAAGAAATTGTGCATTGACTGGACTCACAGAATTTTCCAGAAGCTTCTTTTCAGTACCAGCCTGATTCTTATTATGGCAGTGATTTTTTTTTTTCCCAGCGTTTGGGAGACCCGACATCGAAGTGTTGCTGCAGCATGTGCAAGGTGAATGGGGCTTCCATCCTTGAACTCCTGCGGTTTTGTGACCTTCTCCCACACAATGTTAAGCAGATGCACAATGTTTTGACTAGATGGCAACCCCAAGTTTGTACATATTTGCAGGGATGCCATCTGTGCCTGCTGCTTTGCCCTGGGACATCTGTTCAGTAGCTCTAAGAGCATCTGCTCTAAGTGCTGGTGCTGTTCCTTGAAAGAGGCTGTGGGGCTTCATTTGGCACTTGATCAGGGATGACGGAAGTTGTGAAGTCAGAATGATAACTCTGCTTTATTTATGTTTGAATGTGATAAGCAGGAAGATTGCCAGAATTGGATGCAAAAAGTAGTTTTGCATTAGTTCTTAGAGCTCTTATTGGAGCATTTAATCTGCATTGTGCTTACCTGATGATGTGCTGCTGAATTCATTGGTGGCTATTTTAATGTTTAGAATGGAACAATGTAGTGTTTACCACAGCAGGAGATCACTTCTGGGGGGGGAGATGATGAGTAGGTGAATATGTTTCTTTAATGCAAATGGTGGACTAAGGCAACTCACCTTACAGAAATACTTTTCTGCTTCAGGTGTCTTACACCTTCTTATTTAATGTTGATAGTGACTTTTCCAATTTTTTTGGTCATTACATCCACAGCAGGTGTTTCCAACTGAAAGTATACTTTAGGAACCTTGCTCGTCTGATCTGGAAGTGAAATGAGTGATCAAATGCACAGTTAAATATTCACTATGGTGGAGACTAAAAGAAATGGGGAAGAAAAAAACATCTTTAAACATAACTGAGTCAAGCTTTATCCTCTCCTAACAATATTTGTGTGTGAGTTACATAGGGGTTGCAAAAACTGTCAGAAAGAATTTCAAAGCATCTTGAGTTGGTTGTGGAATAATACTGTCCTTCTGTAAAACTCATTACCTTAAAATGTCCCAACTTTTTTTTGATGTGCATAAAATCAACCTGAATTTAGCAACATATTTTTCTCTCATACGTTGGAATTTGAATGAGAGACTGTGGACAGACCTATTAAAAGCATTTGAATTCTATAACTGTGCAAAGAAGCCAGCAGTAAATTACATGCTTAGCAAATAGGGAAGTCCTACTAGTGGGAGAATTTCAACAAAGGTCATATAGTACTGCTGTTCCATAAACAGCAAGCTTTCTTAATATATGTGTTCTGAGAATTTAATCTGTCAAAATACCTGTTAGCTTTTGATCGTGCCTTTTTTTGAAAAAAAAAATAAAAAATTGAGAAATGATGAATAAAACAAGAACCCATCACTTGGTGCTAAGAAGTTGCCAAGTAGATTAATGTCTTGCACCTTTCTTTCTTGAAAAAGAAAGAGGGGGGTAGCAGGGGGCTAATTGTAGGACAAGCTGACACAGACTTCATGCAGAAGCAGAGATAGTTGTAATACTCAGGGATCTCTCCTGGGCTTTTGATATGGATCTCATGGCAGCATTGGAAGTTCACATGTGTCTACTGATGACACATTTATTCAGAGGGTCCCAGATGATGTTCTATTCCTGTGTTTTCTTTTAGCTCCTCACAAAATGCTGGAAAGTACCTACAAAATGCCAGTTAGAGATCAGTTAATTTTCCTGAGTCTTGTGCGGTAGCTTCTATTCATTTCCTCTCTCTCCAGTTTTACCTGTTGTTTTATAGCAGATAAAAACTTGTGCAATGGCATTTCAAGTCAAAGATGAGATGGATATTAAAATCCATTTATTTTCTCTGGCTTTACTAATTATTTTCTCACAGATTGACGATTTCTTGCTTGAGTGTGTTTTTTCACTCATTTATCTTCCATTCCACAATTTGCAAATTAGAACTTGGACACAGGGTTCTAATTTCCAGGAGTGAATGGCCTTTGTGTCATTGATTTTGAAGAGCCTTTCTTTCCCTCAGAGTCTGGCGGGAGGAGGAAAGAAAGAATTATGTTTGCTACTGAGAAAAGCTGTTTGCACATGACTTCTATTTTGGTAGAGAAAAGACAACTACCTCTTCCACACTGTGAACATCGTGAAATGTGTGTGTAATCAAGGTCTCCACGTGAATTTGTGCATTTTAAAAAGAAAAATCAACGCAAGAGTGTTGGTTCACATTACCTTGTGTTTTTTAAATACTTGAGATATGGTTGAGATATGTTGAGGTAATCCAGCTAGTTTTTGCTGTTGGGATTTTGTAGACTGGTGTTTGTCTGAGGGTAACTGCCTGTGATTTGCACTTGTTGAAGGGTGGTGAAAAATAGGTGCAGAATTTGTCTGCTGTCATCCTCCTTTCCTGCCACTGAAGAGGTAAAACATGGTGTTTTATACAGTCCTGTGGCACTTAATGCATTAGGTGTACATATATAAAAATATTAGCACTAGCTATCACAGTAAAGTCTAACTAATCATTTCTGTGTTGTATAAAGTAGTCAGGAGACTGACAACAAGTTCGATGCCTAAGCAACAAGCTGTTTTCAATCCTGAATTAACTATTGACACTAAAGCTTGTCAGATGAGAAGCTATGTTGCTTTGCAATTCCCTATGCTGTACAAATAACAGAGCACAGATGTGATTAAGTGCAGTATCTGACTGACCTTTCCAGGGTGGGACTGTTGCTTTTACATTAGCAAACAAATCATTATGAGGTGAGTGATTAGCTCTGTGGCTATTGGAGATTGTGAAGGATGACCACAGGAAGCAATTTGCTTCCTGCAACAGGAGCTCATCTTGTTTTTAGGCTCTTAAGCTTCTGTGATCAACCATATAAATATATCTATATATATTTATGCAAATACTTTGTGTATGAGAGGGATACTTGAATGTTATGTATCTCTCCCTCATTTTTTCTTTTTTAAGTTTTTTGTCTTCCTTTTGTGCTTTTACAGCAGATGGCAAGTACAAATTGTTTAAGTATAAAATCACTGACAGTGCTTGTCCTAGTGCTTTTCTAGCTTGGGAACACCAGCAGCAGCATCTTGTGACCTGTTACTGAGCATCAGAATAAAATAATAAAAAAAATTCTCCAGATTTCTTGTGAACGTAATTTAGATATTTTAATGGGCAATGGCTGTAGTTAATCAACATTCTGCTCTACTCTTTAGAAAACTCCTGTTTATCTGCCTTCCTTGTGCCATTATGTGCATGAAACAGGCCAGTTCCTTCACAACACCAGCCTTCCTGATTTTATCCCACTCTGTACTGCCTGTATTTTATTTGTACCTATGCCTGCTGTGTTTTTATTCAGTTTTGGTTTTGCCTTTACCTCCTTGTGTTTTCTACTTTGCCTCTTGAGTTTTTCATTCAGGTGACCTGATAACGCTCATATGTTGCACGAAAAACACGATGACAAGGCACTGGCAGGATTGAGTTTCACATTTGGTGAAGACTTACTGTCTTTTTGTTCCTCTTCCCCATCTGTTGGGATCTTTTGCACGTGTTTCCAGCTAGTGTTTTATCTCATAAGTAAGTTCCTTCCAAAGAACTCTGTTTTTCAGTTCCAAAAAGCCTCAACTTCACTGGTAAGGTCTGATCTTGAAGAAGAGCACAGACTCTGTGTAACTCCTGTGCACACAGGCTGCTGGGGTCTCTGCAGTGTAAGAGGCTTGTGGGGAAAGTGAAAATCAGCACTTGGATATTTGTTATTTTGTGTTGCATTTGTTTTTTGGAAGTGGATTCCATAACTGTAATTTTTTCCTCCCTACCCCAAGCTAGCACCTGTCTTTCAACTGCCATGTTAAATCGGTGCTGCCCAGCAGGGAAAACATGACACTATATCTGGACAATCTAACATCTTCACTTGCTTGTAGAGTTATTTCTACTATAAATGGAGGTCCACCCTCTTTCTATATCCAGAGCTTCATTTTAGCAGGAAAAAGATTTGATACGCTGTAAATACTTGGTGAGGTCCAAGAGAAGCCTTCGCTATTTACACAGTCAGTGTGCCCTGGAAAGGCTAAATTCATCCTAGAAAAAGACTCGGCTCCCCCCACATCTGTGTGAAGCCAGTTTGTCAGCTGTTCTTGAGTGTGATAACTGTCTGAAGGTTTTGATTGTTGGATTGTTTATGCCAAGTATTGAGATGCCTAATCCAGCCAGGAGGTTCTGCTGTTCCACTGTAAAGCCAAACGATCATGGCAGTAACAATAAAAGTCAGAAAACAAGTGAAGCACAACTGCGTGTAGGGGAGTCCTGAAAGTAAACAGTTGTTTGGTTTTTTTAAACTAGATTTGCAAGTAGTAAATACAAATGTAATGATTACCCAGTGGTTTCTTAACTTAATGACTTTTTGTTTGTTTGTGGTAGTGATATGTACAGTTCTTTATTTTTCAATTTCCTACAAATCTTGCACTCATATAAAATATCTTGATGAAAAGTATAAGGCTTGGTTTCTTGTAGTTGAACGTGTTCTGTGGGTAAAAATACTTCAATTTCCTGGGCTAACAAATGGTACTTTGAGCTGTTTTCATGTAGTTGCTGGTTTCGTACTGCTTGGAATGCATAGTCTTGTCTCTCTACTTCTTTGAAAAAAATCAATTCGTAGCTAATCCATGCTGAGTAACCTCTTTAGATTGTGGCCTTCTATGTGGTGTTTGCTTAAAGATGAATTAAGAAGAAAGTGACAGAAACAGTGATTATATAAAAAAAAATGCAACTGATTCTTCTTCATGTTTTAAATACAGCTATTTTGAACTGGAGAGCAGTGGCCTGAGGGATGAGATCAGGTATCACTACAGGTTTAATGGGAAGTCAAGAACAGAGGTGTTCCCGTACCGCCTGGCAGATGGACAGTGGCATAAGATTGCTGTGTCACTTAGTGCATCCCATCTTCTGCTCCACGTGGACTGCAACCGGTAAGAAAATAGGTCCAGTAACTTATATTTCTTTAAAAAATAATCTCTACTTACACACAGGAATAAAATCGGAAAAAGAGGTTTTGTTTTTTTCTTTTTTTAAAATGTCAAATTCAAAAAGCACGCTCAACTGCCGTGGGATAAGAAAAGGAAAACAAAGTATTAAAATGGAACAATTCATTGTGATTATGAACAAATGTGGAAAAGGTTGATTGCTGACTGGGGAGTATTAAATGCATCTCTGTAGTTTAGGCACTGGCTGATGTTACGTTTGCCTGTGATTGCATTTAAGTGTGATGGATTGGCGTGTGGTGAACTGCTTCCCTCAGCATACCTGAAAACTTGAAGAATAAGATAGGTGCATTAGAGGCATTTTAATTTCATTTTACATAATCAGACAATGCACTTTTTACTGATTTTTCTATCTGCTGCCTCACTTGGAAACTTCTGAGAAACCTGGAAGGTTCTTTTTGCATGTCTGGAAATGGTGCTTTTTATTTTCTGAGGGGTATTCTGTCTGTCATTGCACTTTTCCTTTAAAAGTTGTGAAGATTGTGAGATGGCATAATGCCAGGACTTCAAGGAATGAAAAACAGCAAACCTAGCATCTCTGCTCCGTAGAATCCATCTTGCCTTTGGACTTGATCTCACAATGTATTGTAGACTTCAAACTTAGTGGTTGATGAGCAGAGATCTTGATATTGGCATTTTCAAAATGGTCTTTAGGACTGAGGAAAACGAACCATTACTTTTGTTTTTTATTGCACTGAAAATAATAAAAAAATATCCTTTGCATTCAGTGAGAGGATCGGCATGTGCATTTTGGAATTGGGGCACTTAAATGGGCAGGCTGATGGTAGCAGATATTTTTATCTGAAGTCTTCATTTTTTTCAGACAGGCAGAATAAAGTTGGATGAGTATTATAGGAGTAGGCGGTTATTGGAACATTTGAAAGAGTTTAAATTTTGACCAAAGTAATTATGAGATGCTGTTTTGAGAAGAATGTTACAACCATTTTCTGCATCTTCATTAACTACTGGAAAATCTAATCTGAAGGAATGTTGCTTATTGGATCCTTTTATTCGGACCTTAGAAGCAATTAAGTACTTTGAGTAATTTTAATTTCATTGAGGCATGAAATCTACAATTTGTGAAGATTGTCCTCATTTCAGTAATTTGATTTATTTTTCTTACCCTTATTGTATATTTCTTACATTATTTCTTTACTTACGACTTTATGCTTTTTTGTTAGTTTATTGATATACTGGTTTTTGGGATGGGTTTTTCATTATCTACTATGATGTGTTTTTTATTTTTTTTCCTTAATTTTTTTTTTAATGAACAGCAGATGTGTTTTAGGGAGACCCTTTTTAACAGACTGTTTAACTGGCTACTTTCTTGCACAGAAATTGAAAAAAAGACAACACAAAACAACTGCCTGGTGCAGAATTCTATCCAGGGACAAGAGGACTGCACAGTGTCATGGTTGCCACATGATTTTCTTTACAGCAACAGGCAGAAATAGATAAATACAGTCATGGAATGAGCTGTGCTGTCATGTCAGGTGACAGATATGTATAGTCATCTCTGTCAGGGGCTGATCCATCTAACAGTGTCCCTTAAGGTGGTACATCTCAAGGTTGCTCCCAGCATAAATCCATACCTAAAATATCTCTATTTGGCTGTGTATTTGTGGTATTTTATGACAACTCCTGTGGAAAAGTAATGAGAATAGTTCTGAAAGCATGACTTGAGGGCAGATCATAGTAGAAGTTTAAATGAGAGGAAAAAAAAAGGAAGTCTTTAAGTTCCTGACTCAGCTATAGCATCACTGTTGAGTTAATTAGAGAGTTTAGTGAATGTTGGTGTTAGTTTCCTTTATTAAATCTTAACCCTTTATATTTTTGCACTCAGAAGGGAGTCAACATCTTGTTCATCTTGGCACTAGCACTTTCTGATGACAGTGCAATAAATGGCAGAGCTGTGAAAAAGAAGAGCAAGCCAATGAGGGGATACTTTTGAGCACTACTGAAAACCCTAAGCTTGCTTCACCTTAGTGCTAGGAAAGCTGCTGCTGAAAGTATGCATAGAATGCAGTGTTGAGAGCTGGGGACTCTACATGTAAATGTCACCATGTTGGGCTGGTGCGGTGTCAGTGGCTCTGGGCAGAGTTCAGGATGCCTCATGAGAAGTGATGCTTCCACACAGTTAATTGAACAGGTCACAGGGAAAGAGGATATGACCCGTCTCATCTCCTGCAGAGATTTGGTGTCATCAGAACAAGAATTTAGCTTAATGTGTACCTGTCTAGTTAAAGAAGTTCTCTGCTTTTTGTTTACTGTTCTTTTCCCTGTAAAAAATAAAAACAAAGTAAAAAGGAAAAAAAATAAAATTGACCAACAAAATGAATCCCTTAGATTTCTGTTGCATTTCTTTAAGGTGTTTGCAACATTGCTTCCTTACAGATATGCCTGAATTTGATAAATGCGTTACTCCTTTTGTTTAGGGCTGTGGTAATATGTTACATATTTGGAAGGCTATTGTGAGTGAATCATTTGTGAATGCAGTGTTAGTAAAGTTAAGCTGTATGTGAGAGTGCATTGAAAGTGTTTGCATTGGGGAAAATGCCACAACCTAGTTTTGCTACAGGATTTGTATTGTGATACTGAAAGCTGGTCTCTGGCCTCCAAAAACCTGCAGTAGATCAGAAAGCATTGGAGATGAAGCTTTGCATTTGTAAACAGATAGTCGAATCTGCTTTTACTCTTCACAGCCTTGTTGCCCACGTTACTCTGATTTGTAAAATTGCTTTGACATTTGATACTTGATTATCTTTTGGATTCAATTCAAAGTCAACTTTGTTTTTCAGACCTGGATAGGTTAGGGCAAAGTACTTGAGAACTGGTAAAAGCCTTTAGTGCTTTTAAGCATCATCTTTAAAACAGTGTAATTGCCTCTGTTCTAATGAGATATAATACCGTGGGGGAAGCATATGTATCAAAGGGGTATATTTGCCCAAGTGCATGTCCTCTTGAAGTCGGCTCCTGCTGCATCTTACTTGCTCCTTCAAGAGCAAGGAGTGAGAATTGTAGCTGAGTTTGATGTTACAGCTTGGAGCTGCTGGCACAGAAATCATAGAATCATATTTTGGGTTGGAAGGGACTTTGAAGAACATCTAGTTTTACTGCCCCTGCCATGGGCAGAGATACCTTCCACTAGACCAGGTTACTCCAAGCCCCATCCAACCTGGCCTTGGACACTTCCAGGGATAGGGCATCCACAGCTTCTTTGGGTAACCTGTGCCAGTGCCTTCCCCACCCTCACAGGGAAGAATTTCTTCCTAATATTTAATCTAAACCCACCCTCTTTTCAGTTTGAAGCCATTCCACCTTGTCCTATCACTTCATTCCCTTTTTCAAAGTCCTTCTCCAGCTCTCTTGTAGCCCCTTTAGATTCTGGAAAGTAATATAAGGTCACCCCAAAGCCTTCTCTTCTCAAGGCTACACAACCCCAACTCTCTCAGCCTGTCTCCAATGGAGAGAGAAGGAAGGTACCTTAGAGTCCATGCTGAAAACCTGTTGAATGTCAGTGGACTCTTCTCACTGACTTGAAGAGCCTTTGTGCTGGGCCAAGACAGTGACCTCTAGTCAGGGATATGTCTCAGAAAACTGACATAAGCAGCTGTGGGTGTACTTGCTAACATGCTTTTAACTTTCTAGTAAGATTCTGAAAGCTTAGAAAAATGAAAAGGCTGCATTAATTATAAATGTACTACTGATGCACAAGTAAAACCTATGCTGAAAGTAACATGGAAATTAAATCTCTTGCTGTTGGTGGGATCTGTGCTCTTCTATTCTAGGCAAAAATGGGTTGTCAGGGACCTTCTGGAGAGTGTTGAGATTGAGCTAGAGCAACTGTGTCATTGTCAAAAGGTCCTTAAATAACCTGTGATACTAAAGGATTAATATATAAACAAATTAACTCTGCTATGCATCTTTCCAGCTTTGGTCTCTGTTAATACTTGCACTGAGATTTTCAACCCCAGGAGACTGTCAAGTCCTACAAGATCCGATGTTTGTCTTCTCTGGGAATTAGTTTCAGCTGTAGAGTTTTCAGCAGTAGAGTCTGTAGCATTTCCCATGGTACCTGCCTGTCCCCTGCGATGCTTGTCCCCTTCAACAGTGACAGCACAGAAATATGTTCCATTCAGTAGTGTTAAGAGTGAGAGGATAGCATGGAGCCTACAGTTTAAGAGATGGTAGGTACTGTATCAAAAAGGATTTATTGGTAATTTATTTACCAAATAGAAATTCCAGGTTGTTCTCATTGTGTTTGATTAATCTGGGGAGGTAAGCTCGAAAGGTGCTTGCATTGCTTATTGCTACAAAGGTACTCACCTTTTCTACAGGGTCTGTATTCCTTTACTTGAACTCTGTCTGCAGGCATAGAAGGGAGAAAGGTGCTTTGATGCAAAAATTAATGTTTTTCCAGTGAAAATCTGTGCTGGAGTGCCTTTTGCTGTAAATACAGCCTGTGGTTTTGATGGATACTCTCAGCTGTTTGATGGTGGGGGTTGGTAAGAGCATAAGAGAATAGATTATAAAACTGGAGCAGGCTAGGATGTAGTCTCCAACTGAAAAAACATGTTGTCTGCTTCTTTTATGTTAGAACAGCGCATTAGGGAATAAAAAATGCATGAGCAGTGAGAACTTTTTAATTGGAAAAATAAATAAATTAAAGTAGCATCCTCCAAATATGGGAATCCAAGACCTCTGAGTTCTTATAAATAAGATATTCTGGCTGCCAACCTGAGGTTTTCAACTGATCTAAACAAAGTTCTGTGACTTTAATTAACGTGTAATAAATTTAAAGAAGGTTAAAGGATGTATTTTAAAGAGGGATTTGCTGCTTTAGTTACTGTAAAACACTTTCTCTTGAGAGAGAAAATGGTGTGGTGGCAGTGTTATGCAGCTAGGTAATTTCTTCTCACTATTTGAATATGGTTTTGTGACCTAGATTGCTTCTCTGCTCTTTAAGCTGTAGCAGAAGCTGTCAGAGAAATGGTTACTTGGATAGAGTGCTATAATTGTGCATTACAGGTGCACCCAACATCAGATCTGTGGTGTTGTGGATTGGAAGTTAATTTTCACCTGTTTGACAGAAAGGCAGTAAACTTTTTAGCATAAGAGAGATCTCCAGCTGGCACATCACATCAGCTGCCACCAGGCCTGTATCATTAGAGTTAACTGCAAGGAAATGTTTGGGATAAATTCAGAATTATATTATTTTTAAAGAAGTTTCTTAATAGGCAGGGGTTTTCACTGAATGGCTAATGCATCAGCAGAATGGTAGTATGGGTGTGACCAAAGGCTGAATCATGATCTGTTTTCACTCAGTCCCTAATTATGATGAGAGTTTATTGTATTTATCCTAAAAAATCAGTTGAACTATTTTGTATACTGCGCTGATGGAACTGGGAGAAGGCATGAGTATTTATGAAAGTGCTGAAAAAGTACTACAGAAAACATATGATAACAATCCATACCTTGAAGGCAGCCTGTACGGGTACTTGTACAGGTACCCGGAGCACTGTGCTCCAGCAGAGAGGCCTCACTTAGCTCCTGCTCAGTGTGGAATCTGCATCTACCTTGGGTTCCTTTCAGGAGCTGATCCAGGTCAGTAGACCTGCTGACGTCAGTAGGAGCCATTCTCTAGGAGTTTGGTTAAGGGTCTTTGATAGGAGCTTGGGGCAGAGCTCTAGGGACCCATGGAGCCACAGTTTGGTAACTGCGAAGCCCAACTACTGCTGAATGTAGACTCAACAGTGTTTTTTGTCTTTTTTTTTTTTTTTCCCCCTCTTAAGTCAGAACTGGGGACTTGTAGTGCTTTCTGGTGAATTGTAAATGTTGATAGATAGGTTGATGCCTCCACGAGGGCGGGAATAATGTGTTATGCTTTACCATTGGCAACTTGCATTCCTTGTGATTTTATTTTCTGGGTATGTCAGAGAGAGAGAGAATGGATGATGGTAGATGAAATAATATTAAATCAAGACAGGCAAGCCTCAAATGATTTAGTAATTTCCCAGAGGGTGTGCCTTAGGTTCATTATCGAATTCTCAAATATTTGTATGTTGGTCCAATATACATGTAGACATTTATTTAATATTAAAAGCAATAAACCCTTAAGTTGCTGTTGTTAGTTACAAAAGCAGTCTCTGAAAATTTAGCCTGCATAGTTTCAACTGTATCTGGATATTTTTCTACGATATTTTTTTTTTTTCCAGGGGAAATCTCCTTTTACTTGGCTCTGTTTTCTTTTTACTTGTTGGAGTGCTGATGGGGGTTATGTGTACAGAGGTGTGATCATGGTAATTTGAGAATCAACAAGATAGAGCAAATGTTTTGAGCTTTTTCCTTTCAGATTATGAAAACAATTATCTTGCTCCAGCCAGACGGATTAACCGAGATCCAAGACGTAAATGAACTCTTCCATTTGAAGCGGTTAGCTAAACTCTGGAGTTTAGAACTACAAGTCAGATAGGATAATACTGGAGCTGAACTGAAAAATGCCAGTATAATTCTAGTTAAATACTTTTGTAAAAACATTGGACCTTTGCCAAAGAGCAGGTGAGAACCCCCCTGACCTATTCAACAGCTGACTTGAGATCTGAGTCTCCATATAGCAAATAGTACAGTCTTTCCAAACGATCTGAAACCTCCTGAGTGTGGTGGGAGTGAGAGGGAGATTGAGCAAACAGGACTGCTGAAGTTTGTGCAACCAGCCTGGAGTTTTACGAAGTGGGTTAGTGCTTGAGGTGTCTTTCTTTGGCCATTCAGAACAGCAATAACTCCCAAAAGAGAATTCTTTTTAGAAATCCAATCTTGTCAAAATCCTCAAGTTGGCTGCAGGGAGGTGGAGACTGCTTGACTGCATTTATTACTACCCCAAAACCTGACAGTTCTCTCAGCTGCAATTTTAGTGGCATTCTCATCAGCCTGTCAGTAGTGAAAGCAATTAATTAGCACTGTGCCAACTAAGGCAACTAGAAGGACTTCCTCAGCCTGAGCCGAATTTCTGATTGTCACACCACCTTAAACTCTGTTGAAAGGTGTTCTGTGCAGCATCGCTTGGGGACAACACTGGCCCCAGTGAAGCCTGAGAACTCTCATTGACTTGAGCAGAACCATGCTTTCACCTCCTGAGTGTGTCAGGTGTGAGAAATGTGCTGTCCCTGGAGGGTGCTTTTCTGCCTGTCTGCTGGCAGTTTCCATCTAAACTTAATTTTAGAACCAATATAATGGCTTGTTCTATGTTTACTTTGTGTTTCATACACCTCCTCAGTCATGGCCAATTAGTTATTATGGAGAGAGTGTAATGTTGTCTTTCAAACTCCCAAGACTAAACCAGGCGGTTGAAGAATGCCGTGGGAAAATGATGTGGGTTATCCAATGAACCTGCGGGAACAGCTGAGGAACACGGAATGAGCTGGCCCTCCGTGGGTGAGTCCTCCCTCTCCCAGTGGGTAATGGGGAGGAGTGGCAGCTCTGGGGAGAGCAGAGTGCCGTTGCTCAGAGCTGAGACAGCACTTCTGGCAGGGCTTTGGCATGAGCGTGGCAGCCAAGGCGAAGTGTGTGATCCTCAGCCTGTAGTTGCCTTCAGTCACTACAGGAAATTGGCTCTGGAATATGGATGAGGTTATTTTATGATTACATACAAATCATTTAGTGATGACATGAACCCCTTGATGAGATGATCCTACAACGAGATACCCCGTAAAGCAATTAACTTCTCAGCAGATGCGTTTCTGGAGGGGGGGAAGAACCTGTCTAATAGAAAGGTTGCTTGTGGCTGGCTTGATTTTTAAATTTATCTTTTGCAGGAATGCAGAGAGGAGTCAGAATCAAAAGCTCGATTCTTCTTGCAATTGCACTTGTCTTATTTTACTGGGTAAATTAACTTTGGGGTTGAGAGGAGCATGACACAGGAAAGACAAAGACTGCATATATTTTATGAAGAATATATGTTTGGAAGCTGTAAACTCACTGTGCTTCAGGTTCTGCTGTTACTGCCAGCTGTGAAGACCTGTGTGCTACAGGGACAAGGACTGGCCCATCCCTTTTATAGAGCAGGCAGATGTAATAAAAGCAAAATTTCAGCACTGCCAGTTCTCACTCAACAAATGCCTTGTGACAAACCCCAAAAGCAATCTTAGATTTTTTTTTTTATTAATTTATTTTTTCATGACAAATTGGAGATGATATAAGCCATGTAACCATGGTTTTACCTCTTTGGTGTGGTGGACTTTTATTTTGGGGTTAATTTTGCCGCAAGACCTTAAGTATCAGTGCTTCTTTGTGCCATTACTCTGATGCACATTTTTACCCTTTTGCTTTCTGATGCAAGATAGGCCTATTTGTTTACTACTTGTTTTGCAGATATTTTAATATAATTTTTAAATCTCATATGTATCTTGCTCTAAGGGCTTCTTGCTTAATTTGTGGGAGAGGAGCTTTTCTTTTTATATCTTGAAAAAATTCATTGCATTAATTTCTTCCTCTTATTTCTAGAATCTGCTTTTAATTGCTGAGAATTGGTTTGCTATTTGGCATCTTGGATGTACTCTGAACATTTGGTTCATCTGAGATGGGCTTTTGGTATGATGTTTGGTGTGGTAACAAATGAGTGTGCTGTACTTTTAGTTTTCTTGTTAACAGATTGCTTTATTCAGTGTTCTGGTCTAGAACCTGAGCTTCAAAGCTGGGTGAGGTTAAAGGTGGTCTTTTAATGACCCTGTGAGTTTTAGATTGTCCTCATTTATAATTGTGTTTGACTGTAGTGGATACTTGTGTGCATGATAAAAACCCTACAGCTATGTGTTTTATGCTCTAGGAGTCAGACAGTGATACTTACTCACAAGTGGTAAAAAGATGCCAAAGTAACTTTGGAGAGTCAGAAATTTGTTTGAAAAGTGGTATTAGATCCATGTAGCTCTCAACTCTATGTTGAGATGTTTGAAGGTAAGTACCTAAATTCACATTAATCCATAGGAGATGTGCACATTGATTTTTATAAGAAAAGTATGTGTGTGTGTAGATGACATTTACCTCAGCAGTTCAGAGGAAGAATTCTTTTGACCTAGACACCATCTTAAGCTCTGCTGAATATGGTAAAAGTTATCACCTCCATCAAAACCAGCAACAAGTACATTTCTTTTGTGCTTCTGCCACCTGTAGATTACATACAAGTTTTATTGCAATGCCAAGACCAGGAACCACGTGCTATTCAGCTCAGATTTACCACTTCAAAATGGATTTTTTTCCAGACAAATATTTTTAATATTTTTTTAATAGAAACATTATTAAAAGAAAAAGGTTTCTATTGTGTTTTGGTGCTGTTAGGCAACTAAACACCACACAGCTGCTGCCCCTACAGTGGGATAGAGTAGAGGATCAGAAGGATGAAAGGGGGGTTTGGGGAAAGGGAGTTGAGATAGACAGTTTAACACGTAAAGCAAAGCAAAATAAGGAATTAATTCACATCTCCCATCAGCTGGCAGGTGTTTAGCTGTTTCCTGGAAAAACAAGGCTTTGTCTCATATAGTGATTATTTCGGAAGACAAATGCCACAACTCCAAATGTCCCCATTCCCTTTCTCCTTTCACCCAACTTGTATTGCTAAGCGTGATGTCACATGGAATGGGATATTCAGTTGGGGTCTGCTGTCCTGGCTGTGTCCCCTCTCAGCTCCTTGTGTACCCCCAGCCCACTCACTGGTGGGGTGGTGTGTGGAGCAGAAAAGGCCTTGACACTGTGTAAGCCCCTCTCAGCATTAGCTGAAACTTGGATTTGTTATCCACGAATCCAAAATATAGCACCATACCAGCTGCTGTGAAGAAAATTAACTCTGTCCTAGCCAAAAGCAGTGCAGTTGCCAAAGCTGAACAACACAATAAACATTTGGGTATCAAACTACCTGTCTTGATCTTAAAAGGTCCCACTCTGGATCCATCACAGGTAAGACACAGTTGACCTCATAGTTTGCCATAATACTTTTTTGCTGCAACTCTTGAAAAATCTTAAGCAAACAGCCAAATTTCTGTTTCTGCTTAGAGTCTGACTCAACCTATTTTTTTTTTTTTTTTTCCACTTTCAGAAGTGCTTTTTTTTAATGAAGATGGGTAAACACTGCAGCCTTGTAGACAGGCTGTTAGCCTAGGGCTTAGACACTCTTAAGACTGTTATTGTCAGGAACCGTTTGTGTCTGTTTTGTCATTTGCAGAGTAAAGGTCGTAATATTGACCTTGTTTGTGAAGTTTTGGAATCTACCTCGGGATCTCCAGCTGAAAGACACTACACAGGCATAGTACTCTGAGAAAGAAGGATTTCTGCCCTTCACTGTTGTCATTCAGTGGGTCCTGTCTTTACTTTGAATCGATAATGGTGATTGGTTTTAGTTTAGCGCTCAAGAAGTACTGCTAAAATTCATTGATAACCTTGTAGGAAACTGAAAAACCTACTGTGTTTTGTGAGGAAAGCCCCACACAGGCAGATAATATCTCTGTGAATTTACCTTTATTCCATTTATATGTGGAGAATAAACCCTCAAACCTGACAGTGAAATGTGCTCTTCTAACCATCTTTACTTGCATTTGTTTAATTTCCTCCTGTGTGTTGTAGGGTCTCTAAAGTTAGTTTGAATTTCTTCTGAATGAAAAAAAGAGATTTTTTTTATCAGTTATATTAGATAAATTTTTATTTTTATATTTTTATTTTTTATTTTTATTTTTAAATTTAAATTTGTAGTTGAATTAATCAAAGTGAAAAATAGAGTACATTAACTTAATCTCTGTGATTGTACAGGAAAATCAATGGAATCATTTGGCTGACAGAGCTTGAAGAGAACTGAGCATGCACTCCCGAGTCTTTTACCTAACATCTACTATTACTGGACACCTCCTATTTTTTCTTCTCCCAGAGCTGAACAATAACTTTTGATTAAATAGTTGGCGGTTACTATGTATATTCAAAGATTAATAAGAAAAGGTTTCCTTCAAACCCCAAGATTTTAATCTAAATTGCTTTCCTCTGTTAAGGGATTGTGAACTCCTAAACTATGACAGAGGAGATAGCACAAAAAAATCAAAATTTCCCTCAATTTATTTTTATGAAACCAAACACTGGAAACTGAATGAATAATTCAGTTAAAGTTGCTCCAGAACTGAATGCATGTCAAATAATGCATCCTATCTGTAAATACTATCAAGAAAATCCAATCACATTGGTATTGACACATTTTCAGAGGGAAGCATATAGAAAATGGGTTGAAAGAGAAGTATGTAAAGATATCCTAATATTTATTTTTAAAATCAGTTCTTAATCCTTCTGGAAGAATAGATATAAATACAAATGCCAATATTGTATCCTAAGGCTCAGGACTGATATAATCAGTTTCTTTATGGAGCTGAGATTCAGAAAACATGTTGGACAAACTCTTTGAAGCAGCTGGTTATTTTTATACAATGGGCTGTGTTAGGAGGCCTTTCATTTGAAATTTTAGGTTCACTGAGTTTTTGAAGGTTCACCCAGAGATTAGCAATGGTCAAAGGTGGGCAACACCTCTGCAAATTAGATTAGGAGAAAGACTGATGCAAAACACGGGGGAACATCTTTCTCTCCTCTGACTTTCAGGCGTTGACAGTGCTATTTCAAAGACTGCCATGAACAGAACTTCTCCATACCCATCACTGTATTTAAAGGATCTGAAGATCCAGATGGATGTGTACAGGGTAATGAATGGTTGCAAGTTTCGAGGATCAGGCTTTGAATTGCAAAAATCTGTTTTGATGATTCACCCTGGTGTCAGGAAGGGCTCCTGTGCAGCTGTTGGAGCGGCCATCAGAGAGTGATTCATTTACTGTAAGATGAATCACACCCTAGAAACACTTAGGTCTCCTCATTAAATGAGTCTAGAGAACTAGCTCCACTGTAAGCATAAACTTTTGAGACATTTAAAACTGGGCGTGATGAACTCAACACCTGTTCTCTACATGGAAATTTATAGCTTCAACAGAGTACCTATGGCAGCCATATCAGGAAAAAAAAGCCTGTTCTTGCATTAATAGAGACCAGGGACTGAGAAAGGAAGTTCTTGCCATGCCTCAGCCACAAGGATATTTGGGCTGCAGCTATTAGTTTCTGAAGTGTACTGCTAATAAACTAATGCTGAGGAAACTGCCCTCTCTGACCATCCAGCAGCCGTTCTGGCAGTCACACCCACACCACCCGGGCTGCGACCGGCGCCCCTTCACGGTGGGCAGCTCCAGTGAGCTGATGGGTGCCCTGCCTGACTCCCTGCACACACCACACTCACGCAGTCAGACCAGGTTTCCCTACCAGATTGACCCCAGGTTTCCCACAGCAGGGTCACAGAAGTCCAGATCCTTCAAATACTTTAATCTTGGTGCAAAAACTAAATAAGAAAATAGCAGCTCAAGCTGGGTGCCTTCGAGGAGGGACCCCAAGCAAAGGAAACCCTGGGCTTTTATACTTTCACAAGTCTAAATCTCTCTGGTTCAAGCCTGATTAATGCAGTTTAGGGCTGTGTGTGTGTTCACAGATTTCACAGAATATTCTGAGTTGGAAAGGACCCATGAGGATCATTGAGTCCAACTCTTAAATGATTGGCCTGTCCAGGGGTCAAAACCACAACCTTGGTGTTATTAGCACCATGCTCTAACCAAGTGAGCTAATTTCGGGGTTTTCCTATCTAGCCTACAAATTGGAGAAGGCATGTTCCTATTTTAGTAACCCATTCATATTTTAGACCTGAAAGAATTTGAAAACGTCATGATTTGGTGTGCTACTTTGTAGTGACTGTTGAATTGCACTCTATTTTATTGTTCAGAATTTTAGGCAGTTGCACCTCCTGATCAGTCTGTGTTGGCTGATGTACTCTAATGTGAGCAGACATAAAGTTTATTTTCATGTTCTGCTAAATATTTCAGTAATTTTGAAAATGCTTCTGGCATGGCCAATACTGTCTGTGTGAAGTAGAGCTGCATCTCCACAAAAGTGGAAATACTCTCCCAGTGTTAACTTCTGGTTTTAAAAGTTATGTGTAAGAAATCATCTTCACTGCAAGAGACAATTCTATGTCATGCTTTTTCCAGAGGGAGTGTGACCCACAGTGTAAGGCAGCTAAATCTCAGTCATGCTTGGTCTAATGGCTCAGACCTTGGGCAAAGACTCCATCTTTGTGATCTTGGTTAATCAGTCTTTCTGTGTTTCAGTTTGCACATGTGTAAAATGAGGATATTTCCCTATTTTACCATTGTGTATTATATACATATACATTAAACTGTTGTATATTTACACATTATAAAGATCTAAATATAATTCATATTGAATATGCAGAAGGGAACTGTCTCCTTGTCCAACAGAGCTTGATTTCTAGACAACTTGTTCTTCTGTGCAGAGAAGGATGTGTGTATATGTATTAGCATGCAAATATTTTAGATGTGCCTCCTTTCAGGAATCCACTGATTATTTTATAGATTTTCTATTTTCTGCATATTGTCTTCATTATGGCAGAGACGCCTGTTCGGATTGAGTCCTTGAGAAAGGTGTTCCCGAGGATTGCATAAGAATATTTAATAAAGTGTGCAGATAGGGTAGAGATATGGATACAAAACACAAGAATATCATGGGTATTTGTCTACTAACAGATGTTTTTCTCACTACATTTTGGTAAAAGGATGAGAGGTTAGTGAATGTATTCTGAGCATGAACATTTCAAGACAGTAGGATTGGTTCATTGTTATTACTCCAGTTTTATGGTTTAGCTTCTTTGAAATATATCAGCATAAAGTAGGGGCAAATCAAGCTTTCTCTTGGGAAGTGAATGCAGCAATCATAAATCTGAAAGTCTGAAGTATGTAGTAGAGCTTCCATTAACCTGGAGACCTGGGTCTCCTCATGTTGGAGGGGCTATTCAGTCTGCAGTAGTTTTAGTGACCACAGTTCCCTGGAGTCCTCTTTCTGAGCATTCCTTTTCTTGTGAAGTGTATTGCACATTTCTCTGTGTCGGTATCAAAGCCAAATGTATTGAAAACTGTTCTCCAAGGAGCTCTAGACCAGCACTTCATAAACTGGAAGTGTATAATTTAGCCATTCATATGCCAAATACAAAGTATTGGTCAAGCGGGTGTAAAGCCAGAGAAGGTGACACACCTCAGCCCAGAAAGCCAAGCAAGGGAAAGTAAGTGATGTGGAAGCTTAATGTAGCTGTAAAAAAGAGGATTCTTTTGGTTCTATTCAGCAAAAATATTTTTTCAGCCTGAAAACTACTTTCCTTCCAAAGAAAACCAATACCGGAAGGGAAGCAGAGCAAGGGTTTTCCCACTTCACAAGCAATAATTATAAGTGAACCTCACCTTTAAGTAGTAACTTTTCTAATTGCACTTTGAAATATGTTACAGAATGTTCATGCTTTATGGGTTTGTCTAAGTGTGGAAACCCCCGGAAAAACCACTTGAATGACCACTAATATTTGATAGATTTGCAATGTACATGCATGAGTAGTGCTAACTTATGGGTGAAACCCTATTCCCAATTACTAATGCACATGCCATTGTAATTATTTTGTATTGACAGGCTGTTTTCAATACCCAGGAAGTCCTTCTCTTCCTCAAAAACCTGTTCTAGGAATAAAGCACCGCTTACCATGTTTCTGTGATTTAAACCAGAGCTTGGCAGGCAGGAGATGGGTCCAGTTCCTGGCTCTGCTCCAACTGTGCCTGTCAGCTCTGCTGGCTATCAGCTGCTTTTGTGTGTAGCTGGTGAAGCCCTGTTTGCTGAGGTTTGAAAAAGTTTCATCCATGTAGTTCTAGTATTATTTTGTTTAGCTGTTTTACAGCTCTTTAGCGTCTTCCAGTCTTACTGGAATTTTAATTCTTTTTCATTGAAGAAACAGTATATGGTAAACCATGTTCCTTGTGAGTTTTTGTTTATTTATTTTCTTTGGTTTTGATTTGTATTTTTTTGGGTGATGTGCTTTATGACCTTTTCATTTCCCAGTCGTATAGAGGGGCTGATAGGATTAGCAATAAGCTGTGTGTATGCTTGCTGGGGCTTTTTTTTTTTTTTTTTGCTAGTGTTTAACAGTGTACAGTAATAAAGTAAGTTCACATTGTTTGCAAAACAGATACTGGCAACCAAAACATGTTTTGACATAGGAAGATAATCAAGAACTGATTTACATCTCATACCTTCTCTTGAATCCTGAGCCTGTTACTCCATGGGCAGATCTTATGAGAAGAAAACAAACCAGTCTTTCAGACATATGTGGAATAAGGCACAAACCAAGCATTAATTAATCCCTTAATTTAAGGTAAATACCTGCTTCAGAAATGGAATTCAAATTAGGGTAGAACAGTAGAGGAATATGGGGAATCCTGAGCTTTTGTGTCCTGTGAATGGCACTTTCTTAAGAGCCTCTGGAAAGAAGGTTGATAGAGCCCTTTCCACATAGGTTGAAAGACTGTTAAAAAATCAGAAAAGACAAGATAAGCTGCTTCAGTCTCTGATTTGTTTTCCTTACTTGCTATTGTTGAACTGTCATATAACAATGTCAGTTAGCTTTTGATTTTTTTTTTAATATGCAATTGCACAGAGATACTGTAGAGTATCTTCATCAACTTTAACTAGGTCAGGTGAATAAAAGTCAAATATTCTTCAATAAGTAGTGTTGTTGAACCTGGTCAGCACTGGGATTTTATCTGTTAGCAGAAACTGTGTTCTTTCATGAATATTGACTAGTCTTTAGGAGATGAGAAATTTCCCATTTCATTATTAACCAAAATCCTGAATAAAGTTGTGTTATATATGCAAAGATAAATTCCTAATATGAAAGTGGAATTCAGTGCACGTGCTCTCAAGGAGCATATCAGTTTTTGGTTCCTCGTTCAGAATTTTGCAGCAGTTTTGCATCTCAGTAGATTTTGCATGAGGTATGGCAGAAGGGATCTATTTACACTTTAAAATATTGATAGAGATGGTACATGCAAAATTCCTATAATAAACTTGAGCAATAAAATTATGAGTATTAGAAGAAGTCTTCTGAGTCCTGTATTTGCATTCTTAAGCTGTAATTTTCATATAACTATTTTGTTTTAGGTTTAAGATTTTCCTTGTTTGTTCTCTTTTAAAAAATAGTATATTTGCTTTTAGTTTTATAGATTGCTTCCATTTGGTTTTGACAAACGGTTTACTGCTTTTCTTGATAAGCAAAAGTGGGTGGAATGTATGACTCTTTGACATAAAGAACTTTATCAACCTTTCTGGAAGTTCTTTAATACTGGGATGTTATTCTAGGCCTCTGCAAATATGTGAATTTTCCAATAATGTGGTATGGTGGGTTTGACCCCGGCTGGACACCAAGTGCCCATTGCAGCTGTTTTATCACTCCCCTCCTCAACTGGACAGGGGAGAAAAAAGTGTAATGAGAGGCTTGTGGAGCGAGATAAGGGCAGGGAGAGATCAGTCACAGGCAAAAACGACTTGGGGAGATTAGTTGCATTTCTTACCAATTAAATTAGAATAGAGTAATGAGAAATAGAATATCTACCATTCACTGCCGCAGTCCGAAGGGATCTTGCTCCTTCACATTTCACCCCTCTCTTCTTCCTGTACTTGTCTTCATTCCTGATTTTTCTCTACCTCCTCCCCTCAAATGACACAGGGGGATGGGGAATGTGACTGCAGGGGCACAGCTGCCTCCCCATGGTCTTTACCACAGGCTGCAGCCCCTCCTCCCCCTCCTTCTACACTGTCATGGGTATCTCATGTGCTCTCACTCCTCTTTCTGGATGCAATTTGCTCTTGTGCAGTAACTTTTCCTCCTTCTCAAATATGTTATCCCAGAGGCGTTACCACCATTCCTGATGGGCTCGGCCTTGGCCAGTGGCAGGTCCATCCTGGAGCCAGCTGACTTTGACTCTGTTGGACATGAGGAAAGCTTCTGGCAGCTTCTCACAGAAGCCACCCCTGCTAACAGAACCTTGCAATGCAAACCAATACTCGTGGCAACTTCCAGTATGAAAAATGAATGATTACACTGGTGAACCTGTGCTAGAAACACTCGGAGTGGAATTGGGAAGATGACTGTGCAATGAGTTGGGTTGATTGTGTTTTTCTTTGGTGTTTGTTTTTCATGTTTGTTTTAAAGCCGTAGCTTTAAAGAAAACTAATTTCAACACAGATAATTTCACCTCTTTAAGCTGAAGGTCTTGATGTGTTCAGAGTCTTTTCTATTGGCTGTCACGCTGGTGTGATTACACAGCAAAACATACTCCCTGCGAGCTGGATAGTAATGGAAATAGATTTCGTCATCCTCTCAATAATCCTGATTAAGCATGCTGGTTTTGTTATGGAGCAGTGAGTTCATGGCTCCCTCCGATGTGACATGGCAATATGAGAATCCAAGGTCAGTAACTCTGGCCTTGAATTTTTCATGTTCTGAAATGATGATATCATTGTAGTGGTCTGTGTTCCTGGAAGAGTTGTTATGGAAACTTCATTGCAGCTTTTCTAAAAATAAACAAACAAACCCCCAAGCAAAAGCTTTTTCAAACTCCAAATACTTCGTTGATTTAAAAATTCTGTCTTACAACAGTTTTTTGCGAATTAATTTCCAAAATTTGGTATGCAGAGTGCTGCAGTCGTGCAAGTTTATGCAGTACATAAAGGTTGCTTATGGAGCTCGTATTACTTGCTGCTATTGTTGGATACCATGCATATATAAAGAGGTCCCATCCTGTGCCAGACCTGTGCTGGTGACAGATACCAGCTGGATGGGCAGTGGTGGCACCACACGTGAGTGCCCAGGCTGAGTGAATTCTATGAGGAGAGAAAGGTCCATGTGCAAGGATGAATAACACAAATCCAGAAGAAAAGGAAGCCATGGGAGTAGTGTAGTAGTGTGGAATAAAGTTCCTTTGTGAAGTCCATTCTGAATTCTAACCAGCCTGAAATTCCCAAAAGGTTGTTGGATCTGGTTGGATCTTCTGTATGATTGTATGTTTTCTCCAGGGTGGATGGTTGAGTTTGAAGGACATCCCTAGACTAGAATGGTCCTATTTTATTATTTTCCCTACTATGGTGGGTGCTTTTAAAGTTCTAATATACCTTCTTCATCACTATCAATGATATGTATTGTGTTTAATATTAGGGTTTAATGTTGGGTTTTTTTTTTTTGATTCTCCTTTCCATCTTTTATTGTTAACTGATTCTGAAAGTTTTCAGAGGAAAAAGAAAATTAAATGGCAAAATTCAAAATAATGGCAATGTATTCCCTCTACAGGATTTATGAACGTGTCATTGATCCCCCAGAAACGAATTTGACACCTGAAAGCAGTTTATGGCTCGGACAGAGAAACAGGAAACATGGTTTCTTTAAGGTAAGCAGTTATGAAATGACATGTGAAGAAGAAAAGTAATAGTCAAGAAGATACTTCCACTTAGTTATCTCACACTCATGAAATATGAACTGTAGAAACAGCGGACAGTTGGTAAACAGCTTGTTTACAAAGTAAAAGTTTCTGATGTTTATTCCAGTTTCGGATTAGAAGCCACAGTACAAGTGTTTATGTGTGAAAGGAGTCTACAGTGCAGCAATAGGCCAATCTGCCTATCCTCAATCTGGACATGGATTTGTTGCCAAGGTGATTTACCACCCACTCGGTTTCCCTTTGAAGCTGTCAGTTCCTAAGACAATTTTACAAGTTGCCTTTTTCTGAGGACCTCTCCTCAAAGTCCCCAGATTTTAACAAGCTAGGATAATTATTTTATGCTAAAATTATTTCAGCATAGCAACTAACAATTTTAATTGTGAGACAGAGGTAAAAGCTAACTTTTAAGTTAAATGATGGTCCGAGAGTTGCTCTGAACCTGGACTACATTTCATCCTCCAGCAGCTGAGCTGTCACTGGGAAGTGGAATTGATAGCATTATTTTATTCTACAGCTGTTGGTTTTTTACCTCAGCTGCTTCCCACTATTCCACAGATGGTAAACATATGTTTATAGCTACATGGGGAAAGGAAGAAGTTATATTGGAGTCGCCTATCTGAAATTCTTATTTTATGCAGGGAGTCAGAGCCTCAGAACTCTGGAATATTATATATTTGCAAATTAATATTTCTACGTGTTAACACTTTGGAAACAGCAGGGTAGCTAATGATATGCTAATGAACTGACAATTTTTATTGATCATAATGAAAGCCGACAAGTGCCTTACTTTGCTTTATGCATGCCTGAATATTTTACCAACTTTCTTCAGGGCAGAAATATAATTGGTTGTGGTTTTTTTTAATCCTGCTTGCGAGTTTCAAAAGTCTTAATTTTTTTACTTTACTCATTGCAAAAACTTGGGATTTTGCCAGTTTGTAAAGAGTACACATCTCTTTCCATATATTTACATGCTCAGCAGGACCTCCCTTTCTTTTTCAGAGCAATTTGTTTCGCTGTTTTAGCATATAAAAAAATTGATATATTTTCCTTAATGTGTAAACAGAGATCTGCAGGGAAATAAGAGCGTTAAAAAAGAATTAGCATTTTTGTGTGTGTGCTGGAACCATGAAACTGTGTGTAAGAAAAAGCACTGGATGCTGTTCTGAGTATCATCTTCAACATTCCAAAAGTTTTCTTTCTTTCTTTAATGATAGTTAATTAATTGTCATTTCTCTTCATAAATGAGTAGCATTAAGGCACATTTTGGTCATAATCTCACGCCTATATTAGACTGTAATTCTTCAGTATATCGGAAGAGGCAGGAGGGATATGATATTCCTAAGTCACTGTGACCAGCTGGTGCAATTTTTCATATTTATGCTTTTGTTCCACATCCTTATTTACAGTGATTATTCCACAAGTAGTCCTGCTGTGCCTGTGGCCTTGCTGGGGACTGAAGTGCTCTATGGTGTAATCAAGGGAATTGAAGTCTCACCCCTTGCTACTGGTATCTATTACTGGTTGTAACTTATCTGCTACGACCAAGCACTTGGAGTTCAGACAAGACAGTGTGGTTGTAGCACAGCAGTGGTGGGAACAAATGTGGAGCTGACTTAAGATAGCATTGTTTGTTTGGTTTGAAGGCAATCTCATGAGTTACTTCCGCTGAAAACTACGTGCTGACACTTCAGGTTTGTTTGTGTGGCTCTGTCCTGGTTCTGGCCAGGACAGGGTTAATTTTTGCAGTAGCCAGGAGGGAGCATGGCCAGGATATGGAGGTTATTTTGTACCACCTCACATCATTGACAGGGGTGGGGGAAAGGGACTCCTTGAGGAGAAGGGCTTCCTTCTGGTTGAAGGAACGTGGTGGAAGGAGCCTTCCAGTGTTGTCTATTATCGTGAATGTTTGTCCATGTGAATAATTTCTTATACCCTTTGCTATCAAAATTGTTGCTGTTACTGCTCATTTTCTTATCTCATTGCTGTTCCCAGTAAATTTTTCTGGTCTCAACTCATGATCTTCACTTTCTGTGCCTTCAGTTCTCAACTCCATCCTGCTGCAGTGGGAACGGGGAGAGAAAGGGGGATCTGTGGTTTGGGAGAATCTCAGTGGGGGCACTGAATTGGGGAGTACCATTCACAACAGCCTTAATTTATCCACCCCTTATTCTATACCATTTATGTCATGGCCAGATCCTACACCTTCCAACTACATATACATATATATGAATATATATATATACACATATATATGTACACAAGCTCAGGTCTCATTTCCGTAGTCAACGGCCATCCCTCTAAGATGTCTGTTGAGTTCATTTAGTCCATGACTGTGGGTTCTACCCATCCTAGATGTCTTCCAGGGCAGGAGGGCTGGTGTGCTGTTGGCTGGTTGCCAGCTGCATCAGCAGCTCACGACTGGTGTCTCTGGAGTGATCCACACTCATTGTCCATGGTAGTTATGGAATTCAGTGGAAGTGTCATTCAGCAACAACCTCCATGTCCTAGCCATGAACCCCTCCTGGCTACTGCAAAAATTAACCCTGTCCTGGTCGGAACCAGGACAGTGTCCCAAACACAAGATTTGTTTTAGGGCTAGAGAATACTATTATAATCAGATTAGGAAACCCAAGTAGATGCAACTGAAAGAAAAAAGAGTGTTGCCACACATCCAGGGAACTCTCTCTCTGGAATGGATCTGATTGCTGTCAGGATCAGAATTATCTGCAAAATTTTGTTTTATTGCTGGGGAGAACCCTTCTCCCTAGGGGTCCCTCCACAGAGCTACTGCAAAAATGAGCTTATTAATGCATTGCTGACAGGGTGATTCATGTAGAAAGACAGTAATTTTCATAACTGCTAGAGCAGGCTCTATTGATCCTGCATATTGTGTCTGGGGATTGTATACTAGGTGCTTGAGAAGCATATTGGTAATTTTACTGCACACCATCATATGTATATCTCATATATATATATATATATATATATATAATCTCATATGACTATAATAATTTTGGACTCAGAGTTGTATGGACCGAGGTGCAGACTAAATACCGTGCTGAGGGCAGCTGTACAGGTTCCTGGCAAGGGGCATGTCTGCACTGTGTGGAGCAGCACAGTGCTCATCGAGTGGAAATCTGATGGTGTTGGCATGGCTTTGCTTAGGCACATGAGTTTCAGGCATTTCTGCTGGTGTTCCATGCAGAGCCTTTCCCCAGCCCTGGCCGATGCAACGGGCACAGCTGTGTGGCTCCCATTATCTCTGTGGGAGAAGGAGGTTTTAAAGAGGGTGAAAGGCAATGGGGGAAATGAAAATGCAGAAGTGGAGAGCTCATGGAATATATGAGCCTTTTCACAGAATGTGAGAGGAGGGTTCTATTTAATAGAGACAGGAGAAGTGCCATAATCTGGACTGTTATATTACATTCTCATAGGATGGGCTTGATACTTAATGCTGCAGACCTGAATTTCATCCTGTAGCGGGTAATCTGCCTGCACAGATGAAGGCTCTTCATGCCAGCGAGTCCTGATGCTGAACTGAAGCTTTGTTTGTCATTAACCAAATGTTTTTAATGATAGTATAAAGGTGATGCCTGCTTGGGAGGGAAAAACTAGAAAGATTTTGGCTGCTGACATCTCCCTGTCAAGGCCAAATCCAAGCTCTCAGTAACCTAGATTTAATGCTCAAGCAGGAATAATCTGAGTTTGTTCATGTTTGTTACAATAATTATGGCTGTAATAAGTGTTTGCCTATAATGAAGTCTTTCTATTAAAAAAATACATCATCAAAATTTCTGCCATTTCAAAGTTCTCTTCTATACTTGATCATATTAATTCTGTTCATGTGGTTATAGACTTTTAAAAGGCATCTACGTTAGTGAACTGAAGTTCATATTCATATGTTTTTCTATGGTAATATGCTTTTACGTGGCCAGAAATTGAGACAAATAAAGTAGTTGTGTTTCCTCTTCAGGCTGTATTTAAATGCAAATCTATCCAAAAGACAATTGAGCAGTGTGACTCTCATGCAACAAACATATTTGAAGCTTAAGATGCACTTAAAAAAAAAAAAGGCTGAAGAAAATACCTTATCACTTCTCTCTGGATGGTGCCTTGTTAGCTGAGTGATATGGTCTGGTGAAACTTTGTAATCTCATTTTGTCTTGGTTGAGTTTTTCACTGGAGAGGCTTAAGAGTTGAAATATATTTTATGCCTCACCTTTTAATTTCTCACTGATGACTGCTGACAGAAAGTATGGAAAGTGGCTTTCAGGATGTTCCATTTCCAGTTTCAGTATTACTTCTCATTGCTTATGGTTTCATTATTCTCATAGATGAAAAGGTTAATAAATGTATATATTTATGCAAGAAAGACAGTGTGATCTGATTATCTCTACTAATATTTTCAGTTAATATTTGATCATGAAACAGTAAGCAGGAAACAGAGCTTGCTGATTACCTTCTGCTCTTTTAACAGATGACCATATAAATGTTAAATCATATGTTGCTTGCTGTACTTACCAGGCTTCAAGGCCTTTAGTTTATTTATGGGTGGACTTCAAGGGCCTGTGAGCAAGTGACTACGTCCTTGGTCTGCAAAACTCACTCTTTGGCATTTTAACTGAAAATTAAAGCATAGTCTTGCAAATCAGTAATTTATTTAGATAATAACTGCTGCCATGATAAATTTCTTTTCAGATTAAAGAAATTCTTCAGTGTCTGGGAGAAGATAGAGCTGTGTCACAACATCTGATTAACAGGCAGGGGTAGTGCAACTATCAGCTCTAGAGGTCCCTTGTTTTCCCTTTCTCCTCTCCCTTAGTGACCATGACATTATCAAAGCTAGTGAATCTTGTGAAGTGAGTACATTGCACAGTTGAAGATGTAGCAAAAGCTTTGTCCTGACCTTAAGAGAGCAAACACAACCTTCAGCATTTTCTGGACTATCTGGAGGATCTAGGGTTCTTCAGGGCCCAGGTGTGCAGGGATACTGGGCCATCTGCCACTTCCATCGGGGGTATCTTTGCAGGTCAGGGACAAGAGAGGATGCAACCAACACTAGACCTTTTGGTCCTGCCTCTCTCCTGTCCTGCCCAGGTTGGTTTAGGATCATCGTACAACCTGCACTGACTGGCTCTGACCCTCTGCCAGTCCTGTGCAGGGCATCTTTCTATCTGTCAGGGCTAGAGAGAGGATTTCATTCTGACTGATGGCACGATTACATGAACTGCCTGTTGAGACACAGAGCTAGTAGGCTAAATGAAAGCAAACAATGGAAGTGTAAACTATTACTTACATCTGGCACTATATACTTGTCTTTTCACAGTGTTTGATTTCACAGTCTTATTTGGCTAAATCACTAAAGAGTTTTACTGCGGAATTTCTTTTTTTTTTTTTGTCTTTTCCAAAAATGTGTCATCGGCTTGAGCAATGGTTATTATTTTACTGCTTTTTTCACCAGTCTCACCCCATTTTAAGACATTTAAGCAGCTTATATTTGGCGATTACAAAAGACAAAGCCGTATTATTTCTGCGTTCTATGAAAATAAAAATCCAAACACACTGATAGGAGGAGTTGTTACATTTTGTCCATCTTCAGTTATTTTCCTCACAAGAAGAGTGAGCTGGTAATTTTTTCGTATCCGCTGAAGAAATGACTTGTGAAACAGCTTCTACAGATTTAAGTCAATGTTTGTAGTCTGTATTACCAGTTTTCTCTTCTTTTACAAAGGGTGTTATTCAAGATGTGAAAGTCGTCTTTATACCTAATGGATATATAACGCAGTGTCCTAATCTGAATCGCAGTAAGTAGCAATTTCTTTATTTTCTCTATCTTAGATTTTTCATACAGATTGTTTTCTTGTTTTAAAAATAATATTTTCGGGCTTGTCATTTTTTTGCGTGTGCTCACTTCCAGAAGGCAGAACTTCTGTGTAAACAGATTGCATTTTATGTTCAGATAAATCAAATATGATAGGCTGTTGGTTATTTATGGGTTATTGTGTCTTTCCTTCTCTTCCTTGCTGTTTCTTTTTACTCTTCCTCTATTGAGCATGCCCGACCTGCAGTGATTTCTTAAGTCTGGTGCAAGGAATCATGGATTTGCAAGAACTCCTGGCAAAAATGACTGCAAAAGTAGGTACCTAAGCTTTTTTGTTAGTTGCCCATTTCCTTCTGTGCTAAAATGAAAGTATTTATTCCTTATGCAGCTATTCTACATTTTCATGGCAGAGCCATTCTTTTTCTCCCTGTCTGCAGTAGACTTATGGATATAGATCCACGGATGTCCCTTAAGCTTAATAGAGTTTCTGTTGTCTACTTTATTATTTGTAAGATAGTGACAAAAAAATGCCCAGATGTCTACTTTTTTTTTGGTAAGAAGCCCTAGCCTTTTTTCCCTTTTCATGCTGAGGGATAAATGCAGAAACAAGAGTGAAATTCCTCAATAGTTTCCTCACCACGTGATGCTATCCGAGGGGATGTGTTTGTTTGTGGGAAGTCTTCAGGACTGGTATAGTGTCCTTCCTGGGAACTGGAATGAGGCCCCAAAATGAAAATGCCTGTGAACCTGCTGGCTGTGCTGATCCTGACATCACCTTTGATCAGTGGTTTTTATCAGTGTGAAAGTTAATCCAGCTCCAGGTGATGTGCTGTGTGCTTAGATTTTGGGGATTGTTCTTCCCCCTCCCCCCCTTTTTTTTTTCTTTCTTATTTTTCCCCCCTGGTTTGGATCATGAATTGGATGAATGGGGACCTATAATGCTGGGGGGGGGGGGTTTGTTTGCTTGTTTTGGATTTTGGAGATTTCCTTTAGGCTCTGCTCCTACAATACACAGTCAACCTCTGTGTGAGCCAGGGCCCTTCAGCTAAGGCTGTGGTGAAGTTTTGGGGTGGGAAACTGTTTTAGAGGTGACTGAACCTCTAATGTGTATTAAAAGACAATCTGAACATTTTTGGAGATTAATGTTGGTGAACCATCTGGTTTGTGGTAAAGGACAATTAATTGTCTCTTCTGAAACAGCATTTATGTGTTAATTACTTACAGATTTAAGTGAAAATTCAACAACCTGTGGATGCATTTAATCTCAGTGTAGTAACTGAAGAGGAATTTCAGAAATAGGATTTGCATAGTAGTGCTGCTTGTGTAAAAACATTATACTTTTTACTGTGCTGCCTGTAAGAGTTCTTTCCCTTCCCAACAGGAAAGGGGAAACTATTTTTTAGAGAATGTGAGCATTATCCTGACAATCCACTTACTCAGCTGACATGCTTTGGACAGGCTGGCTCCAAATGCAAAATGTGAAGCTTTTAGTTCAGTTTTCTGCTTGTGCTGTGAAAGAGAGGCAATTATTTTGAGCCCTGCTGGTGGTATGAGCAAGTTCCAATTATGCACTGTACTGAGGAACTTGCTTCCTCTGATGTTAATTATATTTTTGCTTGCTAGTACTTTATGAGGGGAAGCAAATAACACAGTATTTGTACTGCAAAGACTGGCTTTCATAAAGTGGTGCTGGGATAATCCTTCCTTGCAAGTTCCTTTTCCGTTGTAGTAGTCTACTGACTGTCTCATTGCAGTTGTTACAGAAATACTGTTGTCCAGGGAAAAAATGCATGCAGCAGGAAAGGAGGTTAATTTGGTAGACAAATGCAAGTTAAAAATTGAGGGTCTGGAGGGAAGCATTAAGGTTTGTGCATTAGGCCTTTTAAGTCCTAGCCACAATAGCCACAAGTGGTACTAATGTAGATACAAATATATTGTATGGGATGATGTATGTCAAGGCAAAGAGCAAGGCTTTGAAGGGCTGTGAGCTGCCTGCAGAGATCCCGTTTAGCAGGGCAGGTGGTCAGAGTATGGCTTGCTAATGAACATGAGCAAGGATCCCTAGCACCTGGTCCTGCAGCAGGAGATGCAGAGCATGAACAACAACAAGACCTTTGGAAAAAGTGGTTTGATGTCTAGTTGTTGCTTTTAGGTTCCCCTATATCTAGGATTTCAGTCTGTGTTTGGCTACAGCTGTATCACAGCCCTGAGTAGACCAAGGAGTGTTGGAATGAATGTTTGTGTGCAGTTTATATACATTAAAACTGTGAAGACCCAGAGCTGGTCTTGCCTGGGAAGAAAACACCCAACTAGTGTTTCAGGCTCTGATAATTTTAGTAGCTGTGCAAATCGTGCAGTATGAAGGCAGGAAAGGGGAGTACCCTCCTGCCCGGGCTTTACCTCAGGGTCCCCTGAGTCCAGTGCTGGCTCAGGATGGGACATGGGGGCTGTGTAAGGGGCCCAACAGAGCATAGCAGGTTATCATGGAGTGCTGAGTACAGGAGCATTTGATCGTGACCTGTAACAACCTAACCACACTTCTATCCTCTTCCTACTCATGTTTTGTGAAGACGTAGCTTTTAAAGATGAATAAATGCTAGCTTTTAAAACCTATTTTATTTTTGTCATGATTTGAATAAATTCTGAATCTCTCCAGTATATATGTCCAATTGATTTAATCTTTTGTCTTTAAATTGAGTCACACCGTATGTCACAGTATTAGAATCTGGCTAAAATGTTAATTTGCTGCAGGAGAAAAGGATTGTGCTATATTGCAGCATTCCCAACTGCCGTGCTAGAGAACTGTTAGTTCCTCTTTAAATGTAATGTCTAAAATAATTCAGGCAGCTTTAACAATCTGCTGAAATCAGTCCAGGCATCTCCTGCCTTTCTTTGAGTGGAATATAATTTCTTTTGGTAAATTATGGGCCCACACTAGGATGTGCTTTGTATTCAGGTGTTACGTGAAGACTTCAAGCACAAAACTTTCTGCTGAGCCTTTGCTTGGTTGAGGTCAGAAAGGTTGAAGCTTGACTTTGATTAAAATCAAGAAAAATCGAGTACTTGAGTTCACTGATGGACTAGTTAATCTGGTTTGTTTACATCATGGGTTTATATGCCAGGAACACTTCTATGAATAACAAAATTTTCCTTATAAATTTTGATAACTTGGGGGGTTTTTTGGTATTTTTTGTTATTTATTTTGTCAGAAACAATATGGTGGGGGTTTTTTTTGTTTGTTTGTTTATTTGTTTTTTGGTTTTTAACACAAGCCTGTCATCTTTCAGTTATTTGTATGGGCAGGGGAGAAGCCAGGAAAGAATGCACATATTTATTTCTAAGCCTATATTTCTACATTTGTTTACTTATTTTTAGTATTAGAAAATGGTAAAGCAATTTTGAATGCTCTTAGGGGTTAGAGATCATGATACTGGGTACAAGGTGGTTCCTCTCTGGAGGATGTTAAGGTGGTCCTTTGTATGAAAGGGAGGTCTGTACTGTGGCTGAGGAGAGTATGGTTCAAAAAGCCTTGTCCTTTGCTGCTGCTGCTACAAGAATGAGCATTGTCCCCATTTGTTATTGCATAGTATCTCATCAGTAAACACAGCAATTTCTAGCCTGCAGTTGCAATACTTGGAAAAGATGCATCAGTTTTAGCTTCTTGATATGCATTTTAAGTCGTTGGAATTGAGGAGGTAATGGCAACAGGGAGGAGTGTTAAGTGCCACCAGGGTTTACTCCAGGAGCATGACTTCTCCCTGATCATGGACTACCCTGAATTAAAATGCTTTCTTTCCCCCTCAGATATCAGTTGCTGTTACAAGGTTAAAAGCATTAGTCTAGCTGATGCTTAACAGTGATGAGATGAGGAAGTCAGTCTGCCAGTCTTCCTGCTTTTTTACCTGTGATCAGACTGATGAGCAATTAAAAATTTAAAAGAAAAAGAAAATTGTCTTTTTGTACTTCTGGTAATGTCCAGACATTCCTGAGGGGTTTAGTTGCTGTACAAGAGACTGTTGCATGAGTCATAAACTGTTGTCAATTAGCAAGGATAGTTCCATCAAAGTCTGAGGAATAGGGTTAGTTTACACCTTCTGATATCCCGGGTCAGTGTTTAGAAAGTTGTAAGCAAAGTTGGCATGGCTAAAAATAGCTATACTGTTTTTGCTTTTTTAAATAATGTGTTTGAATTGCAGAAATCTCATCAAGTTACTTTAATTTATAGTTAAATTATGCAGAAACAAGACTGAGTCAATTGGAAGACTGTCATTGTGAGAAGACTTGTCAAGTAAATGGATTGATCTATAGAGACAAAGACTCATGGGTTGAAGATGATCACTGCAGGAACTGCACATGCAAAGTAAGAATTTCTGGAGTTTCAAGAGCAGGACCTAATAAAAATGTGAAAATGGCCTTTGAATACATTATGTTAACTCTGAGAATTATTATGTTTTTAGTATACATCTAGGGGCAGTATGGACAATAGAGAGGAGAATGATAGAATAAATAAAATTTTGACATTGCGTATTTGCAGGCTTCATAAATAAAATCTACTTTCCCTTGACAGTGCTTTCTTATTTGTTTTAATTATAGCAGTGAGGGCTTTATGGTTTTGGGGTGAACAGGTGGCATTGCTTGTGTTTGGAATTGTTTTCACTGCAGTAGCTTTTTCAAAAAGGAAGCATTATCTTAATAGTATTCATAGATGCTTAGTCGCATCTTGCATGGTAAAAATTTGCAGGTTCTGTTTTCAGCATTTATCAGTCGGAAAAATACAAGGAACAGAAAGAGAATTAGTATGTAAAACTTGTATCTTTGAAATTATTTGATAAATATCTGAAGAGAGCCTTTGTTTGCTCAGGAAAATGGAAACCTGATTGTTAAAAATCTCAAAGATGATTGGAACAGCATACAGAAAGTAGTGCTTGTGTTCTGATAAACAGGGACTTATGCTTTCCACTTAATGCATTTTGCTCAGGGAATGGGGGGTAAAACCAGTAATATGATTCAAAATAGGGCAGTTCAGCTTCAGATGCACTTTGATTAATTTTGTAGTTGGATGGGATTAGATCTGTTAGTGAAGGATGGGTTTGTAATCCAAAATGCTATTTTCATTTACTTAAATAGTCTTTATTTGTGTTTTGTGTAAAATACTCACTAACTGCAGTGGTAGTAGTAGAATTTTGTCTTATAAACCTTTGCTTAGAGTGGAGTTGTGGAGTGCCGAAGGATGTCCTGTCCCCCTCTTGAGTGTCCTCCTGATGCTCTACCAGTGCATGTGGAAAGTCAGTGCTGCAAAGTGTGCAAGGGTAAGTACATCACACAGACCTCCCGGTTTCACCTTCCATTTAGCAGAGTTAAACCTGTCCTGACAGCAGGCACATTCTGTAATGACTTTCAGAGGTCCTGGTAATTCAAGTGACACGAGTCACAGTGGCAGACTTGATTTAAGATGAAAATAAATAATTGCTGAGAAATGAAACAAGTATTGCAAATTTCTGAGGTACTCTTCTTACCTATTGTCACTGGAAAATTATTCATCTGGTTTGGGGCTGGGAACCCTGTTGATGCAGAGGAGCATCAAGCCTATGGTCTGAACTTTCTGTTGTGATGAATAATGAACTGAGCTGTTACCTTTTTACCTGTATTTTATTTCAGGTTGAAAGGTTGTTCTTTAAAACAAACATGACAGAATATCAGACCCTGGGTTAGGATCACTGTGTGGAGTGATAGTTTGCTGTAATTAATTTAAAAATAAATTAATGAGAAGAAAGAAAAGTTAAGTAAATTTTGTGATCAGTGTTATTGTTAGCTTTCAGTTTCTTCTTCTGGTAATGAAAGTTGTCAATTAATGTTCATGGGAGGAATATTCAATATTTGTTGCCTTAATAGTAGTACAAGGAACAAAGACAATTTTTATGTGAAAATTTGAGCTGTATACTGATGCCAGTCATACCTTGAGAAATTATCTTTGCCCTGATTTGTTCTGGAAGACTGGTAAACTTCATGCATGAGTTTTTCAATAATTTATTAAGACAAGGATGTTGAATAATTTTAAGATTTATTAGGAAAACAATAACACTTTTTTGGCATTCTGTCACCCTTTTTCAGTTGTGGAATTCATTAGTTCCATGCACAAATATCCTTTAGCTGTGATGTTGCACTTGTTCTTCTTTACTTATGTAATCTCATTTCTCTCAGCTATATGTCAGCATGAATATTCTGCATACTGAAAGAGTACATGAGCAGAGTGCTTGAGTGGTAAAGTGGCCATGCTGGCCTATTTTTTTGTGTCTCAAAATGTTCTTGTTTGCGACACAGAGTCTAGAAAGTTCTTTCCTGAAACTGACTTCTCCTCTTGGCGTGTGTGTGCAAAGCAGCCAGAATATGACACAAAGGAATTGTAAGGCACAAAATCCTAGGTTCAATGTATATCCCCCTGAGTAAACTGTGTTCCTGTTATTTGTAATGGGAAGAGGAACAATCAAACTTGCCTTTTGTTGGTGATTGGCACAAACTTGGCTTGTTATTCTGACAAGAACTCAGCATGTCAGTCAATGGGAAGGGATGTGTGGAAGTTGATTGAAATGGATTGTAAATGCGAGCTCCTTGACAAAATGATGTGCTAGGACCACAGTTAGTCACTTTTGGGGAGATAGTAGTAATTGCAGAGGTTTTCCAAAGAGCTGCACTGCAGGTGTTATTTTCTCACTACTTTTTCTATTTAGCTCTGATAGAATCATCAGCTGTAATTTGCTGTCTCCAGGGATTATTGAATGGCTGGATTATTGAACACTTTTCTCTCTCAGCTAAGGGTTAATGAACAAAGTAGCTCTAATGTCTGATATGTTAAGGGGTTCAGGTGATTCAGTTTTGATCCCTGCCATCTTAGCCTTTCAAATAATATTTGACAAAAGACTATAATTTTGTTTAAAATATCACTTTTTCTGAGTTGTACATGAACTTGCTTTCTGGTGTCTCCATTCTTTTGCTAAAAACATTCATGTCAGGAGAACAGACAGAAAGAAAAAGGAAATTTCTCTATTTATATCCTCCCAAAAATAGTTACTGGGATTCCTAATTTAAATGAAGCCTCCTGATCTGAAGTGTGCTTTCGAAGTGAGATCACAAGAAGTCAGGCATAAAAACTAGGGCAGCTTTCAAAAAACAAAGAAAATTAGGATACCAGAAGGAAGAAGCCTGTTTTTCAAATGCTTTGGTAGTGATGAAAACTGGTTTCTCCTGAAAATTAGGAGGGTTTTTTTTTTTTTTTTTTTTTTTTTTTTTTTAAAGAAATGAGCATTTTCACAAAAAGTCATTAGAAGAAGATGATCTAGCAGTCCTTTCTGCTTAAAACTTGGGAATCAAATTGGCTATGGCAGTTGCTGCTGTGGAATAAATACTCCTACTGCTATCAGCTGTAAGGAGGACACACATGCACCTGTGAGTGCTTCAGGAGAGAAATTGAGGTAGAGCAGTCCTAGGTAGTCTGAATCTTTTGAGAACAGAGTACTCTGAACACTGGCATTGTGCATGTGGCTTGCCTCGGGAAACTTTAGGAGCTCTACTCAGTTGTAATGTAGGATTCAAACCTTTTAGCTTTCCTTTCAGTGCCATAGGTCAGACTGTTACTGGTCAAGTACAGAAAGAGCTGAATCTCCACAACAAAAAGTTATTTTATCAGTGTTTAGCACTGACCTGGCCAGAAATGCAGGGTGCTTTTATAATGGATACTTGTATGAGATCATAACAGTCCAGCTGTTCTCTTTAATTAATGGATTTACTGTCCGTCTCTGGAAGTGAAATTTAGATATGTAGTTGCAAGGGGACTGTGATAGTTGTGGTAATACTTGACAAAGCTCTATGCTACTGTGGCCCTGCTCGAGGTTGCCTTCTGCATGGTGGCAGTATTCTCACTTTGCCTTGAAATGAATGAGGAATGCTCACAAGTTCTAGTCTGTTGATTCATTTGTGAAGCTGCTTATCTTTGGCAGAAGGATCAAAACTTCAGACAAGAATTTTTTAGTGGGAGCTTTCAGTTTCCTGGGAAATCTGCTTATTTTGTGTGTGCTTGAGGAATATTTTCTGAAATAGATTTTTGTAGTTTGTTGATTCAGTACAGTCATTCACTGCATCTAATCCATTTTTGCAGTGCTCCAGCAAGTTGAAGAGTTCACCTTTGTGTCCACAAAAAAATATGAAGGCTTAATTGAAATCTGTGTTTATATTATTCTCTCGATGAACTGTACACTAATAAATGTCTCCAATTCTTGAAGTGACTCACAAAGACCTCTAATAATACAAATACTGTAGCTAGTCTACAGAATGTCAGTAGTTAAAATATTTGCCATTGAATGATAAGGAATTTAGTCCAGGACATGTTGTTTATGCTCTTATTCCCTCTCTTTAGTTTGGGTAAAAATGCTGCTTTCTCTTAAAAACTAATTATTTGTTTGCCGCTTTGCTTGTGATTATATATAATACTGACTTCTGATGAAAGCAAAATGCATCATAGTTTTAACGTATTCATATTTTTTCAATGAATACTGGTTTTACTTTTGTGTTATGCCTTGCATTTGTTTACTGCTTAAATACTGATTTAATTTAATTTTAATCTGCCTCCTTCCTCTCTCCAATTACAGCAAAGTGTATCTATGGAGGCAAAGTGCTAGCAGAAGGTCAACGAGTATTAACCAAGAGCTGCAGGGAATGTCGAGTAAGTTTCAGTTGTATGAACTTTTCCTGATTTTAAATGTATCTGCGGTGTTCAGAAGTAACAGTGAAAAGTTAGTGCATTTCTTTAGGCTCCCTTCATGCAAATGTGACATCTGTTGTCTTGAAAAGGTGACCTTGAAGTCAGTGAAAGCCAAAAATACAAAAACAAGGCAGGAATATTACCCTTGCAGGATGAGAAAAACAGGGGCAAAATGACTTGGAAGGATGTTTTCTCTTTTCTCTCTGCTTTCATGAGCTCTAGAAAAAAATAGCAGCATCTTAAGCCAATTACTAATTTCAGCCAAATTGCTAAAAGCAATTCAAGCAACCTGGTTTATATTGTTTGAGTTACTCTATACTTCCCCTAGTATTATTTAAACTCCATATAGGTCTCCTAATTGTCAAGGTACATTACTGAATATTGGGCTGGACTGGGGTCTTCCTTGGCAAATTCATAACCCTTAGGCAACTACAGTCGGTACTTAAGAGCTCAGGTAAACAGGCTGTGTTAGAACCACTCAGGGAGTGTTGGTGAATGTGAGAGTATTGGAAAAGATTACAGTGATCTGGTTATTGTTGTGCTTGTAGTTGAGTGTAGAGAGCAGCAATTTTATGTTCACTAATGGAAATGGACAATAACTGGTTGCAGATGTTGTGAAAACAGCTTGTTATGCAGAATTACTTTGCTGTTGTTATTGTGTATCTGTAGAGGGGTGCTCAGCACTGCATATACAAATATGTGGGCAAGGTCATTGCCTTGGAAGATAGACTGAGTTGCCTGTTATTTATAATATGACATAGAATGCTTATTTGAGAGGGGAAAATGAGAACGGGAGATTTTCATGTTAAAGTGAAACCAGAGAGAGTGATCTGAACTAGGTCTGTAGAACTTCTCTGTGCTATAAATTAGAGTGCTATATTCATCATTATGAGTATGATAATATGTTCATGAAGAATAAAAGCAAATACTGACCATCAAACACCTATCATTAGACATGAGTGAAATAATGAAAAGAGCTTTTGAATTTTGCTTATTGTTAAAGGAAAATGATATGGCAGTGCTAATTACAGTAACATTGCAGTTGGTATTTACATCTTAATGGAGAGTATTGATAAGTATTTGAAATGACATCTGTGAATGCCACACCATAAAAAAATAATGCATCCATGCCTTCAAAAAACACCCCAACAAACAAGGTATTTCTACAGCTGTGCCTCAAGTAGATGTTACACCTCACTATTCTGGAGAGAGTTTTTAAGTGCGTGCTTATGTGGGGTGCTGTGTCCATATAGGAAGTTCATTCAATATGTCTTCAGCATTTTGACCTCCTAAATCTGTAAACAAAACACCTCCTTATTTTCTGCCTCAATTAGGAATGCTCACTAGATGAAGGATGAATGGTGATGAGTCAAATGGCTGTGTCATTGCTTTCTGTCCTGTGTTTACAAGGTGTTGTATGAATAAAGGAAAGGCTTTGTGATAGGGAGGACTATAACAAATTTAACATGGTTTAATTTTCCAGACTTGAATAACAGACATCAGGTTTCAAAAGCTGATGATCCATGAAGGAACACAGTGGAGGGTACACATCAACTGTGAATTTAATAGTGTTGATAAAGGTGACTTAAAAATCTTTGTGTTTCTAAAAGAGGTTATATTTGTAGATGGGATAATGTCAAAAAGATTAAGTTGAAATTTCACGTTTCAATTTTTATTTGAAGATAGATATTTTATTCTTTGCATAGGTACTGATCCAAGCTTAAGAGGCTTTTAACTTTTGTATTTTTTCCATCTAACTAAAATAATAATGCTGCTGATGGATCCAGCTAGATCAAAGATTTTCTTTATCAGGCTGTGAGATAGTATTTTAATTTCTGAAAACTAATCCAAACTAAAAATATTTATGATGCACATCCTCTTAACCGTAAGCACAGATGTTATTGTTGAACAGCCATTCCCCAGCTGGAATCCTGCCCATAAACACTCTCTAGATGAATCTACAATGACAAAATGAGTGCACAGGTATTTCTAAGAATCACAAAATGGTTCAGGTTGGAAGAGACCTCTGGAGGTCGTCTTGTCCAACTCCCCTGCCTGAGCAGGCCTGCGTGGAGCTGGGTGCCCAGGACCATGTCTAGATGGCTTTTGAACGTCTCCAAGGATGGAGAGTCCACAGCTTCCCTGGGCAGCCTGTGCTGGTGACTGGTCACCCTCATGCTGAGAAAGTGTTTCCTGATGTTCAGATGGACCCTCCTGTGTTTCACTTTGTGCCCGTGGCGTCTGGTCTTGTCACTGGGCACCACTGAAAAGGGCCTGGCACCCTCCCTGTGGGTATTTATGTGCAGCTGTAAATACCAATTTATTGCTGTAACAATTTATTGCTGCTGTTTCCAGTAAATTGTTGTTATCTCAACACATGATCTTTACTTTTTTTGCCTCCAATTCTCCTCTCCAGCCTGCCGTGGGGGAGGGAGAGGGGGAGGAGGAAGTGAGCAAGCGGAACGTGATTTTGGTGGGAGCACTGAATTGGAGGATACCATTCCTAAACCACCACAAGCTGTTACTGATCAGTCTTTCAGGAGAAAGTTCCAAATAGCAGCCTCAGTTGTCACTCCAAGAACAACACTGTTCCTTACCTTTACAAAAATCTTTTTAGTCAAGCTTCCTGGAGGTCAGTGAACCCCTGTCCATCTTTCTAGCATTTGTATGGCTCCCAGCATTAATGGAGAGGAGTTTGGTTTTGTACCCTTTGCTGTCAAACATGTCTGGTTACGAACAGGCAGCTGATCAGCTGTAAATTCCCAGTCCAACAAAAGTTATAGAAATCTTCTGATGCCTTTAAATAAACCACATCACCATACTGGTGAATCTCACAAACACCAAAATAAATAAATAAATAAGCCAACCCAAATGCGGAAAGGTGCCATTTTCTAAAGCACATACACACTTGTATTTTCTGGCCTCCGCACCACAAGAGAGAAATGGAACAGCTGGAGAGACATCAGACATGGGCCATGAGGATAAATAAGGCACTGGAGCATCTCTTACCAGAGGAAAGACTGAGAGAGCTGGGACTATTTAACCTGGAGAGGAAGAGGCTCAGAGGGGGTCCCAGCCATGCCCCTTCCTGGCTCCTGCAAAAATTAACCCTGTTCTGGCTAGAACCATGATACAGGAAACCCCCCCCCCCAAAATAGCCTTATCTGAATCTTGCTATTATTTCTCAAAGCCTATCATCTGAGATAAGCTGTTAGTGGTTCAGATTTTCACTGCATGTCACTGATTAGGCTTACAGCCAATCCTTATTTTATGTACTTGCCTTTGTAATTACAATAAATTTAATTATCTTATTGTAAATGTTTGATTCCAGATCTCATTCTTTGTGGATTGTATGTTACAGTTGAAGTTTGATGTATTTATTCCAGAAAAAACTGTCTTTTTGACATCTTTTTCTGTCCAGATTCTATCACTACGTATGTGAATTGAGTATAAAAAGGAGTAATTTTTCTAAGGCTGCCTGAAGCAATAATTCTGAAGTGTGAACTGTTCTTATCTCAGTGAATGAAGTCTGAAATCTAATGATGATAATTCTTATAATTGGATCTGTACTAGTATATAACAAATTGATTTTAACCCAAAGAACACTCAACATGGATATATTTTAATTGTTTTAAAAATTAATTATAAATAGGGTTGATTTGTTTTCCCAAGATGCAAATTCTGCAGAAAATAGGAAAATTAAGGAAATAAAATCTTCATGTCATTAAATAATGGAATTCCCAATTTGTGTTCTTCTATCTCCTTATGAGTCACTAAAGAAGCTGTGAGCTTGGATTAAATTTGTCTGTAGCTTTTTGACTCATCCTGATCACTCATTTCACTTTCGTGCCATTTCCTGCCATATTTTTGACCAGATTTATTGTCAGTCAATGCTCTTTGTCCGTATGTTGTCATACTGTACTCCTCCTGCTGTAATTGTCCTGTCTGAGCTTAAATAGGCAATGAGTTATATATCTAAAGCCAGGGCTTTTCTAGCTGGTAGCTTGATAACATGATAGTAAATGATGGCTCAGCGTGTCTGGTTCTTTTATCATCTTTGTTGCTGCAATTGCACAAGCAGGCATGGGGGGATTCCTCCCTTTCACTTATGGAAGTGGGATCAGAAGGAGACCTAATACCTCCATTAACTTCACTGTTCTTGTGTGGGCACTTGCTTCAGCGATGCGTTGCTGTATGTGATACTGCAGGGAGCTGCTTTTTTTTCTTACCAAAAGAATCACAAATCCTGATGCCTGGGGGGTGTTTTAGCATTATTTTTCATGACAGCAACTGATGCAACTTGCCAGTAAAGACAATTGGAAAGCGAGAGAAATGACTTGGCCCTGCTTTTAGCCTTGAGATTGTAACCTCGAGGGCAGCGACTGGCAGTGATTGCAGAATGGTCAGCTTTGCATTCCCTGGGTCTGCTGCACTTCTCAGCTCTAAATCCTGCTATCTACTGGATGCCCTGGGCATCATTTGTGCCTTGTAGGCTCAGCAGGCATTTCCCAACTGTGTCGGGCAGCTTGATGCTGTGAGAGCTACCTCTGGAGCCTGAAGGAATGTAGCTGAACCAGAGTGGCATGGCTGGTGAGGCTGATTACCAACAAAGGTTTTGCCTGTACTGATTCTGACACCTGAGCCAGTCTTTTGGGATCAATGTGCTACACTGTATTGTAGATATGAAAGCAAACTTCTGCACAGGGGTGTTCCTTCGTACTGGGTATGCTCATAGGTATTGTCAATATCCTCTGTTCCAAGTCCTCAGATTATGAGAATAGTGGCCTTAATAAAATTTTGGGGTTTTTGTGGTGTTGGTTTTCCTTTGCTTTCTTAGCCCTAGATGTTTTTGGATCATATTTTTAAACTTTTCTCTGCCATCGTGATAGCTGCAAAATGTTATTTCTTTGTTTGAAAAAAGCAGAAATTCTTATTCCACCATCTGAGATGTCATGAGAAGTATTTTGGGAGGAGTGAGGAGTGGGGACTAGATTAATGTTAAAAAGGTATATTGGCAACATAGCAGCCTGCCTGCTTTCTTAGTGGAGTTTCACAGCTTGGAAAATGGGATTACTCAGGTGTGGACAGTCCTGTGGGGTAGTTACTGCAGTTTCTACTGAGCAAAAATTCCAGTTGTTAATCTCTGCTCTTGCCAGTCCTCAGTGATGGCATAGCTGCAGAAGGGATGCTGAAGAAATAAATTATGGTGTGAGAAAGGCTGGAGGGGGGATAAGGTAAAAGAGGAGGCTATTTGGGGACAAGATTTTAAGAAACAACTAACTGAAGAGCCAGAGAGGTGTTTGGTCTGGAGATATAGTGAAGCTGATTTGCTGGATGGGAAGGAGATGGAGTAAAATTTGGTGTAAATTCTCTGCAGAAAGGCTTAATGTCTATGATTTTAGAAAATTTCTACCAGCTACTAGACTTCCTATCACAGTCTTATTCTAAATCGGTCAAGAATCAAAATCGTAGAAACTTCTTGAGCTTGATTTTTTTACAGCAGTTTCTAGAGGTGAGCAGTTTCTCAAGGTGAGCTTTCCTCTTTGAAGGGCCTAATTTTGGAAATGAGGTGATCAGTAACTGTAAAAAACAAACCATTGTAATTGGACACAGGAGAACAACACATGGCACTTGAAAACACTGGTCTTGCTGTGTATGTTTGAGTTGAACAACTTATCAGTGAAGTAGACTGTAAAATAAGGGGAGGCAAACTCAGACTTCCATGAAGCAGGAAGACTGTCTTTAACAAACACTGGAGTGAAATTCTTTAATTCCTTCAAATACTTGTAAAGAAGACAACTGTACTTTCAGACTAAATATTTGGTAAAACTAGAATAGAATTTTGAGCTGAAGTGCCTTTTCTTTTCTTTTGTTTCAACACTGGGCAGAGAAATGCACAAGTAGATTACTTTAAATTTGATGTTACGGTGGAACAAATGAATTTAACTTGCTTCTTGCTAGTTTACTGGAGATTGTTGTAACTAAAGATTACCAGTTTTAGTGTGATCCTTGCCATTGCATGTGGTTTCCAAATGTAATTTTTAAAAAAATGTTGTTTATTTTCAGAATGGAGTTTTGGTAAAAGTGACAGAGACTTGTCCACCTTTGAACTGCTCAGAAGATGATCATGTTCTTCCAGAGAACCAGTGTTGCAGTGTTTGTAGAGGTAAGCCAGAGACTATGCATGCTTGGAAGGAATGTAAGTTGCTGATTCAAGAGGGGGACTAATTCCTTTTTAATGAGATATTATGTGATAGGAGATAAAAGCCTGAGTCTAAAACCAGTCTATGATACTCCTTTGGTTAGAAGACTTACTAGATACAAAGCTGCAATTGTTCCTGAGTTAGAGAGGAGGAAGGAGAAAAGGAAGATTTGGGGGAGAAAGGGCACAGTATCTCTTAAGAATTCCCATTTCAAGGATCTTATGTTTGAAAAAGAAATATATTTTGTTGCTTAAACTTGCAACTGCAGTAAATGTACGTGATTTTGGAAATGTGGCTTTTTTAAGCTCTTTATTTTAAAATCACGAAAATAGTGTTAATATTCCTGTTTGATGGATATTACGAGGTTGATCTGATCACTCTCAGGACTAACTTATGAATTAAGCTGGACAATAAAATAATGCTAATACAAAATAAAGATTAAAAAATTAACCTTATTGCTCTGAACCCCATTTTTCCTCCTTCCAGTGGGGTGCTGAGATGCAGGTTCTTCTTGCTTGTTCCTTCTCAGCCCTGTGAGTCCTGGTTGTATGCTGGACCAGACTGAACAAGCCACAGCTAAAATCTTAGTTGAGGAAATCCCCTTAAATGAAGAAAATGCAAGTATCACAAGGTTAGGGAACTTGGACAAGCTTTCTTCTTAAAAGGTGTTCTAATCAGTGAACTATGGGGTTGAATAATCATTCCCTGTGTGTGTCTGTACTGTACCTCTGCTCCTTGTCTCTCCCTCGGAGCTGAGTCTCAGCTGGGCTTAAGGAGAGCCTGGTCTCTCAGAGCAGGACTCACCTGTCAGCCTTTTAGTGATGCACCTCACAAATCTAAAGCAAGAGTTGTTCCAGATCAGCATTAGACATTTCCAGGCTTAGATGGTTATTAAGGACCCCTGGAATACTTGTGTTGCCTGCATATAAATTCCTCCAGTGCCATCACAGGTGCTGGTGAAGGGGCTCTGAACCTCTCCTTTCGGCAGTAAATATTAATCAATCAATATGCATAGTTAAATACTTACTGAGACCTTGACCTTAGAAACACATGCAAGTGGTTGCAGGGACCAGCATGTTTGAGACTGTTTGCTGGGTTATGGTCTAATATACACATGAATGTTTTAAAGCGGTTTCTAGAAACATCTGTAACTATTTAAGCAAGCAGTAAATGTTGCTTCTCTGTCCCTCAAAGGGCTGGATGTCTTAATGATACTTCTTAACAGATGGCCCAGTTTGATGTAGTGCAGTACTGAAAAAATCGTGTTCATTACTTTAAAGCATTAGAAGTCTGAAAGCTTCAAAGTCGATGAAAGATAAGCTCTGTAATTATTCAATTCCATAATATTGTTAATGATAGGTACTCTTTTTAGAAATTCATCTCCAAACTGGCCTTATTATTTATAATATAACATGAATGGGATATAATATTTATGTATGTGATCATCTCTAGAAGCAAAGGAAGGAATTGTACTTTCCCTTCCTATGAATTCTGACACATGGTGCTTTCAGTTTGATACATTGAACTTCCACTTCAGTTCTGCTTTAGCTGACTGCTAAAACAGTACCACCTCCTTATGTGTTTCATCTTTGCTCTTTAAAATTCTTTTGAAAATGATGCCTAAAGATATGATTAATTTTGTCAACTTTACAAAGGCATAAATTGAATTTAGCACTCCTAAGTTGCTTTTTATATCTTGCAGTAGAATATATGCTGCTTGACACTTTTGCTTCAGTTGCATGCAAACTAAAGTGGTAATATATAATTTTATCATATGTAGATTGCTGGTGTTAAAAATGGATATTTATTAAGAATTCCATATTTGGTATGAGTTTTATCAAGCAAACAGGTACCCTCTGATACGCCAGGCAGGCCATAGTTTCTGGTCCTGGCCTGTGCCAACATGTCCTTTACTGGAAAAGGACAGAGTGCTTCTTTTGTTTGCAGAAATGACCTCTTTCAGAGCCTATATTGAGCTTTTATTGCCTAAGCCAAAATAATAAGGAAAGAAATGTTGTAATAATTGTAGCCCTAAATAATCAGAATGTTTGTTGGAAGGCCACACGGATTGTTTGCATATCACGTGCAAATTTCACATTTTAGGTATGATGGTGGCAGAGAATTTGTTGCATTAACCCTTAGCTAAGCCTTAGTTTATTCAAGAGAATATTTAGTAAACATTTACTAGCAATGTTGAATGAGAACAATATTTCTGTGCATGTTAGTGACTGGTGGGTTCTGGGCCTTGTGTCAGGTTGTGTTGTCTTTAGTATATGTAGCTGTGGAAAAAGATGTCCTCTCCTCAATTTCATGTTCTTTAGAATTATAGAATACATTTGCTGAATTGGGCAACGGTGAGAGGTTTGCAGCTTTTGCTTTTCTAGCTGCAGCAAAGGAATTTCCATTAAATGAAAGGGTGAGTGTGAGGGAATTAACAGAAAGAAAAAACCACAGAGAAACACAAAAACTTCATGATGCTGTGGGATGAGACTGTATCTTCTCCAGGGATCTCTGTAGTACTTACCACAAAAATATATAAGTGCCTAAAATAAAATAGGGTATGCAAGGTAAAAATGAAATCTGTGGTGTTTATGGAGATGGAAATTCTCAGTGAGCAACGAACAGAGTTGAATCCTGAAATGTACGTAGCTGGTGGGCTTTCTAGCTAGTCATCATGGTTTGTAAATGGTAAGAAAAGCAGACAGCCAATAATGCCTATTCTCAGGTTTGCCACATGAGTTTATAGTACAGCAAAAGCTAATAATGTATTGCTGAAAGCCAATCTCTGGATTTCAGTAAAATGATTGTGTAAGGTGTACAGCAAAGTGAGCGTAGGATGGAAGAACTCAACTCTGCTTCAAAATGACAGTTTATTTTTGTGATTTGATGTACCTGCATGCAAAAATGGGCCTCACAAGATCTGTATATAGCATCTATCCTTGAATATTATGTAGAGTATACCTAGTTTTTCCCTTTATCTGTGTGCTTAATATGAATGTCTGCTTAAGCTATGTGGCTACTTTATACTTTTCGGCAGGACCATGTGGTGTTATTAACCTGTCTTTTAGGCTTACAGAATTTTTAGTTAATTTTCAAGTTTTACAAAGAATCATTGTGTCATAAAATGTATTTTTTACTACTTTTTTGAGAATCACTCATTTTTCTTACAGCATACCTGCTACATTTTTTATAGCCCAGGGACAAATCTAATACAAAAAATAGTGTCATAAAAGTGTTTTATTGTTCCCTGTAGCTGTTTTTCTCCTTGCCAAAGACAGTGTATAATTTTGAAAGAGTGGATTTTTTTTTCTCATTTGAATGAGTGATTCAAATAAAATTTCATGAGAGAATTTTGATGTTGTTATGCTCACAATTTTAAATACACAAGAATAGCCTTAACAGCCCTTGCAGCTGCAGATGTGCTCTTCTTAAAAGAAAGATTGTGATGATATAATGAAGTAGTGAGAGTGGTTTTGTTTCTAGAGAAAATAATTTTTATTTGCTGTCCTGCAATATGATTGGACTGATGGATTTAGGTGCTGATGCTGGTTAGCAGGAAATGGAGGATCTTACTGATGAGGTGAAGTGTGCATTTTACGTCAGGAAACAGCATTTAAATCTAAAAATGGGGCTTCAGCCACTCTTATTTTTACTGCTTTGTTTTGTTTTGGGGAGGTTTTTCTTCTTTCAGTTAGAGAGTGAGAAGGCTCTTCAGTTAGCATGTTTCTCATCTCTCCCTGTCTAGCTGTGAAACTGAGTTTTGATTCTTCAGAAATTGAATTTTTTCCATTTACTGCTGGGAGGTAGGAGTTATTTCAAGGCTTTAGATTTATTAAGATTTAATGGAGGTTGATAAATATGAATTAGTTTATTTCTAAACATAGTTGTAGCATTACTGAGGATTTAGAAGAGATTTATATCTGAAAAAAAAAAAAGAAATCTTTATAAGCTTGTTAGGCTGTGTAGCTACCATTATTCTCTTGCACACAAATAAGCACTATGTAATAAGTTCTGCATTCATGTAGCAGCTTGAAAGAATTTATGAAGTTACTGTTTTATGTCAGACCACTGAGTTCTGGGACGACAATCTCTGAGGGTGTAAAAGCTCTTGTTCAAAGTGCTTCATTGCTCATGACTCATTAAAACCAGATTCAGATCATGGAAAGGCATAATTGGTAATGCAAATTTTATGACTCCTCCTATGACTTCTCCCCCAGATTTACCTTATGTATTTATGTCCTAACTGTAGGGTTAAATCAATAAGAGTAGTAAAGATTTTGAGGTTGAAATTACCTCGGACTTCTTGAACATTGCTAATGCTCTTTAACAAAAGATTATCCATGTTTTTTTTAGAAGCCTCTCAATGTGAAAGAGTGAAATGTGAAGGATAGCTTCTTGAACAGCAAGAGAACAGGGGTTTTACAGTTTTTTTTGATGTGAACAGCTAAGGATGTTGTAAGAAGTATAGAAAACATTACAGGTGTTATAAGGAAACCCTCAGATATAAAGAGAGGCACTCTAGTGTTGCCCGTAGAAAAAGTAGGAAGAGGTTTGGATCTAAGATGTATTGATTCCAGCTACAGTCTTCAATGAATTCTTGCATTCCACAATCAATAGTTAAGCTAAATTATCAAGTATGTTAAGTATGTAAAAACCTGGATGACAGTACAAAACAGCTTAGCATACTGCTGTGCAAAAGCATGTTCGGGGAACTGCAAATTGAAGATGTTGCTTGACAAAATAAGAGTGTCCCAAAATGGAATAAAAGTTTAATTTTAGACAATCTGACTTGGGACCACTAAGCCCTAGCCAGTTGTGCAGTTCCTGCTGCTGCAGAAGTGATAGTGTTATGTCTGCTAGCATGTGTCTGGATCTTTTCCTAATGGTCTTAGTAGATTTATTAGTAGTCTCTCTGTGGTTGGAATGAAGAAGTAGAAAGATACCCCTATGTTCTTAAGAAATGATGGAGCAAACATTTCAGCAGCCTTGATAAAGGAAGAGAATAATGTTTTCAGGAGTTTTTGGGGAAGGAACAGAGGTCACCAGGCCCATCAAAAATGTAATCACACTCTTCAATATTTAATTCCCCTGATAGTATCAAATTGTATTTTGAATATCTTGAATGACTTTGAAGGGCTGTTGTGCACATTTGTGACGGTGTATGTATGTGTGGGGAAAATGGTTTCTGGCATCTGTTCTGAATGTGTTCATCTGTAATTTGAATTCATGCTTACCTTGTCATCTGTGTTGGCCTGAAATTAGTTAAGATTATCTGAACTATCTAAGATTTTCTGTGGTTCAGTCAAATCCTCTCCAGTTGCCCGCTTGCTCAGATTTGATGATTCCATTTTAAGCCATTTCTTATATTTAGAGAGGAGCCGACTGTCTCAAATTTTGCTGAATATTCTGAATTAATTGTTATTGGAATGCATACCCTCTACTAGCTGCCACCAGGACTGAAATTTAGAGATCCCACTGCAGTATCAGTAGGGGGGTTTGGCATTGGGGTAGGTATCTTTAAGGAATCCTATAAATCCATTTCACACCAAAGAATTAGTAAAAATCAGATATTTGCCTCCAAAACTCCTGACTGGGGAGAATGGAGACCAATGTCTAAGAAATCCAAGAACCACGCTTCCTTGGTATGCTCCTCATGGCTTTTTTTAAATGTGCATTTTCACTGCAAAAAGAAGTGCTTGGAAAAACCTCTGATCCAAGCAATGTTATGCTCACTCTGCCAGAGGCACAGTGAACCCTTACTCTTCCATACTATCAAGTACATTTTTCCTCCTGGTTAACCTTAAATTACAGTTGTTTTATAAAAGCTTGGTAATATACAGTGTTATAGCACCATGCATGCTCTTAACAGGAATGGCTTCCACTATCCACTTACAGAGGTATCGAACAAGCTTTGAGATGCTATGGAAAATTAAAGTGGAGACCTTCTAGACAGCGTATTTGAAAGATAGGAAACAGTTTTTCACAGGTCTTTTATAATAATAAATGCTGAGACAGTCTAGAGATGTAGTAGATGATGTGCATTAGGAAATCCTTGTGCATTTCCTAATGACAAGAGAAAAATTAAATGGCCTTTAGAGCCTTTAATTACTCAAGTTACAGAACTGGAGTGTTATTTTTTCCTTCTGTGCTCTTTTAACAGCCTTCAAGCTTGAAAACCTGAGTCTGATTCTGAATGGAGACAGTTCATATTTGAGTTGATAACAAGGGAACAAATGCAAAGCAGGTTTTTACAGAGAATTTTTGAAAAATAGGGGACAGCTCCAGCTGGGGTAGTCATCTACTGAGAAATTTCAGAGATGGCAAGTAAATACTGAAGAATTCAGTGATGTGATATTGAAAACTAATCACTGGCTCATGCTTGGGAGAATATGCTGTTAGAAAAGAGTGGTTGATCTGGGACTTGTGATGAAAGTTAACAGTGAGAAGCCATTGCTTTGGCTAATTCTAAGTCTTAAATTTGCCATGAGCTGATCATAAGGTAAAAATGTTGACTCATTGGAATACAAAGAGCCTAGAAACAAAGGTTTTTGGTGCACAAAGTTGTATCAGCACTCTTGTATCTAAAACATGCTGGGAAAGATGAAATATTTTTTAGAGGTCTGGATGAGAGGGGAATAGAAATAAATATAAACAAAATACCCCAAGAGTAACAATCCACACTGTATTAAAATGTGATTTTTTTTAGTCCCTAGCTTAACACACTGATATGTTACAGAGGTTCTGACCCAATAATAATCAAATATAAAACTAATACTGTGGGTGAGTTCAAAGTAGAATTATTATTCTAAAGAAGCCAGTAACAGACTAGGATGTCACAGTCTTAGGGGAAACAGTGACAAAGAAAATGTTATAAAACTTGTTGTCTCTTGGATGTTATCTAGAATGCCAACAGAATAGTAATCCTGCTTGGGGAGCATAAATTAGATGCTGAAAAGATAAGTTTGAGGAGATGGGTTCCAGTGTTCAGTTTCAATTATAGTTATAAAGGCAAAAATGAGAAGTCAAATGCTGTGATTGTGTAAATGGCTAAAGGCAGTGTATTGGCACCCTATTTTACCAGAATAAAAAGTACCCAGGCTTGACAAGGCTGTATCTGGAATACTTGAGTGGTTTTTACCAGACTGTGAAATGAGCGAAGACTAGAAGGGAAATCTGAAGTTTTCATTAAGGGAATTGGTTCTTTTTCACAAGTTGGATTACAATGAAAGAACAAGCTTAACTGAGCACAGGGAAGATTCCTTGGTTCTTAATAAAATTAATTTGAAGTTTAAGTGTAGAGTTGGATGTTGACACATCCAACATGAGAAAGTGTCCTCCTTGCTAACAAGCACTGACATTTTTTAGAAATTACCTCAAAACTCAGCATTAGATGATCAGACTCATGAAGCTGGAGTGCACTAAAGTGACACAAACCTGCATGTTAAATTAGTAGGTGACTAGAGTGCATGTTTAAAAACAAATAAAAATAGAATGTCAAAGCACAGGATGTGAACAAAGACTTGCATTTAGATCTTAGGTTGTGTTTTCCTTAGTTGTCTTTAGAGGTTGTTAGGAAAGTTTACAATCAATGAACTAGAATTCTTAGTTGGCTCCTTTATGACCAGGCAGAACTGGCAGAAACTGGTTTTGTATTCATATAAGCTCAAGTTGGAATACAAGGAGGTGATGGTATGTCTGGGTTTCTGCTTTCCCTCCTTCCAGGAGAGAAAATCCAGCCAAAACAGAAATTGCCAAAATGACTGCTTATATATCTCAGTCAAATAGAAATTGGCTCTTGGATATTAATAGAGAAAGCCCATAAAACATACACCAATGGAGGAAAAAAAATTCTGTTGTCAAATTCTGTAAGTTATCTCTTAACAGTACTTCCAGTGGAGTGCCTTTAAAGAGATGAAGTTGCAATTACTTTCACTTTAGACTTCAGCAGAGAAAGATGTTGACACGTCTTTGAGATATATTGAAAATCGGAAAGAAAGAACTTCATCCAGTTGTGCCTTTAGAGAAGGAAGTGGCAAAGTTCATCCTATTTTTAGAAACGACTTTGTATGGAATAAAAGAAACTGTTCACAAAGAAACTACCGAGAATTCGTGTGAAGGAAAAAAAGAGAGATTAATAAAAAATGTCCTCTATAAAACACGATCCATGGAATAATTATAAACGGTAGAAACAATTGAGCTGTTTTTTGATGACAGAATTACAAGGCAGTGTCTGGGGTTGCTTTGACTACAGGTGCAGTTTTGTGCAGTGCCTCATTTTGATCTCTGTGTGGTTATGCATAATAAGAGAATTTTGAAGGATTTTTTTTTCTTTTATATTTCACTTTATTGTCTTCTTGGTGTAAGTTAGTCTTTCACTTTTTGACAATCAGAGGCTTATGCTACATGGGTTCAGTAGAACACTAATGAATTGTCGTTGTTTCCTGCTTTGGCGTTGTCTTTTCTCCTAACTTAAAGTAGTCATACAAATACCTTTTTGAATAAAATGGTTTTACTGAGAATGAATTGATGGAGAAACCCAAAAATCCTGTGTGCACCAGCTAGGTTTGTAGAGAGAATTTCTGGAATGTAGCATGATGAAGTTTGAGTGATACAGTCAATGCAAATATCTGAATGTCTGAAATAAACACATTTTAATACCATATTGTATGTTCCTTGTATTTCAGGCCATAACTTCTGTGCAGAGGGGCACAGATGTGGTGAAAATTCAGAGTGCAAAAACTGGAACACAAAAGCTACTTGTGAATGCAAGAATGGTTATCTCTCTGTCCAAGGAGACTCTGCATATTGTGAAGGTAAACAAAATATTCAGACCTGCCCCCTGAACAGCCTATTCAGAAATATCATTTGAAATAAATTGCACATGAATGAATTTCTTTGCAAAATTCAGTTTCATGATGGTGAATAAGACAAGGACCCTTCCCGTGTTCATAAATGGAGATTGAAGGTTACAAGTTGTGCTGGACCATCTGGATTACCTGTCTGTGGGAATAATTAATTGTTGCAGTTGTGCACACCCTGGTCATGCTGAGTTGAAAAGTGCTGTTTTTTGGACAATAGCACCTACCTTCTAAAATCTTTTTCAGAGAACAGCATCTTTATAAAATACATTAATTTAGGAAGTGGGAATTCTTCAGGCATTTGTGAGAAAGGTAAGAGTGAAGGAGTACTGAGGCTCGAATATAAAAATGACGACCTGCAGTCCTCCCTGAAGTACTTCTGTGGGACAGGTACTTAACTGAAATGGTTTTCCTATGATACATAAGAGACCTTTTGTAAGAAAAGTGTGGCTGAGGTAGTTCTGTTCATGTGTTGTTCCATCACAGGAATGAATGCAATGGGGTATTATTCTCCTTTTGGATTCTCAGTGTTTTCTAGAACTTGTTATTCATAACTGTGATGCACTTATTAAAAAATAAATTGATGATTCAGTATAAACCACATTCCTTCCTGTCTTTGCATTATGTTTTTTTTTTTTTTAAATACTCTTGCATGTCAGGCTGCAGTATTTAATCTTTTGACCATTATAGGAAGTTTTCAAACTACTTCGTAAAAAATATCCCCCTGGATTGTTTTTCCAATAGTACTGGTGATGGAAGGGAGATGGCATTTTTGACAAGGTGTTAAAATATACCATAAGAATTGGAAGACAGGATGAAAGAATAAAAAAAGACGTGCGTGGACTGTGCTGAAATGATCCTGCATTCATAAAAAGATTTTTTAGTGTATGCAAGAGAACAGAATGGCTTTATATAGCAATTTATAAATGTGTTCAGTAAACTACAGCTATAAATCTTAACAGTTTTAAGTCAATTCTCTACAAACAAAAATTTGAATGGTCCTATATATGCACTTCCAGTGACTGGGAAAACAGTTCCTGCATATGTTTTTAAAGGTAGGCAGCAGATATATTGTGTATAGAGAGAAACTTTTTTGTACAAAAAACTGTGGGAACCTCTGCTCTATGTGTACTACAAGGACTTCTCAGAGATCAGAAGACAGTAAGAAGGCTGTTTATGAGCTATGATACATAACACAGTATTAGTTCTTTTTTTTTATGTTTTAAATAGCATCAGTGCTTAGTACTTTTATTTACCTAGTATCAGACTGTCCCTTTTTTAATTCTGTGGAAAAAAATTTAAACATCTTGACCCAAACAATTTTGGAGATACTGGCAGTACATTAGTGGGAGTGATGGTGAAAGAAGGACCTTTTTAAAGAAATTAGTAGGAATTACAACATACCTGGTCTATGTTGCATTGAATTTCAGAAGAGTAAATCAAATCCCTGACTTCTGTGCATGTGGATGAAACATGAGGCAACAGAACAAACACAGCTGCTTTTGCTGCCTGAGACCATGGGATAGATGAGTGTTGCTTTCTGCATTTTATGAAATTATAAATTTGCTAGATGGAGGTAGTTCTTAGGAGGTAATGCAGAGAAGAGAGGCCTTGAGCAAGGGGAGCTACAGACTGACAAATTGATTAGCCAAGAGGTGACTCCTTTCAGCTCTATAAAGACCTTCCTTTCACTCCTCAGAACAGCTCTCTGCAAAATTTCTCTCTATGCCTCTCTAACCTCCTTCCTCTCATCTCTGTGTTCAGTCTGCTAAGTAGGATCATTTCGTAGTTGGCTGTACTATAGTCTCAAATGCATGGTGAAGCTGTGACTTAAATAAATGAGGCTAAAGGCATGGATCCGAAGGTACAGTTGCCAGGATGTTGATAAGCTATAGGGGTGGGTTTTTTCTTTTACTCTTTTGGATTTCTGTGTGTACTGTATAAGAATCAAATACCCAGAACACCTGAACAAGACGAAGGAAGGAAGGAAGATCTCATGCTCAGTTGTGGTTTAGATTTGTCTCTGTCATTCCTAAGCCTTCAAACTTAAGACATGTAAGATTACTGTTTCCTTGGAGGTGGCAAAGTTAAACTATTTCATACTCATGATATGTGCTGGCAAGTGACACCTTAGTTTGGAGTGCTCCAGATCATTAACTTGGAGCTTTCCAGATTTCTCATCTCTTCCAGTATTTGAAGTACTTGTGGATGTGAATTCTGACGTAGATTTACCTATGGTTTTACTGTTATTTCTACTTGCACTTATTTACACAGTTTTATCCTGCTGGAGCTTACAGCATGAATTTCATTTTGTAAGATCTCTGAAGTCTGGTGAGTCTGCTTTGCTTTTTGACAAGTATGTCTCTTTTTTTAACATTCCGTATTCACATTAGCAGTACAATGGAAAAAAGAATAAAAAAGTTTCTAACTTTTATCAGAGAATTTACATCAGCATATTTGTACAATAAATAATACAAACCTGAGAGGCTTTTAGTATTAATTTCCAGTAACTACTTTTCAAGTAGTTCTCACATCAAGATGTACATACAGGATAACCACTCACTGTATGCATTCCACTTTTGAAATAACAGAGATGCGTTCAGGAAAGATAGAAGTTTCTGAAAACAAACAAGTAAATGGAGCTTGTAATGAATGAAGGAGATAAGTGGAGATTCTCTATGTTCTACTTTACTTAAAAGTCGGGGGTATTTTGACATTTGCCTTCTTTTCTTGCATATATGAGAGATAATTAGAGTATTCATCTTTTGAAGAGAGATTTACAGAGATATTTTTATTAATCATGTTGCCTGACAGTTGTGGATACTTAGGCACAAGTGTTGAACCAGTGTCCATTTATCTCTGTCACATATGCATGGATGAATTCTGGGAACTGTGCAAGTCCAAGATCTGCAGGACTCAAACAGTCAAGTTGTAGCAGTCTGTGCACACTTGCAGCTGTGACTTCTTGGAACGTGACATCTGGGCTCCTGTGCTGAGCTCTGAAAGTTCCACGTGTGGCTGTTAGTTGTGGGGCAGCAGTTCATGGCAAAACCAGGACTAAAATGGGGAATTCATTTGAGTCTGTCTTATGTTGGTCCTTCCAGGTATGTTATGTGATGTGTACAGCAGACCTGCAAATGCCTGTGTATAGGACTTCTTCAGAGCTGAAAAGCTCTGCAGTTTATGACTGCTTTGCAAATACTAATAGGAACAGTCTGCATATGGCAAACTGAGAGGCAGGGAAGTGTCAGCAGATAGAGAGTCTGAAGCTCAGAGATGATGAACTAAGGAAAATCAAGTCAGCTGAAAGCCAGGCTTGTTGCTAGCAAGCATGCTGATCCTCACTTTTAGATACTAACAAGAAAAGAGCCATGTCTTCTGAAAAGAATTCAATGATTATCTATATTTCACAGTAAAGAGCAAAAGACTATTCCTCTGCCACATTTCAGCTCTTCATTCTTATTACATTCTTAGCTTGAAACATTAACAGCCCCTTTCCACCTGCAAAGTTGCTATGTTGGTACAAAAGTGATTTTTATCTAGTTGCTGTTGAACTCTGATCCATTGTGAGAACTGTTAAAACCTGAAGAGGGATGAATATCACAGTTAGGACAAATTCATGCCTCTTCTCACCAAAAGGAGTGCACAGAGCAAGAAAATTAGTATTAACCTTCCATCCACACCTTCACGTACGCTTTCTTAAGCTCCCAAGAAGCATCTAGAAAAAGAGGTACAGTAGCACACCACAAGATGTCTTGTCATGTTGTGTAGCATGTGGTTAACCAGTGTCACCAGAGAATAGTCCTGTGATAACAGGATTTAAGATTCAAAGAAGATTCTTTCTATAATTATAGAAATCTATAATTTCTATTATATATTCTTTCTATTATAAGAAAGAATCCATTGACTAAAGTGGACCTACAAGATGAATATTTTCATTTTATAATGATATGGTAGAGTGTTCTTTTCCTGTATACCTAAGTATGCTCTCTAGGATGATTCCTTATGTGACCTGATCTCAATGTCACCTTAGTGCTGTTACCTCAGCTTAAAGAGTAATGAGTTAAATACCTTAATATTTGTGAAAATCCAATCCATTTCTGAACTTGGGAGAATGCTCTAGAAGCACTTGTGACTTTCATTGAAAAAGAACACAACCAAGTCACTCTTTCCCTTCTGTGCTCCAGACACGTTATCGTAATCTGTTGTTCACAAATTATTGCTCATTTGAAAAAAATGTCACATAAGCTATGAAATACTAGCCAAACTCAGAAAATCTGCTTAGTTTGTGCTGTGAGGAAGAGTTAGGATAACGTTACTGGGCTTGGCAGATTTTGGGTAGATGAGATAAAGAAGAATGAAAGCTTTGGGAGAAAACTGAGTGCTCATTTGGGACTGAGCATTGATCTAAGCTTGCAGCACAGACTGACCAGGCAAAGTGTCCACCTGATGTGCCAGACCACTGTGCAGTCATCTCCTGTAGGCATCCAGTCTCCCTTCTACTTGTGGCACTGGAAGACAGACCAGTTAAAGCTTTTTATCTCACTTACTTGACAATAAAATTCTAAGGTCACTACTTTTCTTCTTTTTTTTTTTTCTTTTTTATTTTTTCATCTAAGTACTTTGTCTTAGAGCTCTGAAAGGCAGTTGTCTCAATATTCTTGTAAAGCAAGAGATACCATTCTTAGTTATCTTAAATTTGTAGAACAATATAATTTCCCAACACTCATTGGTTGACTCGTGCACAAGGCTATCAAGCTCTCAACATGACAGATCATTAACTTGGAATCTCAGGATTTTGCTGCTACTTTAAAAATAAAACAATGTTTCATTTACTTGTGATTTGTAAATATCTTACACACACACACACACACAGACACACACACACAGGTCTTTATTGCTTTCAGTTTCTTTTCCTTTGGTGTCAGATGTAGTCAGAAAATCCCTTACAGAAACATAGATATATAAATATATTGAAAAAATGTGTTCTGAACGTACAGTAGTGTAGGTTTGGTCAGAAAATGTTTGTTTTCTGAAAGTCACATAGAAAAAATATTTGCATCACAAAGAGGCAGAAAGTTGGAGTTTTTTCCATTGTCGGAGAAATTGGGAAAAATTAACCTTTTTAGATTAATGATTTAGTTCCAAGTGCAAAGACATCTCCATCAGCATGCTTTAATGGAAAAAAAACACAACAAAAAATCCAAAACAATCAAAACCAGAAGTTTACTTCTGTTGCAAAATACAGAGGAACAAAAAAATCTTTCATCATACAGTGTGGCTTCTGTTACGGTTCTGAAGATGAGAGCTCCATAAAGCTTACCTCTGATATTTAATCCTTTGACTCATCACATCCTGTACATAAATAACTGTTCAGTGGCAGAACTTTTCACGAGCCATTTGAACTGAAAAAGAATAAACCCAGTCCTGCATATGGCCCTCAGAGTACAAATCTGCTGGCAATCCACTGAGTTTCTGCAGCTGGTGTTTTTCTTGCTCTATAAAATAAGGTGAATTTTGTTGAATTTTCCCCTCCTCCTCTGCAGTGATTTCATTGCAGCTGTTCTAATTTCACCGCCTTGTGGCTTGGGAGGTGACATTAACATTATGTGGTACCATATAAACCTTCTGTGTGGCAGTGATGTACGACTGTGGTTTTGGATGGTGTCCATTGGCTTGACTTCTGGGTCAGCTTTTAATGATAATCCTTCTGTTTGTGGTACTCTCAAAAAACCTGCATCCCAAGACGTGTGTCTCCTGCAGAAGTTATTCACTGTGTGCTGTAATAGACTCATGTTCTGTGCTGTACAGGTGTACATATACACGAGCTGTACGTAGTGGGTGCTTCAGGTAATTCCATGAAGTTAAGGGGATGGGACAAATGTTGATGGTAAATGGACTGAATTTTTCTCTATGCTGAAACCATAAAAAAGAGGAGGGCAGGAGAAGAATCTAAAAATGTTATGGCCAAGATCATCATCTCTGCCTTAAAGACTACCTTGATGGTTGTTCAATGAAACACTAAGTCTTCACGTGGAGGCTTACAAAACAAAACCCAAACCACCCCTCCATGCCTAAAACCCCAGACAACCCCTCCACCCCTGCCTTTTATAAACACATGACTTGATGACACATTGCTTTTTTTAAAAGTTCACATTCTTTAAAGACACTTGTTAACCTACTTTTTAAAACTTTAATTACCTGACAGTGTCAAACTTAAACTTCTGCTATGTATATAATCCTATTTATCAGAGGAAGTGCCTTTTCTTGGGGGTATAATACAAATAATAAATTTGTCTTGCCTACTGATTTCATAAAGAAAGACGTTTTATTTAAAATTATATTCTTAACCATTGCACGAACTCAAATTCATCTTTTATAACATCATCAAAAGGCAGGCACTTGTCAGTCAAAGTCCTGCATCTGTGGGTATATGGACTTCAATAGATGAGGCTGCAGATTCCCTCTGCTGTGAGCTGCTCTTGGAGGAAACTGAGTTAAAAACAAAATAGACCTTTCTCCTGCCAAGTGAATGCATAAGTTCAAAGGCAGAGATGATATTCTTGCCAGTGGACAGAAAGATTTCAAGGAAAATATTAAAATTTTTTTATACTAAGAAGATTCAAGAGTTTGTTGGAAGATGATGTTTATGCCTTATATGGTGCTAGACATATTATTTCTGTTATCAAAACCGCTTTTATATTTACAAGTTAATTAGTTTAAATTCATATTCCAACTACAGAACCCTGGAAAGTGGAATTATCTGCCATCCCCTCGAGTAACTTTAGTTCTTTTGGTGTAATGTCATGCTGAGATTTATATGAAAATAAATTCTAATTTCTAATAAGGTAACCATATGTTTCGGAGTTGTTATAATAAAGTGCCATAAATAATTATGGCTCCTAAGGAATTCAGCCTTGCAACTGTCAGTTCTTATGTTAGCAACTTGCATTTGAACAAATTACAATCATTGCTATTCAAGAAAAAAAAGCATCTTCACCCCTTCAGAATGGCAATGAAAATCCTGCTCTGAGGCTGTTGAGATTTTTGTTCACATGGAGAGATGGAGGATGCTGTGTCCCCAGATCAACAAATGCTCTTATACATGCATTCTTCTGCATTGCATGGGATATAATTTGATAGGTGGGTTAATGAAAAGCCCAGTGCCATGTTGTTGGCTACTAATTGTAGTAGAATCTGTCTTAAAAGGTGACTAATAAGTCAGGAGAAAAGAAAAAGCTGTTGCATGTTCCTTCTGGGCCAGAGTAATTATCGTTACACTGTAATGACCCTTTGTCCTGTGCAGAGAGGGCGCTTCAGACAAAGTTTATTAGAGAACACTCCTGTTGAGTCATGAGGTGCAGAAAGGACTTGCTTTCTAAACTCTGTTTCAGAGAGGAGTCCAGGGGCAGCCCCTGGAAGGGAGAAGTTTGTGCAATAAATGGCGATGTGCATGTACTACACCTTATCAGCAGAAAGAGCTCTTGCTGGTCTTTACTCATTAAGCCCTTGTATCTGATCCTGATATTTCCAAAATTCTTTCTTCCAATTATGACACGGTATAGCTCATGTCACAGTTGTGCTGGCATCAATGAAAAGGAAAAACGTGAAAGAGCTTTTCGTGGAGCTGAGGCGGTTTATACCAGATCAGTGTTTGCATCAAACGTTTGGCAGCAAAGGAAAGAAAAAATCAGAATTGTTCTTTTAGTGGTCATCAGAAGTTTGCTTGTGTTTGAGCTGAAAAATACTGAGAAATGTTTGTATATAATGAGGAGGTTTTGCTTGGACTTGGATGGAAGCCACTTACCAATACTTTTATACAAGTTGCTAAAAACTGTGCACATATCTCTTAAATCTTAGAGGTTAGGGTGCTGAAGTTTTGCCTTTTTAAAAACCTGGAGCATAACTGGAATGGTTAAGAAATGACATGTGTGTGTGTATGTATGTATGATGGATGTGTGTGTTTATGCATATATGCAAAATGGAGCTTTCCCTTTGCAGCACAACAGCCTTTAGTTACCCAGGATCCGAGAGAATAGCAACTTTCTCAGGGGCCTGTGGAGTTCAAAAGGTTCAAAAGGGTTGATGTAGGGAACCTCCAGTTAACTTCCAACCTAAATTTTTTTTGTGGTTCTGTCATCTCTTATCCTGTGCTGTGTATTGTGTCAAGAGCACTGGAGGGACATTGGATGCTGTTGACCCTCTATGGTTGCCTTTTGCAGTGCTTGGGTATGCAGAGAGGGAAATTACTTTGCATAGTCTTGAAATGAGAAAAAGATAACGTCATTTAAATGCTGGCGCTTACAAACATTTTTTCAGCTGCTTGGAAGAAACGTGATGTGCAGGTTTGATGCTCAGTCTGTCTCCTCGTTGCTATAAAAAATGATTTGTGGGCATGGAGCTCCTTTTCCAAGTGGAAGCTCTCAGGGCCAGTTTATAGATAAGATGTTTACTGAGTAAAATGCATGTTGTAAATGGTGCTCTCTAGCTGCTTCAAGGTCTGTGCTGGCAATGGTAGAACCAATTTTGAGGCTGTCTAAATGTAACTGCTAGGGTGGCACGAGTAGGTCAGAGGAGGGAAGCATGTGAACTTGTCCTACAGCAAGAGCTGTTACAGACTGAAATGAACACCCCCCTCAATTTTGAAAACACAGGAAAAAACCTGATTTGCAAGAGAACCTGTATGAAGGACTTGGAGGACTCAGATCTCAACCTAGAGTGTAGAGAGACCTGAGGTAATGGATGCAGTGAAGAAAGTGCAGAAACTCATTTTGTTCAGGTTTGTATATAGATGTCAAGGGTCCTGGGAGAAAATAGCATTAAACTCCCCAGGAACTGTCCTCATTGCCATGGCCTCTCAAAGAATCTTCTTTAAAATGCTTTTAAGCACTTTTAGCTGCTTCAGTGCAAGTTGTCTGTGGCTCTGGTGCTTCTTGAGCAGATGCTGAGCCATAAGTGGGTAGTGACCCTGTGGAACATGGTGGCACTTTGCCTGGCTGTGAAGGCACAGCACCCACCTTGGGAGAAGGTAACAGAGATGAGTGTTGCTACAAAACAGGTGAAAACGAAAGGTTAGAGCTTTGGGGAGCCAGGAGACTTATGGTGCCCAGAGGCTGTAATATAAAGCACAAATACAGCAGCTTTACTGCATCCAGAAAAGGACATCTAGCAGATATTCTGTGTTGACCAGCTTGATTAATCTTAAAGGATTTGCTCTACCTAAAGTTAGCTGCAAAAGAAAATTGAAAAAAGAGCAACAAACCAAACCACCTCTCCTTTCTCCCTACAATTGTTAAATTTTTTTTTTTGGAACTGCTGAAGGAAATTAAGTTTTTGTCCTTCAGTACAAAAAAACCCCTCCAAACAACAAAGAAAACACCAAAACTAAATGGAAAATATAATTTGGCTTGTCATAAAAATATTTTAAAAAATTATTTTTAATGGAAAATGTGTTTTGCCTGTGGTAATAGCATAGCTGGAGGCTGCTCTAGTAAATATTATCTATTGTCTTTTCCCTTATATGAATATATTTTGTTTCCAGTAGATGGAAAAGTGAAATTGGTTCTAAAAGTACAAGAGTCTCTAAAGCCATGACAAATGTCAGTTTATACCAACATGTTTTTCCCTGCAAGATTTAGTAAGTGACTTACTGATACAGTTCTGGGTATTCAAAGTTAATGTGCATGTAAAAAACAAAGCACAGAAGTTAAGAAATTATTGGAAAAGACATTATTGCTAACCTCAGGCTTTGCTATGTGGTTTGCTCTCCACTTTTCCTTTACAATTTCAGCATGCATATTTTGCATCCTTTTCCAGTATTTCTCCTTATGGCTTCTGTTCAGATTAATTTGGAATTGAGCTGGATGCTGATGGTACAGGCTATGCCTGTATTAACTGCAATCCATTCTGAATTTATTAAAAGACATTAAGCTTTTGACATTATCCAGATGTAGTACAGTTACACTGGTATATAACAATTTTAATGTATTTAGACAAATTTAGACAACAAATTTAATATATATAGGCATATTTCTTTTTTATATTTGTATCAAGTTTTATTTGAAAATAAAAATTCAGTTCCTTGTGTTTTTTTCAATGCAATTCATTTATGGAAACACATTTATAGATTTATTTAAGCAAAGGAGTAACATAATAATTATTTATTGTGTTGCATGAGGAGCTATATTTGAACTGAAACTAAAAATAAGACTGCTTTTTTCAATTGCATTGTTCTATCAAGAAGAGGAAGCTCCACCTGGGCCTTCATATATTTAGGATATACCCATTTAGTGGTGTATGTCTGTGCAGGTTTCTCTTGATAAGGAACAGCACAATAATACCACTAAATAAGCTGAAGTAAGTGTAGAAAAGTAATCAAACTGCTTACATAGCAAGAAATAAGTTGGGGGTTTTTTTCTGATTTTATTTACTAAATGTTATTGACAGCTGAGGAAAGACATTCTATAAAATATTCATGTACATATTTAATTTTTAGAAAGAGAATTCCTCTTACTCTGAAAGATTTTTGACAGACAAATCAATTTCATTTAGGTAGGTAGCTGTCTCTAAAAAATCTCTCAAAAAGTGCTTTTTTTCTAATACATCTACCTCTATTTAATAATCTACTTCTTTGTACCTGAATCTTTTTGGAGGTTGGGGAAAAGAGTTCTAAAAAAAGTTAGAGTGAAACTTTGATTCAAGTAATGGAAATTAGTGCAAAGATATGTTCAGCATCTACAAAGATAACTCTTATATTGATGTTAGTTTCCTATTGATTTGCTGACTCTTGCAATATTTTTAGTGTTCATTTCTTTTTAAAAAAATACCTTCCCATTTTTCCAGTTAGTGCACCTGTTCTTCATGTCTAAAGGGTAAATTTCAAAATACCCCTTGGGTGTTCTAGAAATTTTTTCACCGTCCTTATAATTTTCTTTTTGTTTTTTCTTTTCATTTCTAAATTTGACATCTTATTTTTTCTTCCTGCTGTGGATAGTTTCTGATTAATTGCATTTTATTAACCTAATTTTTTTATTGGTTCTGTTGAAGATGTTTGCTGTCCTGAACTCACTCACTGAGGCTGTTTGTGCCTCATATACGTGAGGTGATAATATGTCCCTATAGGGATCACTGTGTTTAATAGTGGAAAATTATTTTCTGTCCACTTACAGGCTTAAGAAAGTGCTTGAAAATTATTAGGATGAAATTAGCAGTCTCTTGTCTTTCCTTAGGATTGATAACCTCTCAGCTTTATTTTATTATTTTGTTTCCCCTAATCCTATGACTCATATTTTCCCTTCTAGCTTTCACCAGAGAATGTGTCTGTTCGTATTGGTAGCTATTAGTGCTGAGATAATTATACGAACACATGGCAGCATCTTCAGACATGAATGTGAGTTAGTGTTAGCTCCGAGACATGCTGTGTTTCGCAAAAAAAGGGAGAATACCTAATTTGCAAAGAATTTGCACTGGAAAATTCCTGGTTGCCTCGGGGCTGTCTCTAGGCGTAGGCAAAGCAGGCAGTTTCCTGGGGCACCAGACTCCACCACAGGCAGGTTGGCCACGTGCTTACTCTGCTTTCCGTGTGTTGGAGCCCAAGACACAAAGGTTAGTGGTGCTCCTGCTGCCTGGGGCACAGGTTATAAACTGAGACCTATCCTCATGGTGGATGATCAAGAAGTAGCTGTTGCCATTCCCACTTTTTCTGTTCTCAGCAGCAGATCACTCAGGTTTTTGTTTCCTAACTTTCGAGTCCCCCCTCCCCAAGGCAGTAAAACACAGTTTTGTGCAGAGTTGATTCAGTGCCATCTGTTGTTAGTTGGCTTATGTGGAGATGCCATGGCAGCCTGAGTTTGTTGCTGATGCATTCCCATTTCCAGGAGTAGGAATGATCCTAGTTATTTTCTCGGCACAAAGCTCTTCCTTACCACTAGAATACAGGCATTGTTTTCCACTGCGAGTTTCTTAGGCGAGAGGAATTTTGCAGTGCTTACATGGACTTGTATTGTCACTTGACTGACAAAATGGAAAATCAGGCAAGCATGTGGGAAGGTAAAGATCACTGCTAGATATTAGAATCTGTGTGACCAGCAATTAGGCTGGTTCAGACTCTTAAGATTCTAGTCTTGGAGATGGCAGGTTCATGCATGTGAGTTATTTTTCAGTTAAGCACTCTGTTTCCCTGGAATTATATAATGTCTGTTTAAGAACCACTATGTTGGTCATGAAACATTTCCTCCATGTACTTGGGCACAAGTGACATTAACCTTTGAAGGTCAGGCCTCCTGCTCTGTTCTGGAGCTTGTTTTAACCCATTACCCCTTCGGTGACTCTATTTGCTTTTCGGCTTTCAGTCTAGTTAGCTGAATCAGTGCTATTGTGAAAAGGTCAGTGGCAATCTGAAGTGCATTCAGTTTGTGTAAGGCACAATTTCCAGTCGTTCTTTTCTATAGGAATCAATTCAGAGCCTGGCACTGCCACTGTGTGTGGTTTTCATCCAATAATTTTTTCTGTACAAACAATAATATCAAATTTGTCTAAAACATGACCTGCCTTTGTGGCTGGTAGGGCAGCTGATGCTTGACAGCACTGGAGCTGCAGTACATCAATATTCTTTTTAGTGATTAACACCTTGCTAATTCTATATAAAAGGCTACAAAAAATTGAGTGTTATAAAGATGTACAGCTTTTCCCATACACTATTTTGGTTGTCAGGAGTACTTGGGTTTGTGTTTTGGGTACACTAGGAAATTTTCAACTCAGTCTGAGAGCTAACAAATTGTGTCAGTTTTTTCTTGGTTAGTATTGGCATTATTGGATATTCAATAATGTGCAACAGATGATGAATGTGGAGGTGAACTGAACCATCCTCTCTCATTAGACATTTGGAAACAAATGAATTTTGGTTTCAGATGACTAGAATTCTTTCTTTCTTATTTAACACAATATAAATACCTGCAGCTCAGTTACATCTATTTTGCAATTCACATAAATCTTGAAATGAATTAATGAGGAACATGGAGAAGAGGACAGATCTTGGACAGGGAATCTAATCAATGTGAATTCCCCTGAGCTGTATCTGTTTTGTGCTAGGCTCCCATTGATTTTGTAAACATTTTAGTGTTAGCCATAATCCCCTTTGAATATACATCATTCCCCAGTATTTTCTCCTGTATTTTAATTAATTCTGAACTGACTGACTTGAGAACTCTTCCTTCAGTCTTGTTATTAAACCAGAGAAATTCTCCCTTGTTTTCTTCACTGCCTTAATCTGACCCCTGTGAAATCAGTAGGCGTTTAGAATTCTCGAGAACTGGTGAAGCTGAGAAAACCTGAGACAGCCAAAACGTGTCAAAGTTAGAAACTGCAAGAAAATCAGAAATCTTGAGGGAAAAACAACTGATTTTGTAGTAAATTATTTTCTTTATTTTAACTTGCATGAGTTCCTGTTACAGTTGGTAAGGCCCTTTCCTTCAGAAGAAAAAGGAGACTGAGATGGTCCTTCTGAGACTGGAGAGTTGGGACAGGGACATTATACTTTCATTTTGATTTAAGGATACAGGGTCATGAGCTGTCTATTCCCTTTTAAACTGAATTAGTTGAAAAAAAAAATTGAATCTATAACCTGGTTGATTGGTACACAATTTCTTTGACTTCAGTCTTGGAAAAGAACATTACTTAAATTGAAGAGATGATAGTGAAATGATTTTGTTATGACATAGAAAGTATCCTATAACTAGCATAAAAGCTGGCACTGTTATTCCTTGAAAAATACGTGTGTAGCAGTAGGAGGTATTTTGGCCTGTAGATTGAAAGACTGTATCATCATTTAAACTGGAGCTACAGGGGATAAACTGAGTTAGGGCTCTCTTAAGTGCAGCAGCATCAGATACTATTCCTTGATATTCCTGGTTGAGGCGGGGGAGGAATTTTGTTTGAAATTGTCAGTTGTATGTCTTATCACAGGTTGGTTTTATTCTGTGGAGCAGATGAGATTGTTACTTGATTATATGAACCAAAAAAAATGCTTTGCTTCTTGAAAAGAATTGAGAATATATTTTTGTTGCAGTTGTTTAACCAACAGCAGGACTGAGCGGCTGTGTAATGTTCAGCTGAATTGCAGGAGTAATATGATAGTTTGGTAGGCATATAGACATGAAATAGCCTGTTTATTTTATATATATATATATATATATTAGCTTCAATCCATGTCCTTGTGGTGCACACCCAAAGTTCCAGTGTTTTGTTTTTCCTAGTTTTACAGTTAGCCTTCCTTTAGAGATGTCATTGCAAGTTTTAGGGTGGCTATAGGATGCCTTTGTAGTCTTGGGGGGGTTTTCTTCCTCCTGATTAGGTATATCAGTAAGTGCATGTATATATGCTTATAGCTGGTTTTATTTCTGCAGTGTCTAGGACATATATTTTTGGACACAGGCTATCACTGTAATAGGTGTTCTTCAGATGTATGATTAAAATAGGATTTATTTTTCAGGAGACTTTTTAACCTAAGCATAAGACAAGAGGCCACGTTTTAGGTGGGAATAAAACATGGTTTGAAGCTGAAATCCAAGAACAGTTTCCTTTTTGCTGAAGTAAAATCCTTCACTTTTTTCACTGAATACTCTCTGTTTTAAAATTTATTTTTGTAAACCTGGGTTAATTCTGTTGACATACATTGATTGTGGTGATGCAAGTAAAGCAGAGGCATCTCTCTTTGCAAAGTTGAATGTTGTGGTAAGTTCTTAATTCATTGAGAGCTGTCAGCCTCTACAACAGACCTTTCCTCCAGCTGAAGATCAGATATCTGGAAGGGTTTCCTCTCTGCCCTGCTCCCACAGGGCTGGCAGTCACTTGAAGGCAGCAGTGGCTCATTGCCATCCCAGAGAGAGCTGCAGGGTGGCACCTGTCAGGAGATAACAACAGGAAACCACACACAGCTGGAAAATGCAAAAATGTGGAATTGCTTGAGGTACACCTTTAGCTGAACTATTTTTTCAGGGCTTTTGGCATTGTGGAAAAGGATTATTCCAAGGAAGTTTTGAAGGGAATGATGTTCTTGGGGTGAAGATTGCAGAGCTAGTCTTGAGTGCAATGTGAGAGAATAAGTGACTGTACTTGTTTGTTTTGTCTGTTGTTTTTTTTTTTTTTTTTTAAGTAATGAAAACTGTAAAAGTTGACGGAGGTGATCTGAATCTAGTTGGGAGTCAACCTCTTGGCAGCAAATAAGTGCTTATTGGTAACATGGGTAGAGTACCTGCTAGCCCTTGAAATAGAAGACAAACATGATAGACAATGGCAAATCAGTCATGGAAAGTCTAGAGAAGGTGTGATTAAATCTTTTTTTTGAATTTCAGTAACATGAACTTGGATTCACACATTGAGTTGTGTAGCTTCACATGGCAGAACTGAAAGAAAGTGCTGAGAGTGAGGCTGCTAAATGCCTTTTCTTGTGGTGGTTCTCCCCCCTTGGACACTGAGGAAGAATCTACAGCTTGGAAGCTCTTCCCTTCACACTTGTGCTGATCCCTGAGACAAGATGTAGCATTGATTAGCTTTGAGAAGACATCTCTGGAGCACCCAGCTCCTTGCTTTCTCAGCATTTTTGGGCCCTGGTGTCCAGTCAGTAGGCTGGGCTGTGGTTGGCTTTGTTGCTCATGAGGTGGCTGTGATGATTGTGTGCTGATGTGATAGCACATGATGGATCAAGTATGACTGACTAAAAGTTTTAAAACATTTTTTCTGTGAGTATTTAGCACTGTAGGGCAAGAGAACCACAGAGCAGAGTCCTCAATACAGAGTGAGGCAGGGATATGCTTGGGTTGCAGCTGTGAGGAATTGAGCTGAGCAGTGCCCAAAGAGTTTAGATCAATTTTGTCTCAACTGCAGTGTTCTGTTCTCATGTTCCTGTGCTCTTAGAAACCAACTCTTTTAATTTACTTTTGCTTGACTTTGGTTTTATTTTTTTAATTTTATTTAGTTTTGTTTTTTTTTTTAAATCTGGGTTACTTTGAAAAAAATTTTTGGTTTACTTAAAGTTTTTTTTTGTTTTACTTTCTAAATTTTTTTTGTTTACCTTTAAAAAATTTGTTTTACTTCTGAAAAATGTTATTTTATTTTGTCTTTAATTTTACTTCACTGTATTTTACTTTATTATTTACTCTATTTTGCTTCATTATTGAGCTATTTAACTATTTTACTGTTTTATTTTACTGTTTTATTTTACTGTTTTATTTTACTGTTTTATTTTATTCTTTTATTTTATTCTTTTATTTTATTCTTTTATTTTACATTTACCTTTTTTTATTTTGCCTTTCAAATTTGTTCTTTAATTTTGCTTTATTTCTTCTTATTTTTTTCACCTTACTTTATTTTACTGTTTTGGATGAGGAAAAACACGTGGAGAAATGGAGCTGAGGGAAGAGCAGAACTCACTCCTGCTACAAACCTGGTTTGGGAAAGAGAGCCCAGAGAGCCAGGTCATGAATGGTGCCTTGGTGATGCAAGAGCAGAGGCAGGAACTGAGTCTTGAGGGCTCCAACAGTCACAGCAATAATAATACAAGTGGTAAAATAACTTTGTATCTAACCTAACTGTACTGCAGTAGGTGGATCTCTGCATTACTGTGTTGCACAGTTTAGTATTTTTTTTCTGGATAGGATTTTTCAGTGGTTGTAATTCCTGGAAATCAAACCTGTTCCTTACAGAATAAGCTGAGGCATTGCTTCTTTTTGGTGTTCTCTATCTTTAAATTGCAATTTTATTGTCTTACTCTTCTTATAAATTTGAATAGATTCAAATTTCGGTACCAAGATTCTTTCTGAAGTGGACAAGATGGAAGGTTTTGAGTCCTTTAAATAGCTGATCTACCTTTTGTTTTTTCAAGCTTTCTAAATCCACATGTGCATAGATAGCAAGCAAGTGACCTAAAGGTGAATATTTCACAATGCGTTGATTGTCTGAGACAGCAGTTGGACTTGATGATCTTAAAGGTCTTTTCCTACCTAAATGATTCGGTGATTAATATTTAACCATTGAGGTTGGCTTGAGTGACATGTGAATAGTGAGATGTAAGGGTGAGGATAAATGCTAGAGTATGATCAATCATTATGTTCTTCACAGTTTGTGTTGTGTGTTTCCATTTAATAACTACAAGTATCTCTCACCAGGTTTCATGCATTTCTCTCCATCACCTTTTTACCCCCATAAAAGAATGAGTGATGTTTATTCATTACCTCAAAGTCACTTTGCTGTGATGAGGAGCAATTTTGAAGGATGTTAATAATGTGAAGGTACCAGAAAAATTGTTCTAAGCTTTGATTATGTGAGTTGCTTGTTTATGAAAGGAAGCATCGTCCATGGCTGCGTGCATCCTCATACATATTTATACACCAGTGTATTTTAGATGTTAGCTACATCTGTACCTTTAGGCTGTTGTTTTGTCTGTTGTAATCATGTTGCAATAATTAAAACATCAGAGGAAGAAACAAACAAAACCTCATTTTAGTGTAATAGAGCTGATGATGCCTGACAGATAGAAGTAATTAATTTCTTGCATTTAAAGCATACAATAGGAATGCTATCAAAACTGCACTAACCAAACTGTGTGTTGAGGAGGCACTAAGTACACTTGAACTGTGTGGAATGTACTGATACAGGACATATTTGGATTTCTTTGTTTGTTCCTTTCCAGTGTTTTGTTGCACTAAGAGGCTGCATTATTTGAGCAAAGCCTGGTTACTCATGCTCTGCTTTCTAAATTCTCATTTGCTGCGAATGGTATCTTTCCTTTCAAAAGATGCCAGTCATGGTTTTTGCTAAATGTCTCATCAAAGTTGATGCAAACTCCAGGCCCTCACTGTGGGTTTGACTCTTGTTATTGTTCAGATAGTTTAGCTCTGTAGACTCTCCCTCACTTTTACTTTCTCAATAGGCTTCTTGATTTTTGCTGAGATTTGAGAACTTTGCTGTATCCTGTGATCAGCAAATGTTTTCTCACAAGCTTAGACCAGCAGTTTTAGTTACTGGCCCTAGAACTATAAAGTGAATAGTTAAATATTCTGATTTCAACTGTGCTTGCCTTGCTGTCTCTAGGAGGGTATGGTGTGGTGGGAGAGATGAAGAGCTATTTACAAGTGGTTTAAACTGAATACAGATACTTTCCCAAGCTTTTTATCATTTTTTTCCATTATCTGTGCACTGACATTATTTTTCTAATGTCTTATTTTTCCAAGTAACTGAAAAGGCTTCCTGGTCTCCCCATGGGCTTCCTAAATTCCACTTCCAGTGGAACCAGAACTCAGTGTGGTCCCACAAAAGCAGCAGATAATTGCTGGGGTGCAGCATTGTTGTGTTGCCGCAGTTCCCTACATCCTGGATCCCAAGAATGCGTCTCCCAGGGTACCAGGAGTCAAATTCACAAAGCAGTAATGATCCAGAGACTTGCCCATTGCCATAGGGACAGGAACAATGCTCACAACCAACAGATAAAAAGGTGTCTCTGCTGTTTGCAAAGCAAATGAAATAAATTATACGGTCTCATAAAAGAAAACTGTACTTAAGAGTATAATTGGCCACTGCAGACATCTTTTTTTACCTGACAAAAAATTAAGCAAACATCCCATGAGCTATTTGGCTTGATTAAAAAAACCCAGCGTGGCTCTTCTGAGTCAGTAAGGCAGACTTGAATTGAGTTACCTGAGGTTTATTGTGACACTTGAAATGACAGTAATCTGTACGTCTCAGGGGTCATTGAATGCTGGTTTGAACTTAAAAGTCACATGAGAGACTGCTTTTAAGGTCAGCAAATGAGTTTTTTATTGGAAATGGAATATATAAGAAGAAACTATTATTAAAATCATAACAGGACTTCTCTAATGACAGTTTCCTGATGGGACAATTGGAACTAAGTAATTCTCAGTTATGTTTTATGTTCCTTTCTCTCATCATCCTGTGTGTAATTCTTAGTGTTTTGAAACATGTGGATCTGGATTAAAAAAACCCACAAACTTCTATAAAAGTGTTTTTAGGATCCTCAGCTAAGCAGTCTCTCTGTTTCTGTTTCTTGAGGGGATGAAAGAGCTCACGGTCCTCTTGGGACCAAATATTTTGTATCCTGCACTGTACAGTGCACTTAAGAATGTGCTATATGAGGATGAGAAAATAGTTGAGGTTTTTCTTGTGTACAAAAGAGGTATGAAAACAAGCACAGTGTAAAGAAAATATACAGTTCTTCTGTCAGAGACCAGCTGTCAGTTCTTTTCCATTGCCTTGGCAAGTGCCTTGACCATTGGCCTTCCAAGGGAAATTTCACTATCTCCCGATGAATCTTTTTATGAGCAAACATAAGACGCTTCATATTTCACCTGCAGACGAGTTTGCCCTGTTGGGATGGTGGCCAGGAAATGACAGTGTGAATCCTTTAAAGTGGAGGAGTGATCTGAGTACTCAGTGTGTCAGAACATATTTAATGGTTGGGCTGTTGCACAGAGGGAAGAAGCTGTTTCTTTCTCTGCCGTCTTTTGGAACAAAAGAGCAAAAAAAACAAAGATAAAAAGAAGGTTGTCGCTTTTTGAGAGAGAGCAAGAGAGAAGATCAACCCCTAAAGATTCTTCAGCTCTTAATCTTCAGTTTAAATCCTTAGATTCTCGTGACTTTAGTGGGTATTTTAAGGGCTTAAGTAGGAATTAGGAGCCTACATTCTTTGGCCCTTTGTGCCTGTGTTCTCAGGAAAATGTGAGGTGGAGGTAAGTGTCTCCTGTCAGGTGGAGGGACACCTCTAAGCCTGGAGGAGAGGTGGGATTTGAGCTGAACTGTTGCTATTGCATTTTTTTTGTCAGCTAACATGGGCAGGTTTCTGCTCAGCAGGCTCAGTGGTGTGAACCCCATGCTGTGGGTTGCCTTGCTTTTTTACATGGTCCCTTGGCATCTATTTTGGATTTTGGTCTAGGAGCTAGACACCTGTACATTTTAGGGAGCTAGTAATAGTTACGTGGGAGTTGTGACCTCTAAAATAGCTGTTGGACCCAAGCTTTTATGTCTACCTCTATGTTTTTTGACTAAATTTTAACAGTTGGAAAGATTGTATGCATATGAGATGAACTGTCCTTCTTAATACCCAAAGGTGTAAACACTTTCAATAATAATTTAAAGATATCACAGTGTGTCACTCCTCTTGCCCAGCTCATCACAAAGAACAAAACATGAGTACTAGCTTAGGAGTTTAGAGAAGTAAATAAGTGTCTATATCCTTAAAGATGAGGGAGCTAAGTTGAAGTGAGCCAAGCATTTTCTGAGGTATGTTGTCTGCTGAGCAGGTTACTCAATCCAGCAATAAGATTAAATGTATGTATCAATAAATTCAATGGATGTGATTTGTATTTGTGCTTATATTATGAGCTGATGCACAGTTAGTTTTCTCCCTGACATTCTCAAAGTTACAGCATAATTTTTAGTAGAATTTTGTGTAACATTTGGATCAATTTTAAGGGCAGGTGAGAGACCTCCAGTTTATATTTGAGTGATCAATGACTGATCACCGTTGAAAGGTTGCTCATGTATTAGTAACATCCTTGAAAACCTTGTAACTTATAATTTTTTCTGATATTAGTGAAAGAAGATGGTAATAGGAAATAAATACATAAAGCTCAGGTGTGTTCTTTTTGTGAAAGTTAAGGAAATGCCCTGTGCAACACTTGACTACTGTCCTCAATCTTTGGACTTAATTGCTCATAGAAAGCCCCAATGAGAAAAAACAGAAGTTAAAACCAGTGAGAGAAAACTAGACATTTGTATCTATGGGTGTCCTGGCATTTTTTGTCTGAAAAGGCAATGTTTTAATTACCTGCATGGATAGTATGGTGGTGGGTAGATGAGTATTCTGCTTGGTGGTATTAGAACCAGCAAACAATAGAAAGTAGAAACATCGCATCAAAAGAGGAGACACTGGAATGTCATGTTATGTTAGAAAGAAAATTTCTTTATTTCATTAGTCTTCTGTAACATTCACCTGGTTTATGGCTCATGGTTCATTTACTGTCTTCATTAAAGACTGACTAAATTGATATCCTAACCTGAAAAAGTATTCCAGAAGTAAAATTGAAAATTGTTTGGCTCAGAGAGTTTATAAGCTTGGTTGTTTGAGTTCCTTTATTCCCTTTGAGAGTAGAATACTCTTTTCTTGTTGGCAAGTTTCAAGAGCTGGATTTAGAAGTGCTATTCGTTACCACCTACAGAGATCCAAGGTCTTCCAGTTTTTTGTGGATTATGTGAAACAGAGTATTGGGGACAATTTTGCAGCACAGTGTTGTTGTCTGTACCGTGTTTTACCCATTAAAACAATGTCTATGCAGAACCATCACCAGTACCTAAGAGTTTGTACCTGTTCTCACAAATTAGCAAATACTCTGCTACTTGTGTGGCCTCACCTGCATAATGACATCTGAGCCCTGTGAAAATGCCAGTAGATGTTCCACCTGCACATCAAAGATCTCTTGGTGTTGAAGTCAGGTCCTGAGGAACTGAATACAGTTCCTCAAAAGGCTTTTTGTGGATCTTCTTCAAGGGGAATTTAAAGAAAGAATTTTGCATGGAAAGGAAAAAGACTGTTTGTGAGTATTTAATGTTATATAAATGCACTGTTTTTTCAGGTCAATGCTGCTGCTTCCACTTTTGCTTTTCCTTTAGTGTGTTCTGGTTAAACTTTCATGAGTTGCACAAGATTTCAAGAGCTGGGTGTGAGTATGATATTTCCCTGTTTAGGGCTAGAATGCTCAGATGCACTGGCATAGCCATGTAGCTGTGACAATGAGCAATAACATTAATCAGTCTCACTTGTCATTTCCTTCCTATATTTTTATATCTTTACGTAATACTTTTACAGTAAAAACCAGTGCTGAAAGACAGAAAACTGATCTGGGAGATCATTTTACTTGCTCAGCAATTGAATATCTTAACAAAATGATTCCTGACAGATATTTGTCTAACATTGTCTTAAAAACCCCCTGGAGCTGGAAACTCTGCAACTTCCACTTGGAAAGTTATTCCAGTGCTTTGTTGCTTTTATCATGAGAAGACCTTTTCTAATACCCAATAGAAAAAAAAAAGAAAAAAAAAGGAGTTCTAGAGAGTCACTGTAATATCTGAGGGTTCAATGACTCAGTATCACATTGCAAAATTAGCGAAGCTCCAGTGTGAAAGAAGTATAAAACTTAATAAATCTTTTTGCTCTGCCCTGCATTGCAACACATCACTTAGAGCATTTCCTCTAGATTGGGACAGATTTGGATTTGCTGGAAGAAGTCCAAGGAATAAGCAGATGTTAAACTAACATGATCTTGATTCACAGGGCTGGTGGTGTTAGGCTATTGAGGAGAAGGACACATCATAACAGTCTTCAAACGCATAAAAGGCTGCTGCAGAGAAGCATGAAATAGTGCCTTTTAACCCTTGTGTTCGATGTGTTGGGTGTTTTTGTTTTGTTAGTTGTTGGCTGGAAAAACAACCAATTTATCAATTTCATTTTTTGCTCCCACCCAGTATCAGTGGAGTTTATTATTTCTGTGTGGGTGTATAACCTTGCCCTTTTGAAATTCAATTCTATTTTTAAAGAATTGTTTTTTCAATTTGTCAAGACACTTTCAAATTCTTACGTTCACCAACATTTTTGTAATTCCTGCCCGGTTAGCACTGTTAGCAGATTTTATCTGTATACTCTTTATTTCGTCATCCAGGTGAAAGCACTGAATAATATCAGTCGGGACAAACCCTGTGGAAATAGTGCTTAATGATATTAATTTTGATTAGTAAAACAAATATATTCTTGACATGCAGTTCAGAAATTCTTTTAGAACACAATGTATGTCACCAAATCTCCTTAGATTCATAGCTGATCTGTTAGTGTCTTGAAATAACTCTGGGGTCTTCAGTGACTAGGGAAAGAGGAAAAGGGCTAAAATGTCCTTTATCCTGTAATGAATAAAATAAATACTGCTCTAGGGCTTCCCAAGACTGTTCATTCTCACCCCAAAATATTTTTCATATATTTTTGTATATATTTGTATATATTTTGTATTGACTGTGTCCATAGCTATGTAAATGCTCCTGCTGATGGTGTTATGAAGGTGTCACTGAATCATTGCTCCAGTGCTTGACTCCTGTGTCCCAGTTCAGCCAGCTAAGGAACCTCAGTTTGACTTTAGTCTTGTGAATAGTCCTGTTGAGTTAGCTGGAAGTACTCAGGTGCTTCAAGTTGAAAACCTGGTGAAGTGCTTTGCTAGTCTGTAGCTTTGTACTTTGGTGGCAGTTAAACACTTTGAAGATATTTCTATTGATTGAAGATATTATCATCAAAATTTTGAGCTTGGTGGTATCATGACTTTCTGAACTTCTGGCATTAGAAAACTCTTTTTTTACATGAAACTCTAAATAGCTTGGAACTCCTACTAGCTGCTGTAGCTCTTACTATGAAACCTCCTTTAGCAGTGGTACAGAGAAAACCAGGGCCATTTTCATTCTATGAAGAAGCTTAATTTACTTCACATGTGCTCTTTCAGTCATTGCTGAACTATGCTGTATTTGTCACCAGCATTGTAACATTTTACATTAAACAGGTTCACACCTGTGAGCATTTTGGAATTTAAAGTATTGTGTCAAAAAGGAATTAAAGCAAATTGATTACAGATATTGCTGAAGATGGTTAAAGATCCTTCTGCATATTAAAGCCTGACTGGTTTGGACTGTCAGTCATGGCTGTCAGTCTTGGAGGGAATCCTTATGGCAGCTGGTTTGTATTTGGAGCTGCCCTTCACTACATTGTTAAAATAATAATAAAAAACCCTCTTATATCTTCTATGCAAGCAAGTGCTTCTTATTGTAGATGCCAGACACTTATAATAATGTGTGAGACAGCACAATTGCAAGTTAAACAGAAGTTGGACTGCATGTGAGAAAAATAATTGTTCTGAATGCCTAAAAACCGCTTGATATAAATATGGTTTTTTTGGTGTTCACCATCTTGTGTGGCTTAAGCTTTTTCCATTTATAAATTAAAGGAAAATATTGGTGACTGCTTGATTCAAGAGTTGCATACTAAAATGATTGAAAGAAAACATTTTATTTAATTGTGGGGTTTTGACTGTAATAAGAGAGTAAGTCAAAACATTAGTTGCATATATTAATCATCTTTCATGTATGGTACCTGTTAATAGCAAGTGTCTAATGGAATGTCAAACTGTGGTTTTAAGTGAAGTTGAAGACCCAGGGAAGTAGACAAATTATTGTTTCAGCTTTTCAAAACAAACAAGCAAAAATTTAATCTAAAATGAAGTGGAAGGTGGGGATTGCTAATAATGTTTAATCCCTTGGGTCCCAGTTTGTCTTTGTTATTAAGGGCATAAGTCTGCACAGCGTTTCCAGGCAAGGTTTTAAAGCTAAGGTAGAAGAGGGGAGAAAGAAAAAAAGCTTAATAAAGTGTTAGCATGACAATAAGTGAGTTTGCTAGAAAGACAAAAGTTGAATGTCAGTCAGTGACATTCATAAATTGCAAGTTAAAAGCACTGGAAGCTTTTCTGATATCAGAAAAAGAAGGTAATTGGTGTCTGCCATTGTCAGCAGTATTACTTATCTTCAGTATTTTCCCTTTTGTTGGTTGAGATGATCTGTGTAATTTCTTCCTCCTGTAGCCTTGAGAACGGAGAACAGAAGGAAAGCCAGAAAAGCAGGGCAAGGGAAGCTTTCTTAGAGTGATGTGTTTCAACCCTCTTCCCTCCTCCCCTGCCAGTCGTGGTATATAATAATACAATAATGTAAGTCATCCAAAAATGGTAGTTGAGATAGAATGCACTCAAAAATAATGCATTATATAAAGTTATTTTTCAGAATAACATGAGTTTTGAATTGCTTTTTCTCAAAAGTTGACTTAATCACTATGTGCAGTCTGCTGTGGAAAAGAGCTGAGCTAAGGCATGTGCACTATTGGTCAATTTGACATCAAAAGCTCTAATTCCAGTATTTTTATTTTTTTCACAGCATAAAAATGTTCTTACATGCTCAGAGATCTATAGCTGATATTTTCCTTTTTCTTTTCCTTCCTCTGTCCCCTGATAATTAGATTGGATTAGGCTATTTCTGGATGTAAAAATTCTAAATTGCAGAAAGAATTCTTGGTACTAGCACATATTTTTCAATTTAAGCTGCATTTGCAGCTAGGGAGGTCCATGCCCCCTCCTGGCTGTTTTCTTAGGGAGTGTAAGGCTCAGTGTCTTGGCCAGAAGAGGGGTTTGACCATGCCATTGTGGCCCATTTTTACTCAGCTTTTGACACTGAAGCGACATTCAAGGTTACTCTGACTTCTTTCCAAAAAGCATCGAATTGTCCCACAGTTGTGCCATTCTAGATGTGAAGTTGGATATAGAAGTGGAGGGTGATTGGTATAAGTTTAAAACATGCATTCTGCTGTGTTATGTACTCACAGCTGGGTTTAATATAGATGTTTTTCAGTAAAGAAATAGGAGTTAGTGGAGGCCTGATTCTGGAGTTCAGAGCTGCTTATCTGGTTTAAGAATTACTTTTCTGTTGCACCCTTGCAAAATTATTTTGTTTCTCCAGGGAAGGCGTGTTGTTTCTCAGGAGAACACTGTACCCCAGGTGCTGCTGTGGTTGCCATGGCACTTTGCTAGCAAGCAACCTCTTAAATATGTTGCTGCTGGCAAAGAAATGGTGTCTTTTTGATCGCTTTGCCAGATGCTCATTTTATAGAATGTTCTACACAGAACGGTTTGATTTTTGGGATAAAATGTCCTATTTTTTGGGATGAAATGTCCTTAGTTTTGAATAGATAAGTTTCTGAGCTAGTGTCACTTTTTTATTCTTCTTGGTTTTTTGTGGGGTTTTTTGTTGCTTTGTTTTTTTTTAATAACAATAATAATAATAATAATAATAATAATAAAACACCCTCCATCTTCTTTACCCCATCTTCTTTTTATAAGCTGTGTTAGTAGCTGATATGCAAGTGTGATTGAGCCAAGCTGGCTTTGGTTCCATAATCTCACTGAGAAATGAATTTTCAAAAATGTGCTTTGCTTGTTGAGAATACCTGCTTAAATTTTGTTTGCAGTCTGTCCTTTTTTTCCTTGTCAGGTTCTGGGATGTAAAGCAGAACAGCCTGTGTGCTTGTGTGTGTGTGGAGAGGGTGGGTAGGAGGATGAGTGAGCTACTTGCTGTTTAATAACTGAGTGATGTGGTTTTTTTTTTTCTTTTTATCTTCTGAGCAGCCCAAAGAGAGTTGTGGGGTTTTTTGTTTGGTGGTTTTTGTTTGGTTGGGTTTGTTGTTTGTTTGTTTTGCTTGTTGTTTTATTTGGCTTTGTTTTAAAAGTTTTTTCTTCAGACGAGTCATGGCTGTAATGTGTCTTCATGAGCAAAGAAAAAGATATGAGAGTGTCTTTTGAAAATGAGGATATTGGTATTCTTCACACCAAAGCATCCAAGGTAATAGAATACAAATGAAAGGACTTAAGGCTAAACTGTACCTTTTGGCACTTGTCTGAACAAGAAGTGCTGCTTAAACTGAACAGCTAAGGATTATCACAGAAGGTGTCGTGGCCCAGGAACCTCTCCCTCCCCCTGAGACCCTTGTTCCTGTGTTGCAGGGTTTTGCAAGCAGCAGGGAAGTGGCGACACGCTCACAGTGAATTGTGAGGGCTGTGCTGGCTGTGTGGAAAGCTGGAAAAGCCATTGTCTCTGGGCATTCTCCACATTTCTGGTCCACCTGCTCTGGGTGGGAAGGTGTTGGCATCTATTGCATGAGTGGATTTATTATGACATATAGCATAAGTAGGAGTCACAGTCAAGCCCTTAAGCAAGGTTTGCTTTAGCTACTCACAGTTTTATTTTTTTTTTTATGAAGGCTGTAGCAAAAACTTATTCAGAAGGTTATTCTAATCCTGTTCCACAATATGAAAATAAAAGTGTAATTTCAAACAAATGACTTGCCAGACATTGAATGCCTAGTGAGGTTGTGCTAGTCCCCAGTGCAGGGGGGTCATCAAATCAAATATTGTGGCTGAATTTTGGAAGTGCTTGGATAATTTTATGACCGATAGCAGCATTTGTAGTTATGAAAGGTAAGGTAAAGATCATCAGCTCTCATGCTTCAAGGCATAAGGTAATCACTGCAGTGTTACAGGAGGGATATTTCCCTGCTGAGCAGCATTACACAGTTGGTTATGTACATTATGAGGTGTGTTCTTTCCTTTGATATAAGCCATTAGCCAAAAAGGTGACACTTGATGGCTGAACAGGTTGCTAAGACAAACCTTATATCAGCTGTCAAGGGGATATATGTCTCTGTGTGAAAGAGGTGCATCACATAATCCAAGCTGTTGCTTGCAGGAATGTACATCACTAAAAATCATGTAAAGGTGAGGGGTTCCCATTTTGGGCTCAGTAACTCTTCAGCTGCTGTGAGAGGCTTATTGGTCCTATATATGTGAATGATTGTTTGCTCTTTGCTTAATTGGTGCTCTCTCCTGCCTGGCTCCTGCTTGGAACCAACTTCAGACCACAGTCTGCAGGTGTGCATTTTATGGTTTCACAGTAGTTGGCAAGAGTAAAAGCTATGTTCTGACTCTCTGCAGTCAGTGACAGGCTTGTCAGGCACTGCTGGGTCCTGCCCAACGTATTCTCTGCCCTGATGGGTTAGACCTGGCTTCCAGATGTCCACTTAATACTTCTGTGTGCTGTCCTTATTTAGAGCTAGCCATGAGAAGAAGCTAAGTATAGTGAGCTTATGTATAATAGTGAAATATATATATATATATTCCCAGTCTTTGTTTAACTAGGCTGGAAAGGCCGAGGTTTCATTGTTTCTTGTCATGAAGGTTACTTTCCGATTCTTGTAATCCCCCTAGAAACCATTTTCTGGACATACTTACAGGTTTTGTTTTGAAAGCAGGTGATCAGGAATCACCAGACTGTTTCATATGAGATCCAAGTAGTCCTCTGAGTTGACCGAAAATGTCTGACCCTCCCAGCAATTCATGACACATTTTCACAGCTGCAACAAATTGGTACCTCTTAATCGTTCTATCCACCAGCCGCCTTCTCCTCCATTTCTTAAATATGATGAACTTCCAGTTTAAAGCAGAAGAAATCCTTGTCCTTTTTCTGTCTTGTAATGATGCATTTTTTGCTTTTAAATTTGATCCCATTCAGTTTTCTAGCTCACAAGGTCATCTCGTTCTCGTGTGTGATGATCTTGTCCTCTTCCATGCTAATAGCTGTGTCACCTTTGCATTTCATGATCCAATCCTTGAACCAAGGTTGCTAATGAATATAGTAAGCAGGGTAAATACCAAGACCGGTCCCTGAGAAACACTATGAGTAACATTTCTCCATCTTGAGAACTGTTCTTTTTCAGTACAGACTCTTGTATTGCCTCCCACAGACAGTTTTCTATCCACAGTATGATGTATTCTTATATTATTCCTCATTGTCTGCCTTTTAAATAATGATTTCTTAGAGGACACTGTCAGATGCTTAATTTAAACACAGATGTATTAGTTGCACTGTATTGCCCTTGTATAAGTAGTCAGCTGTCTTACTAAGAAACCCATTACTTCTCTTGGGTGATCTATTACCAATGAGAATATATTTCTTTTTATCCTATTTCAAGTCTACCTCTATGCCCTCGATTACTGCCTCCTCCAGAGTCTGCTGTATTCAGTGTCAAATCACATGAATATGTGTTTATCACTTCTCCTTTCTTGGAATGCAGCTCCTATATTTAGTATTCCCCAGTGTTACTTTTGCTTTAGCAATGATGATCAGGGACACAAAAGGACAAAGTTTTCAAGTAAAGGTTTGTGAAACTAAGTGGTATAATGGGAAAATATCAGTTCCCATTAGTTCATAAATTTAATTAAAAAACTTGCCACTGAATTTTATATTTTCATCTTCTAGTTCTTTCAGTATGCTCGAAATGTTCCTGCTGTGGTGGCATTATTCTTATGAGAAAATGGAACATTTGCCCAGGTTTTGAGGGTACACAGAGATAGCTTTTCATTGAATCCACGTGCAAATAAGAATCCTTAACCAGTTCTTCTCTTTATTTTAATCCTTCTCTCCTACTTAGGTGAAATGAGCCTTTCACTGTTCAGTTTGTTTTCCTTTGAAAGATTGAGCTCAGGTACTATTTTTACTGTGTGGTTAATTTAGGACACGTGACTTACCTTGTTAATTAATCTGTCTTTTTCCATCCTGGTAACTTTTTTGCTTACTCCTGATATCTTCTTTGAAGTGCTTCTTATCCTTCCTTTGTTTTTTTTTTTTTTTCTATTTCGTTCCAAATAGTTTCAACTTTTTATTGAAGTTATATCTCTATGTTCTTGAGCTCAATGCAGTCCTATCAGTTGTGTTAACTTTCTTAGGCACTAAGTGTTGGCTCTGTTGAAACCCAGACCTCCCTTGTAGACTTATTTTTATATATCCTCATATATCAATTAACTTGTCAGAAGATGAGTTGGTACACAGTAATTTGATCAATAGTTTAGCCAGCTTTTCTGTACAGTTATTGCTGCTTTTCAATTCTTCACCCTGATGTTGTCCCCAGTGAGGCTCAGCTGTGATTAGAGGTAAAGAACAAGCCTGAAGACTTCACATTGTGGGTTAAAACGTTGTAAACTGTCACTAAAAAAACAAATCAGTAAAAATGAGGTTTTCAGTCTTTTCTTGTCTTTTGATTTATTTTCAGTCAATAGGATGTGATGACAGGATTACTCCAGGCTTCATATACATTGTATATTTTCTGTTTTCTGCTCTTTATTTCTGGAGATTGATGGATATCTGATGTTATATCTTTTAATAAGGTATTTTCATTGATTTAGGACTGTCTTAATTTTGGTTTCAGATTTATAACTGTAGTTAATCAAATTCTATTGTATCTTAATTAACTTAAAAATAATCTTTAGTAATGAGATTATGAATGTTTAAAATTTGGACATTCAGAGGAACTTCTCTCGTTGAACTGCCTGTAGTTTTAAAGGAAAACATTATATGTACAGTGGGCACGCTTTTTACTACTGAAACATATCATGAAAAATGAGATAACAAGTGAAGTGAGGAGAAACAATATATTTGATGCACTGCTATAAGCAGAAAAAAATTATAATGGGGTCTTTCTGTGTAATTATTGTATCCACAATCAAATTATTTCACTTGTTACAATTCTGTCCCTTCTGTGGAAGGCCATGCCTAGCCAGGGATTAACAACTCTGTGGCTGTGCTGCATAATTCTTTTTGTTTCCTGTTGTAAAACATGCCAAAAGCCAGTGAAGTCGCAGTTTGAAAATGAGTTGTAAATTGCTGTAATACAAGAATGGCAAAAAGAATGAAACCCCCTGCTTCTTATTAACATCTTAAATTAATTGTCTGGCTAAGAGAGCTCATTCCCAGGACCAGAACAGCTCTTCTTCTCATAGGCCAGGCATTGCATTCTGGTGACTCAACCTACTGATTCGTTCAAGATACCTTTTTGGTACCTATTTTTGGAAGTTTTCTCTGTGAATTCTGACCCAGACTTTCCTGACTGAGATTGTGAAATGTGACAACTTCCCAGGTGTACGTACAAAGGTGGTTTGTGTTCTGCATAAGTCGTGTTTTGAAGACTGAATTAGTGACAAACTCTACATCTTAAAACATATTCTGAAATTAAATACATAATAAAGTAAGTGTACCAGAGAAATACCTGATATAGGAATTGCCCAAGTGCCCTACATTTGGTGTGCTTGAGGGAGTTTAAACAGTTGCATTCTAGGCATTAAATTTAGAGAGTCTTATGTTTTTAAGCAGTACTCTTAGCTATAGATTGGACTAGAAAGAGAAGAATATAGGGTCAACATTACCTGTGCAGGTAGACTCTGGTTGAAGGGAAGAAGGGGACAATTCAATATTCATAAAAGATTGTCTTTAAGGGAAATTATTGTTAAATTTAGTAAATTCAGTATTCATAAAAGATTGTCTTTAAGGGAAATTATTGTTAAATTTAGTAAAAGCCCACTGATTTTGCAAGCAATGGAGGGATCAGAGGGACTAGACAGGCTCACCACTGGGTGAGCCTGTGGGTCCTCCAGAAAAATCTGCTCTTGGCAGAGGAATAATAATGAAACAGTCACCTGAATAATGTGTGCTTTTCAAAGGTTATAATTTGGTGTCATGAGAAGGCCAAACTCCCACTTCTAGTAATGGTGGTTACAAATTATTTTTTAGAATTTGAATTACTTTTGTTTACTTGTGCAAAACCTGTTGTGACTCCTTATATTTGCATAGAAATTAATATCTCTGAAAAAGGTATCAGAAAATGTGTCTCAAGTTCTTACATTCCAAGTTATTCCACAGAAGCAAAAGTCAGTGTTTCAGCTGCTTACAGAGTAATTAACAGGTGTTCAGATGTTATGAAATGTATAGAAGTGGGATGAAGAAATGCAAATGTTTGGGGAGTGCTACAAAGCAAACAAACAAAAAATTCCCAAGGTAGTAAATTCACCACCTCAAACAGGAAGACCTTTTGATATTTTCCCTATTTATGCTTCTCCAGACTGTGGCTGGGATGGTCTCCTGGTGGGAAAGACCCATGTTCAAACCTCTCCACATCCTCTTCTGTGTATGGCACTTGTTCCCTTGCGAGGCTGAAAGGTGTTATTTTGGAAATGTCACACTCTTCAAAATGTATTTTATTTATTTATATTAACTCAGCTATACTTTCTCAATTTGATCTATATTAATGAATACTTTCTGGTAAGCTGAGACTGTATTTTTGTCATGTCATTTACTTAAAATTTACTTAAAATAAGTCATCCATCTCTGCTAAAAATGTCCCAAAACCCCAGTAAATGGTTTCTAGTACTGAACTTCTTTGCTCTTTTTGATTTGTGAGCAAGTAACTCAAATTCTGTAAACTCTGTGTTCCTGAAAAGCTGCCTGTTCTGCATTCTCCATCTCCTGCTTTTCTTGTATCAAGAAATTTGTCTGCTTTCATTCCTTAGGGAGGAACTCCAAATTTTGTCTGTAGTCTTTGGAAAGCTCTCTAAAATATTTAGGACTCTGAAAATGACAGTCTCTCTGTTCCTAACAGGACAAACTGGGGATATCAGCTTGGTAGAGAATAAATAAAATACTTTTTCATTGTGCCTGTATTTAGCCTGTATACACGTTTTTTTTAAATTTCCCTTTTTTTTTTTATGGGTACCTTCAGGATAACTAACAGGTAAGAAGAAACAGGTCTAGTATAATGGTCATTTCCCACTTTCTTGCCACAGCTATAATAACACGTGCTACAGTATACTGTGAACCTTACAGCCTCTGGAAAAAAGCTATGGAAATATAAAGATGGAGAAATAAAGCAAAATACTGCTGCTACCTGGCCACTGTCAATTGTGAATAGTGGCATTTACTTTAAAGAATTGCAGCTTTATTAAGATCTAAGATTAAATCTGCCTATCAGCTTAAAAATTTGAGAACTTGCCAGCTCTGAAGAGAAAAATTCCCCTCATCTCTCTTTGCCACTGACAAAAAGCAATCCTGGCAGTGAATGAGTGTGAAGGACTGGACAATGTTAAATCTTTTAGTCTTGACCTCCCTCTTTTTCTGTAAATGAGCCTGTTTTTTTCTTTCAGAGACTTATGGTGAAAATGACATCTGGACACTGAGGCAAATATACTTTACCAAGTGACTGTTCAGTGCATGTGGAATAGTTTCACAGTGTAAAAACCACTTGTTAACATGCTTTCATAAACTGTCATTTCCTCTCAGAGATTGCAGGAAGAGTATCTGAGCTCTAGGTTTGCACAGGCACTGCACGGGAGCAGTGAGAGTCTGATGTTAAAAACTGCTTTTACAGTCCGTGGTGGTAGCCTAGGCTCTTGTCAGAAATCAGAGGAGGCTTACAAACTGATTTCTGAAGCAACTATGTGATTCTAGGTGTAGGTTGCCTTTTCTCTCTCTCAAATTTAGAAGGAGTTAGCCTCATTTTCTCCTCAGTTGTGTGAGGCACCACATGGAGTTGGGCTGTTCCTGGTGGTTTCCAAAGGAATCCAATGGTCTGCAGCCCCCTGCCCTCATGACCCCCGTGCTCTTCAATGCTAAGAAGACAGGGATGTGACTGATGAGGTGAGGGATGAGAAAGAGCATATATAGCCATGTTCCTCCTCTCCATTCTGGCTGAAGAGAACATCACAGCCAAGTTCTGCTGGTGAAACCTGCTGAGTTCAGATTCAGCTGCTCACCATGACTTGCAGTCTGGACACTCTGTCATATCCATATCCAGGAGGGCCTCTGCTATGGGAATGACAGAATTCTTTAGCACAAAACTTATGTTTACAATTTGCAAGGCCGAACTGTATTAAAGTGGCATATGAACCTGTGTTTCTGCACTGTAGTGATCAACCTAGAAGGAATGGCAGTCAAATTGCCAGCTCTCTTATTTATTGTGGGAATGGGGGGTTGACTCCTGTGAGTTTGTTATGACACTTTGTTGTACGTTCCTTTGTTTTTTACTGTCTTTGCTGTTTGGAGCAAAGAGGAGGCTCATAGCAGTGAACTAAATACTCTTTGAATTGTGTAACTTTCTAACTACATGAGGTGATTTTATGTTTCATAGTATAACTAAGATATCAAAACCCAGACTGTCCACTTCATGACTTAATACACTGCAGCTGATAGTTGTTCGTGTACAATGCTGTGCTAACATCCCTAGTTGGATGGATAGTCCAGTCCAACTGGATGGAAGATGCCAGGCTGGAGAGCCTGTCTCCTCCTAAAGGACAGTTAGCTTTGGTCTGCAGCTATCTGTGTAGTTTCTTCCTACTTTCAGACACGAAACTTCTTACAATTACCTCTGCTGAAACTAATAGAATTATATCTGTCCAAAAGTGCTTTTGAGTTAAGAAATGTCTTCTGTGGTTTATGGTTAATTCAGAAGTGTAGCAGTCAGAGAGAGTATTCTTTCAAGGCACGATACACGTTTCTTCATATTGTACGTCAGATTGCATCAATAGCTACTGTCAAACCAATTCTTTTATGCCTTCAAGATGTCTGGACCTTTTGGGTGGGTTGTAAGGCATCAGCAACCAGTATTTATTTACACGGACGCTGGATAAAATGGCAGATGAAAGCAGCATTGATGAATTGCAACACGGCAAAAATACAAACCACTGAGATTTGTACTCAAAAATATGAACAGTTTTGCCATCAGAGAAAACAGCAGAACTCAAAAAAAGTGAGACATGCTGTGAGTAGAGGAAAAAATTATTTTCTCAAGGTAGTAATAAGCTGGCTATACCTAAGGGAAATGCAGTAAGGAATAAGATTCACTTCAGTCACCTTGGAGACAAGCTCTTCATCTGTCAGTAGATATTTAAATTATTATTAAAATATTTTATTATTACTATATCAACAACATGATTAATCAACGTTGTAATACATGGTGCTACAACACACTACTTTTCTGACATAGAACCAAATACAGATTTAGCATATGGATACCCTGGATGTGCTCTTAGTATTTACTAGCCAAGTCTTAAGAACTGCCTGTGACTGTATGAAGATGGATGCTTTTGTATTTTTATCTGCCTTGTGTTAATGCCTTTTTTTGTGTTACTGATTCCTGAACAAGCTGCAGTATGGCATGTCCCTTTAATTATATGCCTGTGCTTAGGATGCCCAGATAGAGACTTCAGGGTTTTAAAGTGTGAAAGAATCCCTTTTATTTAAGATGAACACAGCGTGCACAGGGAACAGAGCCCCTCCCAGATCTGCATGGGGAAACTGGGGATTGTTTTAATTTATGTATGTATGGATACATGTGTGAATACCAGTTTTTTAAATAGTACAGATGTCAGCTCTCTGTTTTTTTTTTATCCCCTGAAAATTTGGCATAGAAATATTCTAGTGCATCTCATGAGCTGAGTCTTTTCCTTGAGCCAAAGCAAATACCCTGTACCCATCATCCATGATGATGTGTCTTCCTTGTATTTTAAGAAATAGCACATTTATGGGGCATTTATCAGAATACAAGAATTTAGTACTTACTTGAAAACAGCAAGAAGATTTGTATAACCTAGAATCAGTGCAAATTATATGCTATGTAATTGTATCTACGAGAAATTAATATCAGTCTTCCTTTGTTTACAAGGTTTTTATGGCCCTGTGTAAGCCTCAAAATAATTTAACCACAGTCATTTCACTATTCCTGTATAGTTTTCTTCCTTCATGCTTTCTCTAAAACTGTTTTAACAGCATCTGGTTCTGGGATAGTTTTCCAAGGTCAAAGCAGCATATGATTTTACCGTTCCAAAATCATTGTGATGATTCAGAAGCAGAGTTCAGAGCATGTGACATGTCAGGTTAGAAAATTTAAAATTAATAAATAGAAAGGTGCTCAGAAAGAACTGTAAAAATGATGAAGGGCTTGTAGGAACTGATTTATGAGGCAAGACCAGAAGTTAGATGAGGAGAGCTTGGCTGAAGGGATGGGCTGAATGTGTGTTCGAATATGTGCATGAACAGTCAGAGAGGAGCTGAATTCAAGATTTGTGAATTCAAGATTGTGGACTAGACAAAAGAGTTGTTTTAGGGCTTTCAAGATAATAAGAAGGTAGAACTAAGGAACAAAGTTGATACGATTTCTGAAAAACTGGAAGGTAAATAGAAACTGATTGTTAAAGAGAAAATTATTTATATATATATGCATATATTCAGCTTTGTTAGACTGTAGGATTGATCAGTCTATTGTGTCAGTAGATTATTTCACTTATTTGTTATTTGGATTTGTGAAAGCACTACAGGAGGACGAAAAGCTGTTCTTTATTTGAAGAAGGTGGATGACTTCTAAAAAAAGTCTTTTTAAATCTTGAATATCAGTGTTTTGTGAGAAAGCAGCGTGTGCTCTATGTCTTGTTATTGTGCATTATTAATTTTTCCTTGACATTTATTATACCCAGAAATAGGAATGCAGTCTAGATAAAGTAGTCGCTCCTTTCCTTTGATTTCCTAGCATGTCAAGTGAGTTGCCTCAGAAAGGCTGGCAGTTGTGTTAAATGACGGGTTTATGACTCAATAGGGTTGCAGTACATCACTCACCTTAATGAAAAACAATGCCTAACTAATTAAAATTGCACCTATCAGCTGCTAAAATGACAGTTATTAGCATCATTCTTACAGGAATTAAGTGGAGTGGAAACTTGAAAAATCTTGATTTTACCTTTCCATCCTAAATGGGTCTCTGATTCTTCATTCTTTAGTACTTAAGACATAACAAATATGATGATAAAATTGCTTAGATTGCTTTTTCACAGGCTAAAGGAAATAGAATTCCTAGTTTAAAATGAGTAAATTAAGTGGGTTGACCTTGACTATCTGCCAGGTGACCACCAAGCTGCTTTATCACTCCGCTCCTCAACAAGACAGGGAGAGAAAAATATAACAAAAGGCTCATGGGTCAAGATAAGGACAGAGAGAGATCACTCAGCAATTACCATTGTTGGCAAAACAGACTTGACTTGAGGAAATTAATTTAATTTACTGCCAATCAAATCAGAGTAGGATAATGAGAAATAAGAACAATTTAAAGACCTTCCCCCTACCTCTCTCTTCTTCCCAGGCTCAACTTCACTCCCAGTTCTTCTACCTCCTCCACCCAGGCAATACAGGAGGATGTGGAATGGGAGTTATGGGCAGTTCATAATGCCTTGTCTCTGCTGTTCTTTCCTCCTCACACTCTTCCCCTGCTCCAACATGGGATCCTTTCCGCAGCAGAAAGTCCTTTGTGAACCGTTCCAATGTGGGTCCTTCCCACAGGCTGCAGTTCTTTGTGAACTGCTTCAGTGGGGGTCCCTTCTGTGGGGTCACAAGTCCTGCCACCAAACTTGCTCCAGTGGGGGCTCCTTCCATGGGGCCGAAGGTCCCACCAGGAGCTTGCTTTGGTGTTGGCTGTCCATGAGGTCACAGCCTCCTTTGGGCATCCACCTGCTCCAGTGTGGGCTCCTCCAGGGGCTGCAGGAGGATCTCTGCTCCCCATGGACCCCCATGGGCTGCAGGGCACGGCTGCCTCACCACGGCTGCAGGGGAACCTCAGCTCTGGTGCCTGGAGCACCTCCTGCCCCTCCTTCTCCACTGACTGTGGTGCCAGAGCTGTTCCTCTCACATATTCTCAATCCTCTCTCCCAGCTGCTATTGCACAGGGGTTTTTACCCTTTCCTAAATGTGTTGTCAGGAAGTGCTGCCAGTGTTGCTGACGGGTTCAGATTTGGTCAGTGATGGGTCTGTCCTGGAGCCAGCTGGCATTGGCTCTGTTGGACATGGGGGCAGCTTCTGATATCTTGTCACAGAATCCACCCCTGTAGACCCCCTGCTACCAAGACCTTGTCAGCCAAATCCAATATGGTAAAATGAGAGTTTCTTTTCTGTAGGAAGTCATGTGTTGTAACTGATAATGGCATAAATTCTGCAATTCTTTTTCAATACTTTCTCAGCAGAAGGACATGTTCTAATTATGGTTTTGAGAAGGAAAACTGCTTTTGGATTGTAATACAAGGGCTTTGACTGTTGTGGAAATATAATGTCTTTTTTTATACAGTCTTCTCAGTCTTGTGTTACAGCCCATCAGCAGGAGCTTTAGCCCTGTCCACGTTGTTCCCTAACTGTTTTTGTGTATGTATATGCTAACATCTAGGCTCTTGCTTCCCTCTTTAGCTCAGTTTCATCTCTTCTTTTCCCAAACATTAAGGAAATTTCTTTTTCTTCTGTTAACATTGTTACTCTGAACCTATTTTGAGGTGCTCCCTCTGCTTTCCATCAAAGGGCACACGTTAAGGATGGAAATACAGGCAGTGGCTTCTCCCTTCACTTCCTATTCACAGCAATCCTGGAAGTGCTGTTATTCCTCTTGGGAGTAAAGAGGAGGTTTTTGTGGTCAACACCTTCCTGGAGGCCATTTTCTGCTATTGCTGTGCAGGAAAGCAAAGGATATGCAGGGTTGGGAGACATGATCAGAGCAGATTAGGGGAACAGTGTACCTTAACTTGCTAAAGCAAGTGAATTACCCATGTGAACACCTGTCTGTCTGGGATTCAAGTGTCATATAATAATCTGCAGTAGCCAGGTGTGTTGGGGGACCAAGTCCAACCCGTGCCTGCTAGCTCTCTTCTGTTCTTGGCAGCTACAGATGGATATTCTCTGTTATGCTGGTATAGGCACGTTGATTTGCACTGACATGAGATTTGTAGTCTCAGAATTATTTTCAGTTACAAAAATGAGAACTTTGTGTTAAGAAAAATCCCAGAGACACTTCAAAGTAGGGTCTTTATTATGTAATCTCATGAATTCTATGTGGAGTGGCTTTACTTTGACAATCATCACTTTTCATGTTTTTTGAAGTCTCTAACAGTGGGAGTGTGTTTTCATGAAGCAAATAGTGTCCCGTCTGGCTCTACTATGTGTGTGACTTCATGCTGTGTGCTATAATGTGACTAGGTTACACTGCTGTTAAAAAAAAAAAAAAGAACAGTAGCTCGAAGTGTATGTGGAGGGAAGAGAAAGTGTTGGAAACCATTGGAGATGAGGAGTATTTTGCATTGATTTTTGATATTGACTTTCTATCCACAGCTTGCCTAGTTCTGCTGTTTCTATTTTTTTCATTCTTTATTTACAACTAATGTAGAATGACCAATGAAATCAGGCTAGAATTTGCTTCTTAATCTAGATGGTGAAAAGGCATTAGATGGAGATTCTTTTATTGATAGTGGAAGCTCATGTTGTTTTCATAATGGTTCTCTCCAGAGGAAGATACATGGTTTCATTGACAGCAATCTAAGTGTTGCTATTTTGCTATTAAATAAAGTTTAATTTAGCTTGAAAATTTGAGTCAGAACACAGCATTTGAAACCAGTAATACTTCCTCAACCCTCCTTTTCTTTCTCCTCATTCAGGATGAGATCTTTGTTGATTTATCTCCCTCTGCAGTGTACACAAAGTGCACGCACACACACATACACATGCAGCAGGTTGGTTCAAAGCCCATTAAGATCATGGTGTCTTTCTGTTGACTAGCACAAGGATACTTTCACCTGATGTATGCTTCTGCCACTCACTACCCTGCTGTGCAGTCCTGTATTTTATGGAGAATTTTGCTGTTTTTTGAGAGTACTGGTAAAAGCCCTTCGTAGTCATGCGGGAATTGGGCCTTACTGCTGATAACATGTTCTGAAATATATGTAATGGTGCTGGTAATAAAATAGTAATTCACTATCAGGAATACCTACATAATGCTGCTTCTGTTCCCAACCTCCACTCCCAAAGGTGTGCTGTGTACTACAAATTAAAATTCTGCTTCTGCAAGAGTCTCAGAAACCTTGCTTGCAGTGAGGCTCTTTGCCGGAGGGCATGTGCTCATTCAAGATCTTCCATTAAAACATCAACCAAGCAACAGACTCACTCACAATTAGCTTTCCTGGCCAGGGAGGACTGGCTCTGCATCTCTCTACTCCATTCTTCCTTTGTGCTCTGACCACTTGCCTTGGTGGAACTTGAGGGAATCCATGTGAATGTATTCCTTAGGAGCTGACACGGATAAAGGAAAAGTATGTTAAATATCATTGACTCTCTATGATTAATAGGGGATGTAGTAATTTAGATGCAGATTTACTAGAAATATTAAGGACCAGAGTGTTCCCATTTCTTCTTTTTTTTTTTAACCACAGATAAACATGTGACTCTCTTATCAAAGGGGAAAGCATTAAATCACCAATTCAATTTCATAGCCAAAAGCAAAGCAGTTAAAGTAACATTCATGCTAAGTGTTGAGGCAGGACTTAAGGTTGCGGGTAAAGAATATTTTTATCATCATCTGTTGGATTCCCTCCCCCCCCCCCCCTCCTCTTACTCTTCCTCTTATTTATCTCACCTCAGGTTATGCAGTCTTATTGCAATCTCCAAACCAGAAATGCCTCTTTCAGTAACCAGTGCTATAAATCACACCTGATTATCATATTTGCTCGGATGAGAAATGCATCTTGCATTTTTCAGTTATATCAATTAAGGTTATATTTATATTATAATATATATATTTATAATATCTAAAATTAGGTATTTTTCTTCTGCTGATGTTTCCTTGTTTATTTAGTTTTACATTACAGATTAAATTAAATTTAAAAAGGCACAAACAATAAGACTAGATTGTGTAGCAAGGATGTGGAACACAAAAATGTGTTTAGCAAGGCTCTAAGGGATACTCAAGAACTGTTTTGCAATGATCCATAATTTTCTTATCTGAATATGATATTTTTCTCTATCCCTCTGTGGAAACTGATTAACAGGGAATAATCTGGACCCATGAAAATAAAATCAGTAAATCCTCTATCATGTGAAACCACATGGTTTGAATTATGTGGCATTGAAGAGGCATTGCTGCAATTGCTCAGCAGTGGTGATGAGTCTGCCACTTCAAGTTCAGTGTTTCCTCATGGATTTTTCAGCAGAGCTGGATAGAGGAACATGATGTAATGGAAACAGTTGAATAATGAATTGTTGGAAAGATGTTAAGAGAGAACAGTTGGGAAAATGCAAATAGTGTCATGAAGGCCATAAATAGAGAAAATAGGGCACAGTTGGTGTTTACCAACATGGGACAATATCCTTCCATTATCTGTGTGCTGCACAAATACTCATTGAGTGAAAAAATTACTTCAGTATGAAATTGTGGAGTATTAATTTTATATGATTTGTGCTACTAATGTATTATATGTCTCATTGACTACAGCAGTATATACTAAAAATCATCATAAAATACTAGCCTAGTAATCTTCCAGGGACTGTAGGTTTTTTTTGGACATAATAGACACCACCCCCCAAAAAAACCCAACAGACCATACAGTTTTCACAAGCATTTAATTTTTCAGAGGGTTACAGTGTCCTTCAAAATGCCACAGTAAAATGTTGCTGTGGGCACAGGGATTCTAGATCAATTATATGGGTAGCCTTCTACAATTTATCATTTGAAGATAGCATCTGGGTGGATTTGAAAGAGTAAGCCAGTCAATATCACAGGACATAGATAGAAGGAGACAAACTGGGTAAGAGTATTGGGGTAAAAAATAGAACAGTGACGCAAAAATTGTGGATTGAGGTATAAGACAAATGCTGATGGAACCAAGTGTTTAATATAATTGCTCTCAGTATAATGGCATGAAGAAAGAATTGTTTATTTTGACACAGTAATCCATTGTTCACCCTTAGCCATTAGTAAAATCAGATAGAAGGGATTAAAAAGGTAAGGTATTAGCTGAATGAAAATGGATGTAGTTATTTCAATGTATCGTTTTGCTTGGCTAATACAGGTGAATGGAAGATTAGAGAAAAACAACACTTCCCTCACCTCTTCCCACCGTATAAGCATCCACTGGTATCTCTAAAAATGTTTGGAAAGATAATAAATAAGGAGGTGAATCTGTTACAGAAATCTTACATTCCTCTTCCAACAACAGTCTTTATTTCATCCGTGCTTACTGAGATCCAGAAGGAGTTTCTTTCATAAGTGAAATCAAAGCCAAAGCAAGTCTGGCTTTGGGAGTACACTTATGTAGTTAACTAGGAGCAATCTTTCTTGGGAACAGAGCTCTTTTCATAAGAATGAGGTGATTATATTGCTGTGCTTTCTAATGGGCAGTAATATATTTGTGAGCAGTAGTAGCATAACCTTTTGTTTGTCGTAGACTTATGTAATGGCAACTCTCACAGCCCAGCATGAAGTGGTTAGAGTTAGAATAAATTCTCGTGCATTAAGAGCCTTTGAAGAAGAAAAATGGGTGAAAGAGTAGTACTAAGGGAGAGTAGTCCAGTTGGATTTATTATATATAACTCTTCCTACCCCTTTCCCTGTAGTAATTTGTTGGAGGTTTCCATCATGGGCTCTAGCCAGGGAAAAGCAATTAAGTTCCTCTGTGTCCCAGACAGGCACCACTTCTGTAAGGGAAGGGATATTCACATATTTGTTGATCTGTATGGATTCATCAGAGGGACGTGGCACAGATCAGCCCCTTGTCATTGTACTCCAGGTTTTAGAAGGGAGTGATGGTGAACAGTGTCAAATTGCTGACTCCAAACTTTAAAGCTCACGGTTGCCCGGAGATGTGCTGTGCTGACAGACTGTGACAGAGTAGCTCACGTTTTACTGTTTGGTTTATCAAACCATTTTTGGTGGAAAGAATTTGTCCCACATATGCCTTGTGATAAGCCCTTTTTTTTACCATCTTCTCCTCAACAACTACAGGATTCCCAAAACATCTCCTGCTTTATGGAAAAATATACAGGATACCTGATGAAGGATGGGAAAAGCCAGTGACTTTTGATGTTTTCAATTTCTGATGAACTGCCAGACATGATTACTGTGGTGAAGTTGAGCAATATTTTCTTTATTGGGTCCCTATACCCATTTATTATATTTACAAGGATGAACTGTGGGTACCCCAACGTTTTACTTATCATGTAAATTTTTATTTATTCCCAAATTAACACTTGGAGAAAAGCTTTGAGAAAAATTCTTTTCTGAGAAAGATAGCATGCACAAATATCATTATTTCCTAACTTTCAATAAGTGTGGGTGATGGATAAAAGGATTTATAATGTGAAATACTGAACACACGATCTCTAAAAAAAAGAACAGCAGTTTTTGAGTGGTTTTTAAGATAAAACTAATACAAAAGAACAACCTAACATCATCATAGGACTTACAGCGACATGGGTTTATTTCTAAGTTCATATTTTTATAAGAGAAGGTTTCAAAATGCTTCATATTTGAATGGCATTCTCTTTCTGAGTTTGTCTCTTATCTCTTTCTGAATTTAGCTCTTACCTACTCCAGTGTCCTTGGCAATGCTATCAGGACTGTTGCTCTAACTATGGATAGAGTTGGCCCAGATCTCTGCTGATTCATTACCTAGTCCTGTTGTCAGGGGACACAGCGATAGCTCTGTAACCCATGAAATCTCCTGTGTGCTCACACAGCTTCTCCTGTTGAAGGCTTGCTCCTGCAAAGTTCCAAGACCCAACAACTCCTGTAGGGCCAGCACCAGCTTATATGGGATTAACTGCATTCTAGATGAAGTGGTCTAATTATAATCAGCATAGAATCATAGAGTGGCCTGGGTTGGAAGGGTCCTTAAATATAATTCCAACCCCAACGCCATGGAATGAACACCTTCCACCAGAACACTTCCAGGGATGGGGCATCTACAGCTTCTCTGGGCATGCTGCTCCAGTGCCTCACTACCCTCATAGAAAAGAATTTCTTCCTAGTGTCTAATCTAAACCTACCCTCTGTCAGTGTGAAGCCTCAGAACAAAGCAGTTTCTCAGTATTTCTCCCAGGCTACCTATCATTACATCTTACTTTTTACTTTTCAGAGCACTTATCTCAGTTTAAGAGGCATAAGTCGATGTCCTCTTTTTTTTTTTCCTTTTCTTTTTTTTTTTTTTTCCTTTCTGATAGACACCAGGTCATTTCCCTGAAATATAAAATTCTCTCTTCAAGTAGCTGCTGGTATTCCTGAGTATGTTAAAATACCTGGAGGTGTCAAAGAACCTCTGCCATAATGTCAATGAGAGGATGTAACGAATGCTCCTCAGAATCCATGGATCCCTTATAGCGGAGTGTCCTCAAAGGCATTGATCTGCCCTGATGAAGTCCAAGAGGCCAGAGAGTAGCTGGAGAGCAGGGATGGTGGCACTGAGTTGGGTAGAAGTCCTGAATCCTGATGGCCAGGCAGACTGGAACAGAGCAGTGGCTTGCTCGTTACATTGCCTCTGGTAAGCCACTGAGAGGAAGAGCAAATTAAGCAGCATCTTGAAAGAATTCAAAGTTCTTACACACACTCAGACACACTCCTTAGTAGCCTGTTCTGCTGCTGTGCATTCTAAATAGAAATATCAGTATATTTTCAAAGTATAATTAGAAAGAAAAAATTAAAAGACTTGGATAATCCCGGATAAAGCAATCTTTTTTAACTTCAGTTAGTTCTAAACATCACAGCAGCTGCTATAATAGTACAAGAATAATTTTGACTTGTTTTTTTTTTTTTCTAGTTGCTTTGGCGTGTTTGAGCGAATGACTGAGCTGCTGCTGTTAGCCAAAACCTGTTTCCCCAAATGTTTAATTCTGCTTTCTGTGATTATTTTTAATCTGTGTTCTCTAAGCTGCGTTATCATATGTGAATTCTGGCTGCATATTTTTAAAAATAATTTATTTGCAACTATCAGAGATACCTTATGAATAAGTTATCAACCATCCCTAAGAGCTATAGCTGCAAACATCTTTAAAAAGTAATATTTATAAGTCTGTGAACATTTTCAATTAATATGTTTATCAAACGAATGCACTTAGGGTTAAGAAAACAGCTCCCCTCTGTTAGGAACAAGACCACATTACTTATATTTTCTTTAATGCTAACATGTCAGTGGCAGCTTTTGAACTGATTGAAATGATCCTTTAGGAAAAGTTCAATTTAAATAAACTGTTTTTATCCTAAGAGATCTCAAGGCTCTTTGGGACCATCCCACCAAACCAGTGGCACAGACCTTTAATAATGCATCATAAATTGCCAGTGTACTGATGGAAAGCACAAAGCAGAGTGGAACTGCAAGTTTTCAGTTTTCCTTAGAGAGGAACAGAATTTAGTAGAATAAATAAAACAAAAAACTTCTCACTGAGAGGGACATTGGATAGTCTGGACAGCAAGATTTAAGAATTTGAGTGCTGTCTTTCATGATAGGGTTTTGCTATTTTGAGGAATGATGACCAAAACTGACTATAGATGAAATTCCCTGGCTCCAAAGAATCAGGGAATTGGTCAGATCATTTGAGATTCAGGTTATGAAAATCTCTATTTTTTTAATTTTTGTTTTTTTAGGGCAAAAATCATAACTTGAAGAGGCTAATGATTAGTGTGTTATTGTAGGCATTGACAAGGATGGAGAAGGGGATTGTATTGTGCCTAGGCAATATTTTAATGTCTAAGGCTGAACTTCATCAGGGTGGCTTTTAGGAAACAACCACTTTCCTGGGTGGATTGTTTACTACTGTAGCTGAGAAAGAGGTAGCAAAATGTTGTGATCTCTTTTCAAGAATAACCAGTTGCTTTCTTGACTGTGATTGGTAAAAGTGTTTAAGACTATTGAAATAAAGACCAGGAAGGTACCTTCATTTGAATTTTTATTTTTGTCCTTCTCAGGAATGTCACCTTAGTTCAGGGCTGGAAAGTGTGACTGTTCAAGTATGATTTGCATGTGAATGTGTGCTTTTAAGTATTTATTTATTTGTTTAAACTAATAGTTATACAAATTCCATCCCTAAGGGGCAGTTAAATAGACAGAAAGCAGATTTGGAATATTGATACTCTAGTCCTGATCGTAAAGTAGGTATATCAATGTAAAGCACTTTTACACTGCGCCCAGAGGAAGAGGCTGCACCATTTTAATGATGCTCTAAAAGTCAAAATGATATTATCTATTGATGGTTATTTTATTGCCTATGGATTCCCAGGTGATGCTACACCAGCCCTAATTTATGAAGGCATTTTTTGCTGATTAGTTACTTAATGATATTAGGGTAATATTTCTCAGCCTTGTTGAAAGGGAAAATTTTACTTTTGCTTATCTGCTCTTGTTTTGGGTTATTTCCCTGCCTCTGAATGGGCAGCAGCTCCATCCTCAAGTCAGAGGGTTGCCTGTGTTTGCATTGCTGCCCTGCCTTGGAGGACATGAATTGCCACGGAGGAAACTGGTAAACAGTTGTTGGTAAACAGTTTTAAGGCTCGTCTAAACATTTGCAGCCAGTAATTAGTCTTTTCTTACTCAGGCAACTGGGGGAAGCTGAGCTGCTGCCAGCTCACAGGGAACTGCTGACTGCTGTGTCTAATGCTTTATGGCTCCCTGAGGGTTCTATTGCACAGTTTGAGAAACCAGCCCTGTGCTAGAGGTAGAAACCAGGTATGGGGTGTCTAAGACATATGAGATATATCAGAAAGAATACAGGCAGTGTGGGGGGTAAAAAGGAAAAACAAAAAGGCAAGTGGAGATGAAGTCAAGTGAGTCTGGTAGTGGAAAGGAGATAAGAGCAGGAGAGGACAGAATCAGGGAGAATTTGGAGAGCAAGTAAATATAATGACCAGGTTGCTGCTTAGTCAGTGGAGTGAAAAAGGCATGTATTCATTTTTGCATAAGCATAGGGTGACAGAAATTTTAGGGTCTGTCTCTTGTTCCACCACTGTTGTGCTCCGCTGTTTTGGAAACTTGGTTGATATGATTCCATCAGCTTGTGAACATATTTTAAGATTTGATATTATTTAAATAGTAACACTGGTTGACTTTACATTTTTAAAAATCCAGCTTATTTAGACCAGGGTCTAATACAGTTCAGGCATAGTATTGACTTGAATAAAAAGAGGGAAGGGGAATTCCTTCCCCCCCACCGCTTTAATAATCATGAATTAGAGATCTTTCTGCAAAGCTGTCTTTTTTGGTTTTTTTTTTTTTTCCCCTCCTGTTTTTGATTTTCTGTCTTTATTTCCTTATAGTGTGCCCAAAAATTCTAATCTAGTTTGGTAAAATATACTCCCCAACCAGAGGGCAAGTAATTGGGAGAGAGATGCAAAAAGCGGAATTGATTCTGATACGAATACAAAATCTGTTAGTGCTCTGGAACACTTCATGGTTCGTTTCATTTTGTTTTGGTTTGAATGTTACTATCTTTCAGTAGTTAAACAATGAGGCCCCAAACAAGAGGTGATGATACTATTAAAGGGATTATTGTGGAATGCATGCAAACATTGGTCTGCAACTCCAGAGGCAGAGAGTGCTTTGTTTCAAGATTGTTCACTCATGGTTATTACAGGACTAAGAGTTTAAAAAATAAGAGGTCCATTTCTCTTTTGGGCAAATGGACAAAACTCCCATTGCCATTAATAGGAACTGTGCCCTCTTTACAGCTGAGATTATTTTGGTTTTATGTAACTTATTGGAGTGGACAAATAGTAAAAAGATGCTCTAGTTGAGATTTGGTGTCTCATTGTCATCTTTCAATATTACAGATATTTAGCAGTAGAATTCACAGTGAGGCATGAAAAGAGTTTGGGCAGTTTGTAAAGTACATTTGCAGACTAGAAAGCCTCTTTCCTGGGCTGTGGGTTGAACACCCTTTGTATTGTCTTTCCAGCCCACCTTGTTTTGTTGGTTGGTATGAGCTGATGAGTGCCAGCAGTGGCAAATCACCTGTCAGGTGCTGAGCAGGTGATTCCACTGAGATATTTTTCTTGTATTTTATCCCAGTGTACTCATAGCATTGCTAAGTGCACTGGCAACTAATAAAAGATAGTACATGTATATTTGCCTGTGACTTCACAAACACTATTTACAGCTGTAAAGAGTAACAGCGATAACTAATTAGCTGCGGGGTATGTGAGTACTGCAGTAAAGAGAGCTCTGTATAGATAATGAACCCATAAGGAAACACTTGAACCCAGTAGGACACCCCTCACCAAGCCAACCCACCCTGCAACACAATAGTCCTTGCTGAAAAGCTGGAGCCCAAATGTCTCTGTTGTTGCAAAGTTGAGCTTATGTAGATGGAAGCTGGTGATAGGTACATGATCATTATACTGTGTCAAGTCTCATTTTGAAGACCATAAGTATACCTTTTTAAAAGAAAAACAGACTACTTCACCAGCCTAGAGAGAAACATAAATCATATATTTTTGTCACCTCAAAAGACCACTAAAAGATGAGCTTTAATATTTCAAATGCGACAAGCAATCTGTACACATGAATCACAATTTGAGTTCCATTACAGCTGAGCTGATATATACCACTGTGTGCTTTATGGATTTTACTCTAACAATATTAAGTAAAAACCCAAAGCCTTTTGTGATGAATACCTAACCTTTTACAAGAATTTGTAGAATTGAGGTACAGAACAACAGTTTTAATGTAGCCCTACAAGCGTTAATAAGAAAATTCTGTTGCCAGTTTTGACCTCTTAATATTATTCTCTCTAAAGAAAACGTGTGTATTAGTAGAAGGCTAATGTTGCAAAGATAAAAGAAAATGTGAAATGCCGAAAGGGTTTATGGAAAATGCGCCAAAGAAAATGGGCAAAGTTTGAAGGGATGGATCTTTTGTTACTTCTGCTTCCTTTTTTAGGCCTGGGCTTTTTCTTCCTGGACTCTAGAACTTCTGCAGCAACCCAGTGCCAGTTTGCCTCAATTCCTCTATTTATAGTCAAGTCACCACTTGAAGTCCTTAGTCTCCTTTTCAGATATTCTCCCATGGCAATATTTTCATATAGGTTGTGAATTTTCTTTTTATCTCTGGGTATTCTTGTATCTTTTGTTACAGCAATCTGGGCCTTTCTTGCAATGAATCAAAGTTCAAATTCCTTCACCTTTGAGATTTTTAATCCTCTCTCTTCTCCTTGGGGAAAGAAAGAGAGGTGTAGTCCAATGAATTCAGTGAGGAAGCTGGAGATGAAGAGTAGTGCATAAGGTTAATTTTCAGGTGAATTGGTTGCTGTTTTGACATTCTTGCTTTCTTTACAGACATCTTTTATTCCTTTTCCTTTTATGCTAGAAAATTATTAGATATGCAAGAACAAAACTCCTCAAAGCTATGCTCCAAAAGCCTATTAAAAATAGTCTGTGAGCAGAACAGTGTGAACACACGTCAACACCTGAGTGTTTCCCAAGTGGCTCGAGCACTCAGTGGTGTGATAACAAGACATGTGGGAGGAATTTTTGTGGCTTTTATCTTTCATATATTGATGCTCCCAACTTTTTAAAATTCATTTGATCAACTGACACTGCAACTGAAACAACAGAAATGCAGGAACGAGATAGTTTAAGGTGTTTGCAGTGATATACAAAGTATTTTGCCTCCAGGCCATCATTTCTAATTCATCCCAAGTTGGCAGCAGTGAAAATCACTGCCAACTGACAGCTGTTTGCTGGCCAACATGAAGCAATTTAGCTAGTAGTTCCTGCTGGACAGCTGTCTGTAATGTGGAAAGTGTGAGTGCAGCTGGCATGTGTTTCATTTTTAGAGACTCGAAAATGTGGGTGTATCTCAACTGCAGCCACTTCAGTTGAGGAAGGTTAAGCAGGATACCGGAATTTAGGTAACCAAGAACTCAGCATGTGCACAATTAAACTCCCCAACCTTCTGGGACTGAATGCTGATGGTGCTAATGCCTTGTAGCACTTCTGCTGAGTCTCCATAAGCATGGTGTGTTGAGGGAGAAGGGAGTCTGTAGCTTGGGCTCTACAGATGGCTGGGCAGAGACTGCACTGTGGGGTGACCAGCTCACTGGTACTTCAGCCTAGGAGGGTCTTCAGCTGTGTTGTCAATTGATACCTTTCCTGAGTGGGAGCAATCAATACCAAAAAGAAAGTAATAGGGACAAAAAAAATGAGTCTGATTCATCTTTCTTTGTGTGGACGTATGTAACACTAGAATTAATACTTTGAAAACCATGAATTACTTCATGTGAAGTCTGTGCTGCTAAGCAGAAAATCTATCCTGCTGAGAGAAAAATAAAGAAAATTCTTCAGTGTAATGTCTGGTTCTGCAAGGAGGGAAGGGGGGAAGATTACAATATCACAGAGCTTTGAGATATTTAAACAGGCAAGTAAATGATAGGTTTGAGTCACTCTTGGGAAAACAGTTTTGATTTTTGGATTTGCAGCAGCAATAGAGATTGCTTAAGCAGAGGTATGGGGTCAAGTTTTTGCTGCTCCTTAGTCATCTGTTTTTTCTTTTGACATGATGCAAAGCAGGCATAAAATGGGCTTAGGTGACCAGTTCAGTCTTCTGCTTGTGTGAGATGTGGAAGTGGCACAGAGCCCTGTCCAGTAACTCCTGCACAGAAACTCCTGTGTTTCAGGGACAGGGCACTGTCAGAGTACTTGGGTTAATCCAGAGGTCTGGAGCACTCACTGTCCAACTGAGCAGTTGAATCTGCTTCTACATTGTCCTGACAAACACTGCCACGTCATATCTGACCAGCACTGCAACTAATACCACACTGTACAGAGTTACTATGGCATTAAGAGTTAGGATTTTCAGTATGGCATACTTCTGACGCTATTTTATGTGTTGGAAAACTGCATCAATTTTTGCTTTTCAGCGTTGTAGGAAAAAATCCAAACAGATGTGGTACTTTTCCAGAGTTAAAAAAAAGTGTTTCAAGAAGAACAGTGTGAAGGAACCCATTACTATGATACAGGTGTTTTAGCTCTATTTTAAGGAATATTTTTTGCTGAATTTTCCTTGCTCCTTAATGCTGGTATTTAACCTGATTGCCTTTGGAGTTGTAAATGGAATTTATTTTCTCCAATGTCCTTTCACTGACTGTAACCTTTTTCTTTGGTGGTTCTTCCCTGCAGATATTGACGAGTGTGCTGCCAAGATGCATTACTGCCATGCCAATACCGTGTGTGTTAACTTGCCTGGGTCCTATCGCTGTGACTGTGTCGCGGGATATGTCCGTGTGGATGATTTCTCCTGTACAGGTGAGCTCTCGGGTACAGCAACAGTGCTGTTGTACTCCATGTGCTGTGTGTGTTATTGAGCTTCTGGGTACTCCCTGTTCCATCCCAAATGCCACGTACCAGCTGGTCCTTTGCCAGCGTAAAATTTAGGCGCAAGCAGGGACATAAATGTGGTATGAGGTACCTTTCCTATGTGTGAGCCCTTTGGAATTAACTTGGAAGGTGGCTGAAGAAGGCCTGTGGTGCAGCCACTGAGTGCTGTTGTCAGCCAGGACACGGTCCCTTTGTGCCCCACGTCTGGCTCTGTGTGAGGTGCGGAGGCTGAGATCGGATTGCCCGGGCTGTGGGAAGAAATAACACTTTGTTAGCTGTGCTTTGAGACTGGTCAGTGGATTGAGACATGAGAAATTATCCAGGAGGAGAAGCTTTCTGGACAGAGCTGAGAGCAATGTGTAAAAGGAAAACTGAAAATGTATAAAGTCCTCCAAACCACTTATTTTTAGGTGGTTTGGAAATTGTTGTTAATGCTGAGAACTAATGTCTCAAAGTTCACATTGTTCAGAAAATGTAGCAAGTGTGATAGCATTAGACAATAAATCTTTTTTAATATCTATCAGCAAAATTATCTCTAAAAATTCTTAATGGAAGGTAGGTAAGTCTCGTTTCCATTTAGGGGTTTCTAAGGGACCTTCTCTGGCAGTCTCAGAAAAATATGAGAAGCTGCTCAACTGCTCATCACAGCTCTACCTATCTTGGATAACATCTTCAATCACAACACTCCAGAAAGGCTGATCTTGGGATTATTTTGGTGGATTATTTTGATCAGACAAAGGAGGAAAATATCAGGCAGGTTTGTTGAAATGGATATATCAGCTTGGCACAATACCATGTTTAGAATGGTGAGCTGTATTCTCAAGTGGAAAGATGGCACAGGAGTGTTCCATATGAGAATTATTTCCAGCCTGGAATAACTACATTGTAATGCACATTATCATTAGGGAAGGTCATAGGAAATGTTGACTTTTATGATGACAGCATGTCTTTTAGCTAAGATTATGTAGTTTATAAAATTGTAGGAAAGTCCTCTTGAGAGAGGCTGGTACTAAATTGCTGTCAGGAAGCTGATTTTTATTTTGCCCAGAGTCATTATTTCTGTATAATCTGTCTCTTTTGAGTTTTTCTTGATCTTTTATAATATCACATGACAGATGCAGACCTTAAAGCTTCAGACTTTCAATTCTGTTCTAAACATGTCTGCTGGGTGAGGTGGAAGCCTTCACAGTGATGGGGAGAGTGTTCTTGCTAATCTGACACTTGCTTTTCAATAGATGCACTACTGATTTCCTAATAATCCTTTCTTTCCAGCAAGACACTATCATTAGGCATGCAAAGGGTTTAGAAAGCAAGGTATTTGTGATTTACCAAAAAAATGTGAAGTAGTAAGATAAGTTGCTTGACAGTAATGGGTGAGCATCCAATTAAAATGCATGCACACACAAAAAAATCAGGAGTGGACTTGGGAATAAATAATAGAATGAGGGTGATAACTATTTCTTGCAGGTTTATTGTCTTGCTAAAAAGACTTCATTTTTGACATCATGGTTAAAAAGCCCAGCAAGCGTGTAACATAGATCAGGAGGAACTTAGTTCATTGCCTGTTGTATTTAGAAATGATGGTTTGTTATAATAATAACAACTGTAGTTAAAATAAGTACTGTGCAATAGAAGCACTAATCCTGTTTTGCATTTTGCATTATGTTTATACAGACTTTAAGCAATAATAGCAAAGATTAAAAAAAAAAAAATAAACGCAGCAAATATTCAACTAGTTCCCCCTTACACTGAAACAGAGTGTTTAGAAGGCACAAGTGAAATAAATTGTAGCTATTATTCAATTTTTTAAAATTATTACTCTTTATTCAAACAAAATAAACGAGAAATTTTCTTGTCATTGAACCATGCATTTGGAGAGAAATCTGACAGCCTGAGATGGGCTGGTGTTCTGATGACAACTGTGTGTGGGGGTCAGACTCTGATGGGTTCAGGACAAGGATTAAGAAGTTTCAAATGTATGTGCTTAAGGCACATGCATGGCATTGCATGTATTTTATGCACTGTTGACCTTAAAGCAGAGTTATTCCACAGGGCAGGAGTTATCACGTTTTGGGAAGTCTGAGTCAACTTCATGAAGGCACAAAGTCATCACCTGCTGTTGAGCAGATTCTGTGTGTTGCTGGGCAGGCATGTGCTTGGTGGCCTTGGTGTCTGATCCCCCAGCTCTGGCAGCTTTCAGAAGGTGGAAAGCAGTTGTATGTGGAAGCCGTAAATCAGAAATAATTTTTGAGCTGAATAAAATATTTTAATTTGATATTGAGGGGTTTTATCTTTATAAAAAGAAATGGAGTAACTATTGAAATGCTATGTCAATTTGAATTGAGCAAAATGAAATTCATTCAGATATTCCTGAATTTTAAACACACTGCTTCATTGCCTTTTCCTAAAACACTGAATCTTTCTAAAATTAAACTAATTTTTGCTATTTTGACATTTGTGAAACCTTTCTTCCCCAAACAATTTTTGAATAATTGTTCCCAACTGTGAAGTAGGAACTTCTGTGGTTATCAGTAAGAAACTACTGTCTTGGAAGCTGTGCTGATTGCATAGAAAATGCAGTCATAGAGACAGAGTGACTAAAACAATATTCTGGATTAAGTCTCCAATTATGTGAAACTCCTAACTATGATTTCAAATTAAGTAGTGACTATTTCAATAATTTATCAGTGTTCAGTCTCACATAAGCAAAAGACCCAGTGTGTTGAGGTATTTTGTGACAGGTTAGTCAACCTAGTAATAACTTCAACCTTTGTTCACCAAGAAAGGTACATCAGTGTTTTTCTGCTTACCTATTTCTAGAGCTCTGTGCTCTGAATGTTAACTAAGTTGTTGAGTGAAAGACAGTTTTATTAAGAAAAGTTAGCTTTGAATAGGAACCTGCTTTTCAGTCTGTTCCTGTGACACTGACAGGTTGTTTATCTGTTCTCAAGTAAATCACAGTCTTGTCCATTCCGAAACTGGCAGCAAAATTTGCTGCTCCAGATGTTCTTGTTTGCTGGAATCTACTGATTTAAAGCATTTGATTGACTCTCACAGGTTTTTACCCTGGTTGCTTGTTGTAAAATAAGTTCTCTTGGGTTGCTTTCTTCTGACATAGCAGTTTGGGAGTTTGCTTCAGAGGTGCATTATTTTGTTTTATGCTTTTTGAAGCATTATAGATTACTTAATAAAAATATAATAATTTTATTTTTGATGGGCTGCATCTGTTCTCTGGTATGATTTTCAAAATTCATGTATATGAATTTTTGTAGTTTGAAACTAGAATATATAGTTTTTATGTCCCACTGTCACTCAGTAAAGTATGCAAATGCCTTTTCATCTTAATGAGCTATAAATTATCTATAATAATTACATATAACATGCTGATATGAAGAGGAAACTGTGGGTAGGTTTTGTCTCTTTTTGCATAGTACTGGAATTTTCTGTGAAGACAATCAGAATGGTCATGAAAAAGATTCCTGGCCTTTAACACTTATGATAACCATTTAAAAAAAGTATCAGTGATTTTGCAATGTTTTCCTTGAGGCTGCCTGGGACATCAAAAAATTCCCCAAATCCTGCAGTCATTCAGAGGATAAGTTACTTCACTTTGTGTGATCACTACTGAATTTGAATGCTGTATTTCATTTTATTTGGGTTTTTTTTGTTTGTCTGTTTTGTTTTTTGTTTCCTACATTCACTGATTATGTATTAAAGCTTGAAGACCTTCACAACTGAGACTGCTGAGAGATTTTTCTTCCTCTATTTCCATGTATTACTCATGGCACTCCTGGAAGATGAAGAAGCCTCCTTTGGACTTGGGAATGTCTCAGCCCATTTTGTCCTTAGGGCATCTTTGAAAAAGTAGTACAGAAAGTTATCTTGCCACCCAACATATGTCAGTACCCTGTTCTACCAAAATGTGGTGAGACCTGTGTGCAAACACCCTCCCCTTTATGCACCCAGCTTTGCTGACAGATGTTTTCCTTTGGGAAAGTAATCCACCTCCATATTTTACTGTGGAGTTGTGCAGTTCTGCATAATGTATGAACACTGGACTGTGTTTTTATCCCTTTTTCAGTCCTCATTTGGTGGGATGATGTTCACAGAATTTCTTTAGGTTTTGGTTTCTCAAAGCAGTGAGTCACTAAAATATTTGTATGTAACTTGCATAAAGCAAGCCCTTATCTACCACAGAAACAGGAAGTATTTTCAAAACACACAGTACAGTATTTTAATTCTGTGGAAAAATGATGTTACATAAAATATATTATTTAGAAGAAGTCTTAGAATATAAATATTAGTCTTGAGTTTACATGCTAATTTGATTTACAGTATGGGAAAGTAAGAAAGTAAGGAAGTAAGAAAATCTAATGATTTTGCCAAGTTATCCCATAAGCCCCTTCCCTTCCATCCGGTGTGGTTTCTGGAGCAGCATTCAGTTTGGAATGTAATGCACTGTTCAGAACAAGCCCTTCTGCAGCATGTTATTAGAAAAGTTGTGCCTAAAGCATAGAAAAACATAGAGTTCTGAGAAATTTAATTTTCAAGGGAAAAAAGTCAGAAACCCTTTCTCCTGCTATTCCCTTCTTCCCCTCCCCTATCTGTGAAAGGCAACTCAATCGCAGAAATTTCCTCCTGTGGTTAGAACAAATGTTCAAATTGTTTGCTATCACTAAAATTGATACCTTTATATTTTTGTGGCTGGAGTTTACCTGTCAGGTTCAAGGTGGTGTAGTTGACCCCATAATAATACTAATAATGCAGCAAGTTTCACAACAGTGAAGTGGCAATCTGGAAGGGCAGGTTACTGGCCTGTCACATCCAGAATCACTGGCTGTGTTTGTAAAAGACCTGAATAGAAGCTGTCAGGCAGCCCATTGATGATACGGTCACTCTTTGAAAGATAGTGCTCTTTCTGAAATCTAATCTACTGACCCTCTTTCCCACTGTTTCTTTTTGTTGAACTAAATTAGCATTCAAGAAAGCAATAGCATTGTTTTTGGTGTGGCACTTGCACTTTCAAAGTACTGTGCAGGGTCTTGGATGTTCACAGAGGTCAGTAAACAAATGTTACTGCTGTTCTTGTGATGGCCTGGATTTGGGGAATTGATAGACTTGTCTGCTAGCTGAAAACACAAGTCTGTGTCAGCAAGCAGTGAAGGTAGGTCTGTGGTAGAATATTTTTCAGGTATGTTTTGGGGAAGTGGTCTCTTTAGATCTGAGGATATCATTAGTATCTTGCCTAGCACCACATAATTTTTTATAGTTGGTTGGGGTGCTAAAGGACCTTAAAGATGATCTCGTTCCACCGCTCCTGCCATGGGCAGGGACATGTTCCACTAGACCAGGTTGCTCAGAGCCCCATCCAGCCTGGTCTTGAACACTTCCAGGGATGGGGCATCCACAGCTTCTCTGGGCAACCTGTGCCAGGGCCTCACCACCCTCACAGGGAAGAATTTCCTCCTAACTTCTAATCTAAACCTTCTCTCTTTCCAGTTTTAGGCCATTGCCCTTTTTCTGTCACTACACGTCCTTGTAAAAAGTCCCTTTCCAGCTTTCTTACAGGCCCCCCTTAGGTATTAAAAGGCTGCTGGAATGTCATGCCAGAGCCTTCTCTTCTCAAGATGAACAACCTCAACTCTCTCAGCCTATCTGCATAGGAGAGATGCTGCAGCCCTCTGAGCATCTCCGCGGCCTCCTCTAAACTCTCCAACATGTCCACTTCCTTCTTATGTTTGGCCCCAGAGCTGGATGCAGCACTGCAGGTGGGATCTCACCAGAGCAGAGTAGAGGGACAGAAGACAGAATCACCTCCCTCAACCTGCTGGTCACACTGCTTTTGATGTTACTCAGGTTATGGTTGGCTTTCTGGGCTGCCAGTGCACATTGCTGGGTTGTGTTGAGCTTCTCCTCCACCAACACACCCAAGTCCTCCTACTGAAGGCTGCCCTCAATCCATTCTTTGCCCAGAGAGAATGTGTTTTTGGAATTGCCCTGACCCAGGTGCGGGACCTTGCACTTGGCCTTGTTGAACTTCATAATGTCCTCAGGTGCCCACATCTCATCTCACCTCTGGCAGGCACCACTCAGCAAAACTGCCAAACTTTTCAGAGAAAATTATGAAAATATTAATTGGGTTGGGGTCATAGTTATTGTCAGCATTTAGAGATTAGGTATCAGATGTTCAGCACAATGGGTCTGACTCGGGCCTCGGGCAGATCTGGACCCCCCGACTTTACTTGGCACCAGTATTTATTCCCTGCTTTGGAATCCACCCTGTCCACTACACACTGAAGATACCCATTAACCTTCTAGGAACTGAATCTTGATCTGTGTGCTTGTCTTCTCACTGCACTCGGAAACTGGTCTTAAGACAACCTGAACAGATGACACTGTGCTTGTGTTAACTCAGCAGGCACAAAGTATTTTTGTGCTGGTCTCTCCTTTCCTGAGATCCTTTATGTCAAGTATAGATAAGGCAGGGCAGGACTTGGCTCCTGGTGTTAAGTAGGACTCTTTTGTTTGAACTGCAGTCAATAGCACCTTCGTTACTAGAACTGTGAAGGGAACTGTCGTTTAGTTCAAGGGGCCTTGAAATGCAGAAACATTTGTTTCAAGTCCCTCAGAGGGCTGTTGGCCAAGTTCAGCAGCAGGTAATCTATGCACCAGTGGGTATTGCCTGCCTCAGAGAGCATTTCTTTGCTCTGCAGGACAAGTCAACAGAAGACTAGAACAGTATTAAATCAATCCAGCAAAACAAAAAGGGAGCAATTCCACATCAGTTGACTGACAGTCACCCGAGTTTTGATTCAAACCCCATGAACTCAGGAGAAAGCTTTCAATCACATTCATTTTGGCTTTAGGTAAGTCCACAGAGAGATAACTAGTGCACTATTGCCACAGGGAAGCTCTGTTTTTAATAATTATAAAGAGGATGATTCTTTTGTATTGTCAGAGAATGCTGTACTAAAATACATAATGTAGCTTCTCAATGCATCCCCTGAAGCCTGGTAAGTATTTAATTGCTCTTTTGGAAGAGGGAAGCTGAGGCACAGAGAGGTGGAGTGTTTTGCCCAGACTCATGCTGAGACAGTGGCAACATTGGAGAGTCTAGTAAAGAGTCAGAAAAATTAGAAATGGGAAAAACACAGACTTGTAACAACAAGAATTCAGTGAACAGCAAGGTTTATTTTTATAGATATTGACATTTTCACAAGAAACAATAGCAGTTCATTGAAGCACAGTGTGCATGGGACCTGAGTAACCACATGGCCCTCATATTACAGATCTTCTCCTTCTTTCTATGCAGTTTTGTAACATCTTTTGTTACTTTGGAGTTGAATTATTCCCCAGTCCTCTAATTTTAAATGCCATGTTACATTCTTTTGTTCCTGACTTCACCCTCATTTTCTGGGTTTACTGGGTTTAACTGCAACATTTTTTACACTCCTTCCTTTAAAAAAATGCCATTAGAAAACTGCATATTATTTGCTCCTAAGTGCTTTCAATCTGAGGAAAAAAATGTACTAAAAATGTAATATTTACGGTGATTTAAATTCCTCACTGGTAAATAGTTTAATTAAACATCTTTGTGCTTTCCTATGCTCTAGGCATGGAAGTGTTGCTAATTTGTCCAGAGCAGTTGGTAATCCTTTCAAGTCCTTTTGACACATTGATTTTCTGTAACTTTATTAATACTAAAATTAATTAAGCAGCTGACCGCAAATCATGCTGATGGTTGTATTTCCTGACTTAGGCATAATTAGCATTTTCACATGATTTCTTAGCTGCAGCCTTTTGTGCTGGTGTATATGCTATCACAAAAATTTAGTATTTTAAATTCTTTTGCCTATGCACGTTCATGCTTGTGCATAAACTTAAGCACTAAATTTAGGCTTAAAAATAACAGTATCGATTTAATACTTGTTCAAGATCCATGAATGAAGCTGCCCATCTAAAGAACCAGCAAGGACAAGCACCTTGGTAGCATTTGTCCTGAGCTCTCTTATTGCAGGAGTTCTCCTTGATACAAAAGGACTAAATCCATTTTTATGGCCCAAGAATTCTTGATTCCTAGATCCAGCAAATACTAGAAACAGTGAAGTGAGGGATGGAAAGAGAGAGCCACCACACTGATTTCTTAGTGGGAACCTGCAGCAGCTGCAGGATCAGTGTCAGTGGCTGGGAGCAAAAAGCTATTGTGTTTTAGTGATCTGCTTCCACTCTAAGTTTGAGTGCCTTAAAGAGTTCCTTTTGGGAAAGAGTTTACTCGATTGAGTTCTGATCTTTCTGGAGCTCGAACAGCTAGGGTTTGTCATGTTCTTTGTCCAAACAAGTAAAAAATGTCCCAGTCTGTATTCTGTTTTTAGAACCGTTTGTAACAAACTCTTTGTTCTTCAGACAGAATTGAACTCTCCTATAAATCAGGGAAGTAGCTGAATCACAGGGAAGGGCATCAGGCTCACCATTGCCCCTCAAGGCAGGATCCTGAAACATCCTTTGTCTTATCTATTCTTAAAAAAACCCTGAACAACTTCAGTGAGGGAAATACCTGAATCCCATTTTGTGTGTGTGTGTCCCCCCCTTACTCAGCCATTCTAAGAAAGGTTTGCTTAATGGCTCTCTTAAATCTCCCTTGCCACAATTTAGCCTGTCACCTCTTGTCATATTCTCAGTGAACATGGAGAATCCTTTGACATTTCTATTTGCAGTGCCTTTTAATATTTGAAATATCTTTTCATGAATGTGCTTTATTCTCATCTGAAACCCAAAAGCCTATTTTTAGTTTTATGGCTGAAGAGTACAACAATACTCTAAGTGGGTTTTCCTCATAACTTCACGTTTTCTCTTCAGAAAATTCTGGGTCTTTGATCCCAGACTTCTGGTGTCTTACAGAAGTTTTTTTCATGTTGAGTTGCCAGATTGTTGTTGTGTGTCCAGGAAGATGCTTTAAAGAATGGTCCCAGGTAAGAGGAGGTGCAGTGTGTATGAGGTTGGCAAGTCAGACAGATAGATGTGGCCTAAAGCTCCCATATTGATTCTCAGAGTCCCAGGTTGTGTTAATGTCTGCCTCCAAAGGCTGGTTAGCCAGGCCCATTGCTGACCACTCTGGACAGGGGTTCTCTGTTTGCCCTGCTGTGTCCTCTTTTTCTGTCCAAACACATTGTTCAGCAAGACAAAGAGATGTCAGGTGGATGACTAATGGCCAGGTACTCTCTATAGAGTTTGCTTTTGGGGCTTGAATAGATTCTGTGGCTTGTCTGATGTGAGTAATAATGAGCATTATTACTCTGGAAAATGTTCGGAAAACAGGCTCAAATGCTCCTCCACCATGCCTGTGTGTATCTGCAGTCTTATGTGACCGAAGACTGTGCAGAGTGTGGCACACACATGTGCTACATTTCTTCCAAAGGAATCCCACACAGAGGAGGAGGAGCCCATTCACATTGGAACATGGGAGTGCCAAAGTCCTCCCACTTCAGTTTAAGGAGTGGTGATGATGATCAGGGATGCAATCACTAGACCTCTAGAAAGGCCAAGAGCTTGTAATATATTTATTTGGATTTGACAAGTGTATAACTCATGAAAGGCAGTGTGTCATGGTGGATGAAAATAGTCTGCCGAGTCAGAAGTGACACATCTGTGAAATGTGCAGCACTTTGCTGCTCTGCCATTGTCCTTGCTCCTTGGATTTATGATTTTCAGAGTAAGGCTTTTACTTTAGAAACAAAGGAATTCTATAAAGCTTTTTAAGCTGAACAGAAAATTTTCCATAAAGTTCATGGTGCTTATGTCTGATGGACTTTTTTGACAGTGAGGAATATGTATGACAAAGGCTTTAGCAGGTTTTGGTTGTTTTTTTTTTTTCTTTTTTTTTCAATCTAAATGTACATTTTATTCACAATGAGACAATATATTAACATTTCTCATTTTGTTGTGATCTCATTTTCGTACCTGTGCTGAATATTTCATAGTTGTGTTCATATTGATTGGGAGAAAGCTAATATTTTATTAACAGCTATTGATTCTTGAGTGTCTATTACTGTATACAAGTGATCAAAGAATCACCTTCTGAGCAACCTTAGAAACTGAAAAGACCTTAGGACCCTGGTTCGGTGATGGGCGTCTGTGATTTGTTTGAAGTGGCTGGGGTTTGGTGTAAGCCCTGTTTAGACATGCATTGTAGATCGTCCAACTCTTGCTTTGCTGGCTCTGCATCTTCCCAGATAACTTAAAAAATGCTTTTTGCAGCAGAAATGTGTGTGTTAAGGGATGGGGGATGGGGCAAAGTTTCTAGCTCTGAAGGTGTGCAGTGTGATTTGTTCCTTTGGATAGTCTCATTACGGTTTTGGAGGACCTTTATGTTCTGTCTATGAGCAAGAACATTGAGATATATTATGGGTAATATTGCAGGTGAATGCTAGTGTGTCTGATAACCTAGATAATCCTCAATTCCTAAATTTATTTCTGGATTTGTAAACATAAGTGAATAACCATAAATCTGATATAGTGTTGCCTTTCTGAAATGTTTGTGAAATAATTTTAAAAGGTGTAGAGCAGCTGACACTGGCAAGCAGACTTGCTTGGTCCTTAAGAAATATAGCCTTTGGGAATAGCACAGGGATGGGGAGAAAAGGAGGTGCTTTGATCTATCACTTTGTAGTTAATATTTTCATGCTTTCTACTGTAGGCTTTTTGCCTCCCAGTATGAAATTTCCTATTTAGTTACATGATTGCGTGTAATAATTGCTCAAACTGGGGATTTTTATGACTCTCACAGAAATAGCTCTTATTCTTCATTGTCAGAGAAGTGGGGCAGAGCTGGGCAGATGAATGACACAGCCTTGCTAATTGTGTTCCCATTAGAATTGTCTATTGCAATTTCTGTGTGCTTAGATTTTTTTTCTTCTTTTCAGTGTTTACAAATAAAGTTCATTTTTATAAAATATAGTTCATGCTGCTAGACTGAGATAATCAAGTGTTTTGGGGAAGGCTTTCCTTGTATGCCATATGAGAGCAGAAGAGCTGCCAAGCAAAGGATAAGGAAGTCTATGGAGAGGGAGCTTAATGGCCTGAAAAGGAAAAATATATTTTTCCTATTTATTTATGAAAGAGAAAAGTTTCCATGTTTTCAGGATTCTAGGGATTTGGCTTAGTCTGCTTTGTGCTTCTCATAATGTACGGTTCTATTTCACAAAATTCAATGTATATAATCTTTCATAGTGCTGAACTACCAACATTTGTCCTTTATGCTAGTTTTTGGCTTGCTTGTTTGTTGTTGGCTTTTTTGCTTTCAAAATAGCACAAATGTTGAAAGTGGTACTCTGTGGAACATCTGACATAGCAAATTCTTCTTCAAGCAGTAAATTAAGAATGTGCATATTTAAGGCACACGTGCTCCACAAAGGGGCACAGGAACCCTCCGATCTTTGGAGACTTGCTTTCAGATGCATTCCTTGCTATTTATCCAATCCTGAACTGCATCCTGTGTTATAATTAGGCCACAAATGTGGCTTTGCCATAAAGCAAAGACATTCCAAGTGTAATCTCATTTCACTACCACGTAAAAAGTTACTTTTTTGAATGTGCCAGTACTGTCTGCTCAGTACAAAGCTCAAGAAATGCTCTGCCCTTGTACTTCACTCTGCATGCTTTTAAGAGCCCCACAAACCCTATGATGCATGATGCAAAATTGTCAATTATAAGTGATTTTTAAATAGAAAAAGGTAAATAGTATCTTTCTTGTCTGGATGAGCTTCATAACAGAATGGGGAAAAGCAGGATTACTACCTCATCATCAGTACTCTTTCAACTTTGGGAACAAGAACTTGCACATGCAGGGTGCTGCAGTGGAGACCCCTTGCAGACTTCTGTGGCCCAAGGGAGCTGTGGGGTGACTGGTTGTGGGCTGACTGGCACCCCTGTGGGAGTCCCTCTGTGAGCAGCAGGGTGCTGCACCTCCTCCGAGGTGCTTGGATGGCTCATGGGATGTGTCAGAGCTCCAGCAACAGCACAGGGAGCCTCACATTTCTGAGATTGTGATGAAATCCCAGAGAAAAGGGCGTTTATGATCTGAACTGGACTGGTGTGTGCCTTTTGAGGAGCATGGCACTGTGCTGTGGATGTCAATAGATGCAATGTCTGCCTCTGTGCCGTGGCCCCATCCAGCTTGGGGTGCGGTGTCAGGCACAGAAGTTCATCTTTTCTCTAGGAACCAGGGTAGTTACATGTATTAAACCCACATTCAGTTCCCTGCTTCTCTGCCTGCATGTTCCACACTCAGGAAACTAGATTTATTCCACTCCTTGGTGAAAGTTCAAAATCCACAGTCCAAGTGACTCTTCTCTCCATAGATCTGGGCTCTCTAACTGTTGCAAGCTCAAGATGTATATAGCATCTGGGAATTTAGGTTCCTTTGCACTTTTTTCTTGTTGCTGCTGTTAGAATTGAACCATCGATGGCGATACTTCCTGGGATGGGGCATCCACAACTTGTCTGGGAAACCTGTGCCAGTGCCTCACCACCCTCCCAGTAAAGAATTTCTTACTAATACCTAATCCAAACCTTCCCTTTGTCAGTGTGAAGCCAATGCTCCTTGTCCTGTCTCTCTAGGCCCTTGTCAAAAGTCCCTCTCCAACACTTGTGTAGCCTCTTTAGGTCCTGGAAGGGGCTCTGAGATCTCCCTGGAGCCTTCTCTTCTGCAGGATGAACAATCTTAATTCTCACAGCCTGTCTTTGTAGGAGAGGTGCTGCAGCCCTCTGAGCATCTTTTTACTCCATGCCTCCTGATATAGAAAAATGCACATCGAATCATGGCAGTGTATCCACCCTTTTGCCTTCAATGATGTCTATATTTGCATGATTCACCCACACTACCTGCCTTTTCTGTGTTAGTCAGGAATCAGCAGGAACAAGAGTATGGAGTGCAGATTCAGTCTCCTCCAGTGTGACCCCTGCCTGGGTGAATTTGAGTCATCATCTTACTGCTGCACAGACTGGCTTAGCTGGCCTCAGATGAGGGCAAGAAGGCCACCTTCCCATTCTTCCTTCTTCCCACAACCAAACTGAGTGTAAACTTGGTCTTCTATCAGCTGAACTCATGAAGAACAAATAATTAAAGCAGCTTAAGCAGGAAGGCCGATTGTTATAGGCAGCAATCCTGGATACACTCCTACCTGACCCTTCAGATAGCAGTCTAAAGTCCATATTTCCCCCCCCCCCCCCCAGAAAAAATGAATTGCCTTTTTATTAGAACCTGAAATCTCCACCTGCAGTTGACCCAGTACTTATTCTCTGTCAGCAAAATTGGTTGTTTCAGAGAAAACACAGGCCTCCCTGCAACTATGATAGATCATAGAAGGAATCCCTTTCCTTGGTTCCATGTAATGATCACTTTGTGCCTTGAACCGTAAGAATCAATAATTTCATAATTAAATTTTAGCTAGCAAGACTATTCATGTTCATTAAGGGGCTACTATTTTGAATATTATTGGATTTAAACTCAATACCATCTAAAGTATTTTATCATTTAGATCCATTCTGTAAAATGACTGTTTACATCTGTCCACCCTGATTTTTTTCCCCATTTAATTTCACCAAGCAAGAGAGCCTTTTTATTAATACTGGGTGAGACAGTATTCTACATTCTGTTACTCATTTTGCATACCTTTGTCGTAGCTGCTATTAATTTTCTCATAAGTACTGAATAATCATAATCTTTAACATCTTTTTATTCTGTTCTAAAGAAAACAAATGGGACCTTCCAAGGAAGAAAGTTAAGTAGATACATGAATATTATAGTGATCTTGGAAAAATAATCATTTTTATCACTTTCATGCTCTACAAAGAGGAGGATAATTGCTGCTATCTGTTTAAATCCCTCAAATGCTATTTGTTGGTATAATTTCAATTGGCCACAATATATTCTTTTCAATGTCCTTACTTTCTAAGCTCTAATATGAAAATGTGATTACTTTAGACACGACAAAAGTAAAATTGTGTCTGGAAAAGCAGTCAGGTTATTATGAAATATCTAATCTAATTAGATTAGGGGAACCTAATGTGATTTAAACCAATCTGTTAGATGCAACATGGAATCCTAGAATGGTTTTTGTTGGAAGGGGCCTTAAATATCATCCAGTTCCAACTCCCCTGCCATGGGCAGGGACATGTTCTACTAGACCAGGTTGCTCAAAGCCTCATCCAACCTGGCCTTGGACACTTCCAGGGATGAGGCATCCACAGCTTCTCTGGGCAACCTGTGCCAGTGTTCCTAATATCTAATCTAAATCTACCCTCAGTTAAAGGAGAATAACAGACAAAAGATATTTAACAACAAATACAATAACTGGAGTCCTAAGATATTTCCACTTGAGTACTTCAAGGTACTTCAAGAGTATATTAAGTATCTTAGTAATTGTGTGAATCAGTTACCTTATTTTTACAGTAAAGCGCAGATTGTACACAAAATGTGTACAGGGGTTTATGCTCTTGTAAATAAATGTCTGTGAACTTATCTTTTTTTGTTTTTTCTTTTTCATTTTCTGTCTGTAATTGTTCCAATGATAACCCTTAAACTGTGTGTAACTGCAGAGGGAGGGCAGGAAGGTTTAGACTTAGTGAAATATCGATTTCAGACATTGTATAATGATGACATCTCCATTTTTGTCTGTAGTTTCTTGACATTTATGAATTGGTGCAGACAATGATGCTCCTGATTCTCCTCCACTTTTTAAATGCTACCTCACCTTTTATAAGAACTGGAAAGAATGTGAAAAACTTCATAAGAATTACAATTTTTCTTGGAGAGACACATTCTTGCTTTTTTTTTGGTTTTGTTTTCATTTATCATATGAAGTATACATTTACATTTGGCTTTACAGAAAATACTGTTAAATATTATGTTCTACTTAATCTCAATTTTCATTTGAGTTTGTGCTTTCTGAGCCCCGATATTAGCTATCTTTTTTTTTTCCCCCCAGAACTGAGTTACATTTGTTACTCATTAATTTTTTTTTGTTTGGTTATTTTTCTTCCAGGTAATCTAAAGCTATTAGCATGCTATTATATTATGTTCCATGTCTTTGTCCTCTTGTATCTTTTTGTACTGGCAAGTGAACTAGTCTGTATCTTATGCATGCTGGCTTCTCCTTCTATGTACAGTTGATAGAAATCTGTTACAAAGTTTCTTTCATTATACACGTAGTTCAAGACCACCCCATTCTTTTTTTTTTAATTTTTTTTTAAATCATCTTTTAGTTCTGTTTTATTTTTATGTTTAGCCCAATGGTTATCATACCAGCATTGACCTAAGATGTGGTGATCCCTTCCAGCCTACACAGAAAATGAGAAAGGCCATCCAAGATTGAGGTAGTAATCCTGCTGTACTTAATAACCATCTTTTGACAGCATTATTATTATTATTATTATTATTATTATTATTATTATTATTATTATCATTATTATTATTATTATTATTATTATTATTATTATTATTAAACCTACATTGTGCCTTCTCAAGCAAGAAATGGCACCCAGTGAGCATCACAGAATAATAAGTCCTTCTTTTTGAAAGCGTTTTGAAAGTCTTACAACACAATGTCACAGGCTGTAATAATGCCAAGTAAATATTTCAAAGAGAACAAGCCTAAATTGTGAATCTTCCCCATGAATTGTTCAAAAAACAAATGAAAAATAGGATCATGAGCTAAAATTGTCACTGTTCTTTGTGCTAGAAGCAAAGGATGGAAATTATTTTGGGTCTGGAACTAACCATTGATTGACCCAGTCCAAATGTGCCACTTCCCCATGGGGGTTGGTGAAGTTTCAGAGGAACACTGAAGTTTAGAAGGTGCAGCTGACTCTTCACTACAGGCTCATCTTAGGCCATCATCTGTCCATGTTAAACATACCCCACTTGTAAGATATATTTTCCCTTTATTATGCCATGGTTATTTATTCACAGTTTTTGGTGAAAAGGAAAGGAGGGAGCTTCTTAAGCTTATTTCCTCCTTGTATATTCCCTCATTGTCATTCCCCCAGCAGGGATCTGCTGAGCTGTGCAGGACTGCTCCCAAAGGCCCACACCGAGACAAAATCCTTGTTGGAATTCTTACATCCAATTATGAGTAGGAATAGGAACTATGCATTTTCATTCAGGTCTCTCATAGTGTTAATAACTATGTTGATGTTTTTTTTCTGTATTGCATGGCTGCTTTCCATAAGCTCTATGGAAATACAGCAGTTTTGCCAGTGTTGGTGTGGGCACTAGTGACAAGACTTGGTGACAAATCATTCATCTTTCCCAGCATGAATACTTTTTAGGATGCCGAACATGTATCAATTAGAAAAGCTCTTTCTGGCTGAAAAAGATTACTTTCGTCTCACTACAGAAGAGTTAAAAAACCCAATACTGTATATGTATAATTTTTCAACTATAAGGTTATTCCTGGATGACCTTATCTTGCCTCTTGTTAAATATTTGAAATGCGTGTTTATCTTCCTAATTTTCTAAACTGCATGCGAACCCAGTGATGTGTGCCCCACAAGATGACTTCCTTGGGTTGTAGCAGCATGACGTATCCCATTGAAATTCAATTTCTGGTTCCAGGCAATTGTTGTGTTACACTAATTTTTATTCACCTGGCATTTTCCTCGTGCTGTCACCTAAGGATGCAGGGTCAAATTAGTATCAAAAGAAATCCTTTTTTTCTCCTTCCAAATTAAACTGTTAATATTTAACTATTCAAATTGCTGATAATTTTTAACATATTAATTGAATGATCTCTTTCTGTGGCATTGGAGTGCTTGTGACTGTTATGCATAAGGATCCTGCTTCAGTTGCTGTAAGATGGAGATTAGATGGAGGGCTCCTAGCTGACATCCATCCCATCTGTATGCATGGGAGCTTGTGGCAGGAGATTTCCTCTGGGGAATTTATCACCGTGATGCTGCAGGCCCTGTCTGTGTTCAGGTTTTCTGAGGAATAGTAAAAATCAAAAGCTCCATAGTCTTCTATGGGGAGAAGTTACTTAATTACTCTAATGCTAATTTAGTGCTGATTTCAGCACTTGTGCAGCATAGCTCAGGGATCTGTTGGAAAGGCGTGTTCCTCTTTTACCATCACAGTATTTGCTGTTGCTCACAGAGATTTGTCGTATGGCAAAGAAGTGACACACGAGATGCCGATTGTTAATGACTGTGATTGGGTTTGAGCCCCTTAAATGGAAGATGTTAGAAGGACTGAAATTACAGTCTATATCAAAACTGTGTGCAAGACATATCACTTCCCTTCCTCCCCCTGCCTGTGGGACTGGGGTGGGCAGTGGAACCAGGAACATTGTCTTTTCTTCTCTGTATAGGGGTGTTCTTCTAGGAAATAGTTGCTGAAGACACAAAATGCCTTTGTAGGGGTTAGAGAGTATCTAGAGCAGAAATATTATTTGATGTGTAAAATATGTCTTCGTGTCTTTCTCTGGTGACCAGTGACAGGACCAGAGGGAACGACATGAAGCTGTCAGGGGAGGTTTAGGTCCTTCACCCAGATGGTGGTCAAGCACTGGAACAGGCTCCCCAGGGAAGTGGTCACAGCACCAAGTTCAGGAAGATTTTGGACAATGCTCTCAGGCACATGGTGTGACTCTTGGGGTTGTCCTGTGCAGGGCCAGGAACTGAACTCGATGATCCTTGTGGGTCCCTTCTAACTCAGAATATTCTGTGATTCTGTGTTTACTTAATTTGATCTTTTTATTTCTTGGAATTCTATGGAGCTGATGGCTGAGCATGTACGTCCTGACACCTTCCTCCAAATAATTTTACAGTGATTGTCTGTCTGGTGCTTAACCTGTGACAGTAAGTTTACATCTGTCACCTTCCCAATTGGCTTTTATCAGATTTGTTTCAGCCATTCCTTGTTTGTAATTATCAGCAACCCTTTTCAAATTGTGTCTTGATGATTTTTGTACATGCAAATTAGCCCTGAAATGTCAGTGGTGTTTCAGCATGTCATAATGTTTTTCTGTCACCCAATACTAATAAATGTCAGGTTTCTCTTAGATTACAATCTTTTGTTTCAAATGGTTCAAATATTCCAAATTCAGTCTTTTTTCCCATTCTTGTCTGTTGGTAAAAAATTTCATTGTATTAGATGAGTTGTTCTCTGACATAACACCTTGCTGACCATTTCTTTACAAAAGAGGTGGAGAAAGTATCTTAGTCACCAAGTCATATAGTCAGTTAATGAGAGAGAGGGGTGGAACTCTGTGCCAGATGTTCTCACCCCTGGATTGTGCTTTCTTCTCTGAGCATGTTCTGCAGGAAGATCTGTGCTCAGTGTAGCTAACAGCATCATTGCTCCCTATTCTGAACTGGAATGCTCTATATAATCCTGCTTTTCTTCCCTGAAATAAATGCTGGAATTAAATTTTAAGCAGTACATTAGCATGTGATATGCATAGCCACACATGTTTTGTGAAGGTTATTTCTTGTTAACATGAAATTTGTTCTTTCCGACTTCACCATTGCTTGATTCTCATTTCTCAAGTTCTCTCTCTGTTTCACTCTTTCTGGGGAAACATTCTGATCCTCCTCCGGAAGTTTAGTGCTTCCTTCATAATTTGTGGTCATTTAGCCCCTCTTTCTCTGTCTCACTGGGTGCATATGTGTGGATTTATCTCATCAGTACTAGGTACTCAAGCCCAGAATTTCATTGTCCCTTCCTCTGTAAATTGGATTTGCAGACCTTCCTCACACCAGGTGTTGTGCTTTCTTCCTCATTTATCTCCTGCTTTGCCAAGGGCTGAGTGCAGTATCCTGTTCCTACAGCAGGGAGATTTTGGGTAACACACTGTGAATCAGTCACTGGGTAACACAGAAAAGGGAGCCTGAAAATGAATTTGACTTCGTGCCCTGGGGGCTCCTGCCCTGAATCTCCAGTGTATTTCTCCAATGCTTTCTGTGGTGTTTGATGATTTTAGGGACTTTATCTTACTGCCTCTTTACCCCCAAAATTATGTCGTAAGGTTCTTGCATCATCATAAATTTTCTTGGAAAATCCTATACTTAAATCCCCTTTTAGCTGTGAAAGACTCAGCAATGTACAGCATATAAATTCAGTTTGATCCATCTTTTGTCTCAGCAGTGGGATCTTCATACTGTGCCCTGATTTGCTGATGTAGGAAGGTATAGATGCAGCCAAAGGAACTCAGGTTGTGATCTTGTCAGGTCTCATAAGAAAAGTACTGTCTATTGTGATCACTATTATGGTACAATCTCTCCAGGGAAAAATATAGATGCCCTAGGAAATGATGATGCACTAGTTTCCATTTCTGCTTTCAAATAAAAATTGATTCTGCCTATTGAGAGTATATATATGATGCTGAATTTGCACGCTTTGAGGGGTAAAGCAATTTGATCACTTCCTTCCATGTAAAAGTTCCACAATAGTTTTGTGAGGCTAAAGGAGTAAACTGAAGACTAATACACAGGAGTGACATAAAGAACTAGACTCTTCTTTCTTTTTCCTCTTTTTAAAAAAAAATAAATTTAGAGTGCTGAGAACCCATTTGTCCTACTTAAACTTATTGGGGGAAGTTAGCTTTTCAGCACTCTGAGAGAATAAAACATTTACTAATTTAGATGCCTAAATACCTAAAAGTCAGTTTTTAGACATCCATTTTTAAGAATGTCAGTCAGCACTCTCAGGCTTTCTTGGGGCAGTTGCAGACAGGGAGGTGTTTCTGTCAGATTCATGTCTTTTCCTGTGGTATGATGTGTGTTTACCCAGGGAAGCAGTTGAGTCACCACCATGGAGGTAAGAGATGGGTAGATGTGGCACTTAGGGACAATTGGTTTAGTGGTGGCTTTGGCAGTGCTGGGTTAGTGGTTGAACTCAATGATCTTAGAGGTCTTTGCCAACCTAAATGATTCTATGACTTTGAAAAATTCTGTTTACTTTCAGTAAGAAGCAAAATTCTCTCTCAACTCTGCCAAAAGCTTAAAATATACTGGAGTCTATCCTTTTAGCAGCATTTTCTTACTTAAAAAGTTGTACATAAAACATGAAGGGAAACCTAATGGCTCAATTAATGTTTAACTTTGTAAACAGAAAATTGGGAGAAGTATGGTAAATCTTTGTGACTTTCCTATCACCTGTAATACACACTCCAGCACTCTTAAAGCCTCTTCATTGCATCTCTGATAGGTGCAGAGAATTAATGTATGTCCTGTCCTCATTATATTTGAACTCTGCTACAAAACCTTAACTGTGATTTTATGTGTTCTTGTATCAGCAGACTGACACATCTGTCACACATGCAAGTTCATTTAGAAACAATTCCACCTTACTACATTGCAATAGCACTAACAGATTTTGTGCTAGTTTGAAATGGGGTATATATTGCTTTTTTTGCAATTCTTTTTTTGTGTGGAAGTTAAAGCATCATGGAGTGCTGGAAACCAAAACTCTTTAGAACTTTTATCACCAATATAAGTTCATGAAGCCGTGATGAAAGCTGGCTAAAAATTGCATCCAAAGGTCTATTTCATACTTTTTGTATTGGTGATTTTGAGATTTCTGCAAAATAAAACTTGCAGGTATTGCTGAAAATACATGAAAGATGAAATTCTGATATCAACTTGATAGAAGTGTGCAGCTTTCACAATTTGATGGATAAAAAGCAACCTATCCTGTTATATTTGCTATATAAAAAAAAATTGGTACATATTACTTTAGGGTTTCTTTTCTGGCCCAATGCAGGTGCTTGGACCATATTCAGCTTTTTACAACAAAATAAAACTGTATCTTAGGATTTAATGGTAACAAGCATCTCTCCTGAAAACTGTAAATTAGGCAGTGGCAATTGCTAGACAAGGTCTCAGTTATTTCAGATTGTGTCCTTGTGTGTGATTTCTTTATTTTCCTAAGTGAATGTCCTGTGATTTATAGAAGCTGAGAACTTCACAGAAGTGGTGTGTTGTTCTTTTCTCTATCAATATTAATGTCATTGCTGCAGTCTAGCTGGAACTGTGTAGCTGCTTTGTTTCAGTGTGGCACATCCCATGTAGTTCAAGGCTTTATTTGCTCTCTGTCTGAAATGATATGCTTTGTTACTATGTTGAGAAAAGCAATAACTACTTAGAGACATTTGGAATAGCTGATGGTTTACAAATGTACAAATCAATAGACAAAATTAAGGCGCCTCATGAAAGTCCAGTTGTCTTGATGCTTAATTAGTTTGTGAAAAAGTTAGGGATTGTATTAGAAGTTGAATATCCCATAGTAATAATCAAGATGACCACATTGCTTAGCATGTTCCAATTAAAAAATATTGGTATGTGTTATAATTCAGGCATGTGTGAAGTACTGTGTGTGAGAGAGAGCTCAGAACAGGATGAGATCCCAGCATATGGACCCGTGCTCTGACTCACCATTGCACTTCACGGCCTTACTGTATCTTTTATGAAATCTGGAATTTCTTCTGGATTCCTCAAGTAAATAAATATATAAATAAGTGGATAAGAGAGTGGCATGCAGACCAGGTTACTGCATACCTGTAGAAATACAGTGCATAAACTGGTTATTCTGGTTTATAGATCCAGTAGGGAGAAACACCTTTAGGATGTTTTGGTTCTTGCAGATGAGGGTATAGCTATTTGCTTTTCAACACCGCTTTTCCCATGTGCACAGTATTACATTTTTGTTGATTTTGTGAAACATTTCTTGTTCCTCTGAGGCTTTGTCTTAATAATTGATATCCCTTAGTCTTAAAAATGGGCTTACATTGGTGTGTGTTTCATTGCAAAAATTTGAGAGATTAATTCTGAGCTGTAGGAGCAGAAATGAAGCTCCTCTGCACTCCTATGCACCATTAAATTTTAGAATTACCCAGAGTCTGTAAGGTAGTCAATGCACAATCCTTACTAAGTTTTAGTTCTGAAAGATCATGTGGTCTTCATGGAGTTCAGCCTCATTACTGACGACTGAGTGGTGTGGATGTGCCAGCTCCTTGCTCAGTGAGAAACTTCCCTTGCAGAAGGGTTCATTCTTTTGATGGTATGAATTTGCCAACATAAAGATAGCACAGGAGCGTTTTTTGACAATGAAGTGTGGTTTCTCCCATATGGAAATTTTTGTTTACATCTCTAAATATGCAATATGCAGATCTCCAAACTCTTGTAATGAATTTCTTGTCTAGATCCTTTCCGAATTGAATTTAATGCCTTTCTCTACAATTGGGCTCAAAGTTTGCTGGCAAGTTTTAGAATTAAAGATGCACATTGCTAATGACACGAATAACCTGGCTTTCAAAAGCAAGTCCACAAAACTGCAGCAAAGTATCCAGTTGAAATTAAGAGTATGTCAGGTATATTGCCATTTTACTATCAGGCTCTGATAAAGGTCTGTTTTGAAATTTTTGAGTATGTCAATATGGCTAATATTTCACTAGTATATAGGTCATGAAAATTCAATGTAAAAACCACATTTTGACTCTTCATATTAATAATCTAGTAGCTGGTTTTGATAATTTTAATATTCTTTACTAATTTGACATGTCTACTCAATTTAAACACACTTTAAAAGACTAGGGAAATAATATTTAAATGTAAAGAAAAAGCAACAGTGATTCTTGAACTTTTAGGCATTTGACCTAGTTTGTTCAATGTGGTTTTTCTTTAATCTTGGGGAACTTCTTATCAGGGTGAAATGTGTCTAAACCTAAACCACAGGTTTTCAAGACTTCACTTCTTCAGGTTTTCCATTTACTTTGATTTCTTGTTTTCTTTTTTATGATCGTGTTCAGAAAACAATAAAACCAAATGTCTGTCTTCCCACTTCCTTACAAACCTTATATAGGCATTTAAGGTATATGTGCAAGTATTTTATAGTGTGCTAGCAGGAGATCCATTTCTTCTTTCTTCTCTAGCACAAAACAAGTGCAATGTTACTGTCAGCAAGGCTACCTATTATTCATCTTGATTTAGTCAAAAATAAACATTTTATTGTAACAATTTAGAATTTCTTGTCACTGCTCGGTGAACTCATCTCATGGAAATTCAAGTGGGTTTTATTGGTAGGTTTTTTTATAAAGTAGTGAGGCAGAACAGAGGATCAGAGTATAAAGTACCTTTTCCTGGTGGGAAAAAAAAAAGGTAGGTACATATACAAATGCTCCAAATTAGCCATTGCCATGCAGAGAAGAGATACTGAAAATGTCATCTCACTGCTCAGCCGTGGTGGAAGATGAGCAGGGTAGTGAGATCCTTTGGGAGCGGTATTGAGAACAAGGTGATAAATATTATTATGCTATTGCATAAATTCATGATGTTCTGGTGTCTTGAATCCTGTGTGTGCTTCTGGTCTACTCATCTCAGAAACTGAGGGGATGACATGGAGAACTTCAATGCAAAATGGGACGTGGTGGAGCAGAACTCGTCAGGCTGTGGAAGGTTTTATTGCAAGAGTCAACTGCGTGTACATTCGGAATTCTACGTTCAAATCAAATTCCACTATTTCTTCCTAATTACCCAAGAGTAGCATGTGTCTACTCTTTTATAATGTAGTCTAAATAATTTCACGTTTAACACCAGAAGCTGTTCATTGTGTCATAAATTACTACAGCACTTTTGTTTCTTATTAAAAGAATGGGAAATGTGGTATTTCTGCCAGGATTTGTATGTTTAAGTGCTCATAAGGATGAAGTTGCAGCAGGGAACAGTGGGGTTTCCTGTTCTGCACCCTGTTCCTTCTCCCTGTTTCCTTGTGGAAATGGATAGGGTGAGCTTGGATGCTGAAGTTTGGAATGGACGTAGATAAACTTAGTTTCTTTGATTCTCGAGTAAGGGAAAATACAGATTTTATTTTTTACCCAGGGTTTTCTGAATTCCCAGTTAGCTATTATCATTCACCAGCTTACCACCTGCGATGTAATTTGTTGTTTGATGTATGCATCTTGTCTCTAATTGCCCAGGTTTTCTGTGGGAGGTTCTTTCTGTGTGTTCAGAATAGTGCTTCCTTTTATTGTCCATTTGAAAGCTATCCCTTTTGTTTTATCACAACTTCTTATGAGCTGAAATCCTGATTCCACTAAGCCCACAATTCTGCCTAAATTCCATTTTTTTTAATGTCTCATTTTTGAAGCCTTAGTTATTTCATAGATACCTGAATCCCAATAATGTGCAACAAAGGGTTGCTGCTTTTAAAATGTATTTGGAGACATGCTTTCTCCTTTCTGAGTTTTCAAAGACCATTGCTTAATGGTTGCCAGATAGCTAATTAATTTTACATTAGGGTATGTATTCTATACAAATGGCATCTGTATTAATAAAAAACGGTAGCCTCTGATGACCTTGCTGTTCTATGAGTTGTCTCTCCATTGTAAGCCTCTTGGTTTTATAGAAATGTTGGCTGCATCGGTGGCTCTGCATCCCAAGAGCTGACTGTTATCTCAACAATTTAGAGAACAACTTAGATTCCTTTTTAATGTTGTAAAAATAAGAATAAATAGAAATAGTCAGAATCTTTGCACAGTATATTCCAAAGATGAATGTTGTATTATTAAAGTATGAAGGCTTTGAGGAGCTAATGGAAGAGAATCTTTACAATAAGAAAATTGTTCCCATCTTGTAAGCAAGTAAGACTTTTCAGTGGGATTTCTCCTGTAATTCCATCCCAGTGTCTGTCTGTTTTTTTGAAAAGCATCTTTATTTAAAGACAGTAAAGATAAAAATATCAGCACTCTTGCTTGAAAATAGATCCTGTGTTAAATGTACCTTTTAGAAATTAAAAGTTTGAAATCCATTATGTGCTTTTGAACTGTGCAAGGGAAAGATGTCCTCATGTTCTGACTCTTGACCAAAAAGTTCTTAGCTTTACTATGTATTGGTTGCTGTATATTTCCAACCTATTGTTCCAATTTTCTATTACATTATTTTAGACAAAGCATGCAACAATACAAATTCTAGAGTTTTCCAAGCATGTACAGAAAAGAAAAGAAAAAAAAGAAAGAAAGCTAAAGCGGAGTAGATCCTGTCTTTATAGCCCATACAAACCCAGTAAATCCAATGTTGTTCTCTTTCAACATGGAAAAGCAGAAGCATCCTAGAAATTCTGTGTGACTTCTGGAAAATGCATTTAAAAAAAATATGCACACAAAAAATAAGCAAAGGCCATCTTCCTCTTGTATGATGAATAAAAAATGATTGTACTGAAAAGACCTCTTTAGTAAAATGCAGGTACTTATAACAGCCAAAACTTCAGGAGTTTAGAACTATGCCATTTTTTGACTGACACTTCTTCTGATGCTAATTGTAAGAGCTGCCTAGAACCTTTCACAAACACTACATTTCATGTACATATGAAGGGAGAAAGTTTGTATTACCTGTATTTGTTTATTATAAATAACATTTATAAATTATATTATTATATTATATATTAATACACTAATATTATATGAATATAATTTATTTATATATTAATACATTTATATTTATATATTTATATATTTTTATATAATATATTTATATATTAATATATTATAAATAACATATTATAAATTGTTTATTATAAATAATTACCTGTAATTGAATATATATACAGGTTTAGATATTTGTGCATTTGTTTTTATAACTACATGACAAATCCTTTTTTAGTTTGCATGCATCCTGTATTATTTTTATATGGTTGTTTTAACCTACTCTAGTGGGTTTCTGTGGCTGGGTTTTGGTAGCAGGGCAGCTACAGGGGTGCCCTGTAGCCAGAAGCTTCCCCTGTCCCATGGAGCCAGTGCCAGCCGGCTCCAGGATGGACTTCCTGCTGCTGGCCAAGGGCGAGCCAATGAGGAGTGATGGTAACGCCTCTGGGATAACATATTTAAGAAGAGAAGGTGGTTCTGCAGAAAGAATTCCAGCCAGGGAAGAGCGGAGTGAGAACATGGGAACAGCAATGCAGACCCCAAGGGCAGTGCAGAAGGAGGGGCAGGAGGTGCTCCAGGCGTGGGAGCCGAGGCCCTGCAGCCCGTGGGGCAGAGCAGGGTGGGGCAGCTGTGCCCCTGCAGCCCCTGGGGGAGCATCGGGGTGCAGAGACCCCCCTGCAGCCCTTGGGGGAGCATCGAGGTGCAGAGACCCCCCTGCAGCCCCTGGGGAAGCATCGGGGTGCAGAGACCCCCCTGCAGCCCCTGGGGAAGCATCGGGGTGCAGAGACCCCCCTGCAGCCCCTGGGGGAGCATCGGGGTGCAGAGACCCCCCTGCAGCCCTTGGGGGAGCATCGAGGTGCTGGAGCAGGTGGGTGCAGGAAGGAGGCAGTGACCCCGTGGGAGGCCCAGGATAGAGCAGGGTCCTGCCAGAGACCTGCAGCCCTTGGAGAGGGAAGCCCAGGCTGGAGCAGGTTTTTCCCGGGTAGGACTGGTGGCCCCTGTGGGGGACCCACGCCGGTACAGCTCATCCGTGAGGGACTGACCCCATGGAGGAGTGACCCACGGGACAGCAGGTTGGGAAGAGCTGCTGCCCGAGGGATGGACTCACGCTGGAGAGGTCCCTCCAGGACTGTTTCCCTTGGGAGGGACCCCACTGGAGCAGGGGAAGGACTCCTGTCCCTGAGCAGCGGCAGAAACAACAACTGACCATAACTCCCATTCCCATCCCCCTGCACTGTTGGGGGCGGGAGGAGGGAGAACGTGGAAGGAGGGGTGGGGGGAAGGTGTTTTTGAGACTATTTCTCACTCTTTGGCTCTTATCCTGTTAGTAGTAAATTTAAGTGCTATCTGCACTTTGAGTCTGTTTTGCCTGTGAAGGTAATCAGTCACTGACCTCTACCAGCTCTTAACTCATGAATCCTTAGCTGTTTTTTCTCTCTCCTCTGTCCAGTTACAGAGGGAGAGTGAGAGAGTGGCTTTAGTGGGTACCTGGCATCTGGCCAGGGTCAACCCACTACACCTATGAACAGTTTTGCAGTGTGGTGTGGGTGGCTTTATGCAAAATAAATTACTTCAGGCAGACAAAATCTTTGTCTGGCACCTTTCCTTCTGCCTCCAGTGCTTTTCCTCCTGCATTCTTCCTGTTCAGTTTATCCCAGAACAGAAGGTATTTTTTTAAGTACCACAAAACAGAAGTATTTATGTGATTCCTCAGTGAGATTAGGCTAGGAAAAGGGGGATGTGAAGGATTTGGCGGAAATATGTGTACATGAAGGCTGCTGACTTCTTTTTATTCTTTTTTGAATATTCTAATTTATACTTCACACTGAAGTCATCAACGCTCAGCAGCTGGAATTCTTAGTCATTTGAGATGTGCAGGAGCTGCTACAACCTGGTGTGCATTGACCCCTTTAGCCTTAAATGGATACTTGTGTTTTGAAGGCAGCTAAACGTTTAGTTAAAATTTAAACAAGTGGTTTCACAACTGAAACACATCATGATTGAATGTTGTGCCGTTGCTGAGGGTGCAGCTAAATACAGCTATTAGCAGAGCCTTGACCTTTTATAGCAAGTCTTCTGCTGGCAGGCACGAAGTTTACTTGTGTTCCTGGTCTCCTACTGCCTCAGGTATTATCCCATTGTTGTTTTTACATGTGTCCACAGTAGCTGTTGGCTGCACATGTTGGTGTGCTGGGCTGTTTGCCTGGGTGGGGTCCATCTGCCTCAAGGACATGCAGGGGGATGCCCTGTGGTCACAGCTGTCTTGGCAGCCTGGTAATTGTACTTATTTCAACCATTTCCTATTAATTCCGTGTTCTTGTGACTTCAGCAGAAAATGATCTGTGTTTTCCCATTGTACTGCAACTTGTTTCTTCTCTGGGATTTCAGGAAAAAAGGAGATATTGTGTGTGTCCTGATATCAGTGTGCTTCCAGACCAGATGTGTTTTGGCATAAGGTGGTTTTCTGCTGTTTATAGGATGCATTGGTGCTTTTTATAATAGGATGTGCAACTAACCATCTCCTTGAAACTATTTTCTGGTGAATTAACTTTGCTTTTTATGTGATTGTTATCTCTCTAAGGCCATGTAGTATTGAAAAGAATTCTGTCACCATCAAGATAAACTTATTTTTATTAGGTTGCTGGTGAACAAAGCAGAGATAACTAATATTTGTCTTCCACCACTGTGCTTGTGCTGTTTTGTAACACTACCCCCATATAAACATTAGACCTGTAGTGCTCTCATTGTGGACTTCTAAGTTGTTGTACAGAATTGTACAACATAGGTGATGGAGATGTGTTTTTGTAAAAGTAAGACTAATTTCTTACAAGTGCTTTTGGAGGCAGATAGCCATTCTGAGGTGAAGGCTAAGGAAAGAATGAACTTCATAGCCATTTGTTCACAAGATGGCCTGACTCAGATGTGAACTCAGAAAATTATCAGAAGATTCTCTTTACTGTTTTGGAAAAGTTCATGAAAGCTTTTGGACTTTCGATTCTTCCCTTTTTTTTTTTTTTTTTTTTGCAACAGAAAATTGATATCCTTAAATTTTCTATAAAATCTTCAGTATTTAAGGATTTCAGAAGAATGACAAATACTAGAGGAAAAAAACAAAATCTTGTAACATCCTTATTTTATAGGGTGGAAAAAAAGAGGCACAGTTAACTACCTGGCCTTGTGGCTTTACCAGAAAGCATGGAATAGATGCAGCAACAATCAGAATCCCGATACTAATACAATCAGAAATACTAATGCTGGTGATAATTTACTGAGATTTCATAAAAAAATTAACTTGCCTGTAAGCAAAGAATGGTGCTGCTGTTGTAACTATTCATCTAAAATGGTACCTCATCTAGAAACAGATAATAATCTGGGGGAATGGGAGTTGGGTCAAGGAATTATATCCTACAGTGCTGTCCTTCTCAGTAAGCCTGCCAGTTCTTTTTGTCTTTGATCATGAGCTCATTCTGTGTATATTACGTAGGAAGTAGAAGTCAGAGAGATGGATGACTTCAATCAAACTTAATAATGACAGTTTAATTCCTGAGCATGGCAGCTTACTTGTTTATATATATATATACACACACAGGTATAAAAAAATTTAAAAAATTACTTTTGTTTTTGTATTTTAGAGCCCTTTGTGTTTCTCATTTTTGGCTACAAGGGAAATTGTCAAAATAAGAAATGATTTGGGCTTTTTGTCTCAGCTCTCTCCTCTTTGGTGCTTTAGTGCTTTGGAATGATGCTATGCAATGTCCTTCTCTGCCAATTTTATTTGCTGTTGAGTCAGTATTTACCATAACATTAAAGCAAAAGCAGGTTCTGTCTGATGTGCTTGAATAGGAAATTTTGAAAAGCAGTGTGTGTAAGAAAGCAAATTTCTTCACAAATTAGTCACGGTCTCCTTTGAATTTAAGCAAAACCAGAGCCCGCTTTCCATTCTCGCTTTCCAGTGTGAACACCCAAGTTTTCCAAAGGATGATCTCCTGTGAGGGCACAGGAAACCCAGAGGAACTTGCTACTGACAGAATCTTAAGGATTTTTCATCTGGATGAAAAGATTTTTGTACCTTGACAGAAAATCAATGCTTTCTCATTCTTATTAGGCCTGTAGCAACATCAACTATAGACATCCCTGCACCAGGGAAAACTTCATTTAAAGTTCCCATCATTGCAGCCATATTGCTGCTAAGAAATCTTGGCAGTCCTCATGCAGATGAGGTTCCCTTCATCCTTCTTGTGCTAACAGCATCAGGATGTCTCATGAAGGGCAGGTTCCCATGGTCAGATTTGTTGCTAACTCTTTAAATTATATCAGCTTTCAAACAACTGACCTCGGTTTGAAGTATGACTGTGGGAAAACAGCTTTGTCAGTGCCAAATCTTTTCGTATTTCCAGCACCTGTACACCTGCAGGAACGGTAAATACAGTGATTTACATTGTCAGAGTCCTAGAACAACACAGCAGACTATCCTCTCTTGTGTATTTTGGCAAAACACATTTGTTACCACTGGGAAATCTTTTGTTTATACTTGAAGTGCTGAGAAGGTAATAGGCTAATTTTGGCAATTGTTTGAATAGGAACCTTCTTGTGTACACACCTGAGTCTATCACAAAGGCATTCTCATTATAGTTTGAATACTAACACATGAAAGCTAATGACAATTAAAAGTAGGAAGAGGAGGGAGAGATTATGGAGAGGGTGTCTCTTTTAAAAGAAAGCATAATTCAGCTTCTGCTGCCTTCAAAGCACTTCCTTGGAGAGTAGCTTGATGCTTTTTGTGTCTGACCCAGCAGTCTGAGCACCATGAGACTGAAGCAGCAAAGAATCAGGCTGTGGTAGAGTTTCTTAAAAGATGAAGGGGAGAGCAGGCAGCCCTTGAAGAACCCTAGCGTTTAGAATATGTAAGGCCTCTGAAAATTGGCAAGAAGCTGAAGTTGAATTACCAAGCAGAGCTAGGGACCAACATAAACTAACAAGTATAAATGCAAGCCTGAATTTATCAGCTGAAGCCAGGCACATACGAGAGTGTGTGTGAATTCCTTGCTAAAAGCAGAGAGAGAGAGCGGGTGATATATTGCTTTGATGCTATTTAAGAGAAAATAGTCACAATTCGTATCATTTTGCTGTCAAATGTATTTGAAAAATAGAAAACATGTTGGGTATATGTACTGCAAATAGTTATCAACAGTGTTCCAGAAGTATTTGGTTTAGTGGGTTCCTTAGGATTCATCATTCAAATCCGCCGTGTCTGGAGTTATCTTGAAAATGGCTATTGTTCTGTAACTGTGGTAGAGCGAGAGCACTGCAGAGGTGAACTGCAGCCTGTCAAAGCCTGTGATACTGCTGTTCTCAGTGGAGAGACTCTTCCAAAGGGCTTAATTCAGTCTGCAAAAGTGAGTGTTTTGCTGGTGTTTTAGAGGCATTACCTCTCTGTGATCTGTAGAAGGCTAAATTTAGTCCATTGTCCTTTGAACCCCCCTTATGCATCTTTACACCCCTTATACACTTTAGCAAATCCTAATTCCAGGAAGAGATATCTTTTACCTCTCAGCATATGGATATCAGCCTGATGATTGCAGTTGCATAAATGAAGACTACCAAGAAGGGTTCCAGATCCTGGTTGTTGCCCACTGTATGGTTTTAAGAAAATTCATTGCATCTTTTTGATTCCACTGAACAAAAGTTGTAAAACCACTGGCACAAAAGTGTCAAATATTGAGGTTTTCTTTTTGCAATCCTACTGTATGAGGGAAGCTCCTCATAATTGCAGGAAGAAGAGAAAAACTTCAGGGTCAGGTACCTCATCACCTCTAACTGATGCTTTAGGAGAACAGAAAGTAGCAGGAGAGTAAAGTGCAGAGCTGTGGCAAATTTGTCTCGGGGCAGCAGTTAGAATTGCTGGATGAAAGCAAAATATGGCCCATTTGTCTGGGAGCCTCTTTGAGGCTCGAGGGTGCGATTGGTGCTCTAAAAATGTGGAATGTTACTGTGTGCTATTAGAGAAGGAGTGAGCTCAGTAAGTGTTAGAGCAAGCAGTTGTGACAACTGAACTCTGGAGTTACAGGGTGGGCTATTAGGGCCCCTCTTGTGTTCAGTTATCTTGTATTTATGATTATTACTGCTGGTGGTGGACAGTGATGTAAAGGTTAGTCTTCACAGCAGATATTTTTCTCTGATAATCCTCTTCCTAGCTTTTTGTCATAGCCATACTTTGCTTCCTCACAGATGCCTTTTTTTTCTTTCTGTTTTTAAACCTAAATAATCTACTGTTGCCATGCACATGTTGTTGAGTTTCAGAATTGGAGCAAGCCCATAGCTGACTCCCACACCAAGCCCCCAGCGTTCAGCCATTGCAGCAACCTGGTTATTCCACTTGGTTTTCAAATGCCACCTCATCTCCCTGAAAAGCTCACTGCATCTCAAAAACTGTTTTCTTTTCTTTTTTTTTTTTCCCTTCCCCCACGTAGAGCATGATGAATGTGGCAGTGGCCAGCACAACTGTGATGAGAATGCAATCTGTACTAACACTATCAGGGGACATAGCTGCACCTGCAAACCTGGGTACGTGGGGAACGGGACCATCTGCCGAGGTAAGTCTGTTATTTGAGAGACACCATAAACGTGTCAGGCTTTATTACTGTTTTCTGACAGTCACCTACATGCTGGTAACTTATGATTGCTGGATTCTACAATGATTTGCTTTAAGGCTTATCATCTGGCAAATGGAGTATGCGTGGAGATGATGGGAATTGGTTTGTGCATAACTTCTTAGCAGGAAAGAAATATTTTTTGCATGGTAGAGGAAGAGAACTTTTTATTTACTACACTGAATACTGTCATTTGAGCTAGTATAATTCAGCTTTTAAGTGGTGTTCATGTTTTATAAACTGTAGATGATATGTGCTGTCACCTTTGGCTTTTAAATTTTAATGACATGCATTTCAAGTTAGGATAATTATCTTTTATGCTAACATCATATAGTTGTTATTTGACAACTTGCATCAGAATCGTGATTTTTTTTTTACATATAAATCTTTAAATATATTTTTTTAAGATTTCTCAGTTATGTAAACAAGAAATACTGATAGCTAGCCATGCTCTTTTTGAAGTGGTAGATCATTTATTTAGGGTGGTTTTTATGTTTTTCTTTCAGTAGAGAAAGAGAAGCAAATGTCTCATATAAGGACAAAGGAGGGAATATATTAAATAGTTGGATTAGTGAGAGCTGTGTCTTGAAGAACTGTTGAGTTGTAACTCATGCATTTATGAATTATGCTTGTCTCATAAAAAGCTATATTTTGTCTTGTCTGGGGTTTCATATTTCTGACTTTCTAAACAGAATTACAGTAAGAGAAAACTAACTTTTAGGGGTTTGTTTTATTTTATTTTTGAAGTGACAACTATTGAAACTGAGGAACGTTTTGGATAAAATGTTCTGTACAGTTTGGGGCACAAGAGGCTGGATATTAATTTTTCAGACTGTAGTAAATTGGCCAAGCAATTCCTTAAAGGAAGATTGATGCCATTCCTGTTTCAAGCTAAAGTCCTTCACAAAGATGAGCTTGTCAGCTGCTGAATTAGCCTGTACCATCAGGCTGGGTTTTCATAGGACTTTCTTTGGGTACTTTCCACCCATGCAAGAGCATCCCTTTATTTAAAACTAAAATGGTTTGTAAGGATTTAGGAAGGAATAGAAAAATGTTGTGAATGTGTTGGGCAAGTTAAACCTCAGTCTGTCTGTATTGAAGGTCAACAGCTGATACCAGGGAGAAACTCACTGCAGTATGTTTTGAGTCCTCGATTACAGTAAATGTAAATTGCAGCACAAACAAGTGTAGTTTCAGGGAAGTCTGAGTACTAAATAGCCTGACCGTGGCATTATTAATATTAAATAATTAATTTATTGTTAACATTATTTATTAGTATTAAAATTTATTTATAAGTATTATTAACAATAATTTGAAACAGTGATATTTGGATAGGTTAATAAAATCCGTGTTTTCACACTGGTTTTCTTCATTTGTGTACCTGGATATTTGGTTTAGTGTGCAAAAAACTCCAAATGGAACTCCTACTGCATATTTATTAACTTAGCAATGTTGTAGCAATGAAATTTCACTGGAGAAATGCAATAATGTTTTTACTCTCAAAGTTCTGTTGAAATCTGAGTTTCTGCAATAAATATTTTTATATATAAAAATATTGCATATTGTATATATTTTTAGTATGCCTTGAGTTTCACATGCAAATGTAGTTATAGTTGCCTTTTTGAGGTGAATTTACATGAAAATATAGGAAATTTTGTTCTTATGTTCTGACTGAGAAGCATAAATTAGAAAGAAAACTGGAGATTGTAGGAAGGGGTTTGCAGTCTAATAATTATTAAAGTCACTAGGGATATGAATAATCCAGCACTGCATGGAGTAGTCATTACTGCAAACTAGGTAGTATTAGAACTGTCTGCATTTTAGTAAATTATAAAACAAACAGTGCAAAGTACTGGTTTGAATTTCTCAGCCTGTGGTTCTGTGGTTACTTGGAGTTTTCACAAGCTTTGATGCTAATTAAAGAAATGTTCCCGTTCTGTCCATGGTAATACCAGAAGCACTACTTTTGCATCTTTTTTTTTTACCAAGTTTAACAGTGGTACATTATCAGTTACCTGTCACAGCAGTTTCCTGGGGTTGGCATAAGGAAAGAGGTGTGAACACGTCAGGACAACTATAAACTGCTTATATTGGCTTGTAGTATTTTAGGGCTTTATCTTCAGGCAATATAGATTGGGAAAAACATAGATATAAGTCAAGGTGATATACCATCTGGAGATAAGATAAATGTTTCTATTCTCCTTGAGACATCTGTAAGTGCTTTATAAATGTTTGCATGTTATAGATGTGTACACGCACAGATCAGTTGTTCCCAGCACTACTGGAATAATACATCTCTGTAGTACAATAGGAAATCATATTAGTATTGTCCAGCCAAACCATAAAGAGAAAAATGATGATTTTATGATGAGAGAAAAGGACTGGCTTTGTGCATGATTCTACAGTCTGTTTCAACAATCTATGTTGTAAAAAAGTGAAATCAGAGTAATGATCTTCTTTGGCTTTAGTGAATAACACTGTGATAGCATTTATAAAAAAACCCCACAGAATGCTGTTATTGGTGTTTTAGAAAAGAAAATATGTAGTTGAATCAAACTGCATTGTGAACTACTGGTAAATATAATGTGATTACTCTGGCAGGAATTTGTGTTGTTTGCAATTTTCTTGAAAAGTATGGAGCAATAAAAGGGACAGAAATAACATGGACATGGATATTATGATTGCTGGGGAATTAGAAATAAAAACAAAACCCAACTGTTGAAGAGGAAACCAAATATTTTTTTTCTGTAAAATCTGGCTGTCATGTGTTTTGAGTAGCAAAAAATTTTGTGGATAAGGAATTGTGTTAACAGGTTTGTTAAGTTGCTCTTTTCTGTGAATGAAACTTTGAAAAAAATCAAAAGAAGTAAGAGTGATTCAGGACACAGAAAAGGTTGTAGGTGGGTAGTGGAAGACATGCCATGCCCTTTTACTTGAATTCTGTAATGAACTTACAGAATCCATAGGTGAGGGTAGAATAAGGACAACCGGAGCAATTTCACTAAATTTCAGGATAGGATTTAATAGTGCAGCATAAAGGCTGCATTTAGAGTAGAAGGGAAAGATGATAAAAATTGGTTTAGCAACAGAATGTTGTAGTTTAAAAAAGTCATGGTGGGCAAGTGGCTACCTGGTTTAGCATGGTACTTTGAAGTGTGCCTGTCAGGATGGACCTTGTGGGAAATGAGTGTTTAGTGGCAGTGGTTAGATGAAAGAAGTTTCAGTTTCCTGGGACAACCATGTTTATGAATAACCCATCGCTTGTGGACAGGACTGTGTGTGTGAGCGTAAAACTCTGTCATCTACAAAATGAGTAAAACTCACTAGTTCTTCTAGCTGAAGAACGAGGGATATGGAATACATAGATAAATTCTATGTTTTGACTATGGAGGATCTTGGTCTGTGTACTGTTGCAGTGTTTTTGTGTGTAATCTTGACAGGGATAATCTGGGAGGCTGGAAAATGCGTAGAGGGAAAATGTCTTTCTCTGTTTTTTGTCTTGATAAGTTCTAGTTCCAGTTCCACTTGGCAGACTTGCCCCACATGCTGTGGAAGTGACATGTTGAAGTCATACTTGCCGTTTGTTTAAAACAGAAAAGACTACTTTGTGTAGACCACAGTCTACTCTGCCTTAGTGAGAGGGAGAGCAGAGAACACTTAATGTGGGATGTACAGTCTTACAGCTTAGCAGAGTTTATTATAGAGCTTGTGCCACAGACTGAAGTCAAAGGGAAAAAACCAAGGTATATTGAAACATCATTAGGTTTCCTAAAATGATTGATGACATTTTGGATTAAATGCCTTAAAACAAACAAACCTCCACCCACCAGGTTTTGTCAGGAACAACATGCAAGTTGCCATCAAGGTTTGGTGGCAATTAGATCTTTTCTTTTGTACAAGGAGCCCTAGATGTAGTATGCAAGCCTTGTCCTAAGTCTTGGTATTTTGTTCCAAATGTTTGTTTTAAAACATAAATTCTGCCCACAGCTGCATTTGTAGACTATCAGAAAAATAGAAGTGGCCTTGAGTGTATTCAGATGGTAAACAGGAGCAATTCTTTGGAAATGTAGACAATGTGTGTTTGTTAATCTTTTTCTCGTGTACCTCTGTTGTGGAGAATGAACAGAAGTTTGGCACTTAATCAAATGCAAATAGTTTTCACTGTACTTCTATATTTTACATGTATAATCCGTCTAACAGGTATATTTAGTGTGCTGTTAATAGCTCAGTGGTGTCTACTGAGGTGTAGATTTATTAGAATGATTAAATGAAGTGGATTTAGTTACAATCATAAACCTTAGAGCAAGTGTGTGCAATATGACTGATGCCTGGGCAGAGAAACACCAGGTATCAAGAAATAAAAATCAAAATAGTGTTTATTCTGATTAATATTCAGGCTGTATAATGGTTTATTTCTGCCAGAATATAGACTATAATTATTTTTTCCCTGTTGTATTCTTTGCAACATTACACAGGAGGTATTTAAGAGATTACAATCCAGCGTATGGTGGAGTCTTAAAGACCAGGGCCATTATTTTTAAGTGGCTCAGTTCTTCTGGTGTAATCTGGAAGTTTAGTTTCTTAATTGTACTGTGGTTCCCTATATATTTTTGCCTTGCAATGTGTGTTTAGGAGTGTCATTGTTACTGATAGACTTGCTGGTCACTTCAGGAATAACTTATTCAGAACCTTATATAAAAAGCAATCAGATTTCAAACAGGTACTCTTTTATATGGTAATGGGGGTAATCATATGGAGTCTTTATTCATAATACACCTAGAATGTTTACTGACAGCTAGAGTATATCTCAGGCTTGACAATTGCTTCTGTTTCATGTCAATCTGTAAGTTGGCTTCTTTTACATTGTTTTAATCATAAATTGTAATTGGATGGATGTGTGGTTTTATCCAGTGACAGTCTGAGAGCTCTCTTTCATTGCTGATTTCTTTGTTTCCAAGCAGGTATTTTTTAAAGTATTTCTTAGTCTGAAATACATTTAATAATCTGAAAGATGTGCCCATAAAAGAAGTTATGTTATCTCCCAGTGTGTGGGGAGTATAGTGATGGTGTAGTAAATAGGTGAGTAAAGATAAAGAAGTTTTTGTATTATGAAACTTCGCCTGCTGTGAAAAATACCCAAGACTATTTTTAGTAAGAGCTAAAGAAGTAAAAAAAAAAATCAGTCTCTCTGGTTATTTCTGTGCTGAGTTGTCTGCTTTTTTGGGTCCCTTTTACACTGACATCAGCAAAGCTAAGGTAGATTAAATGTCAGCAATGGGAGACAGACGTGCTGATATCTTTTAAAGCATATCAGATCACTGTAAGGTAACTAACTGCCACTTAGGTTTATGTTTTTTGCATGTATGTGTGTCTGGAGGTGGAGTTGAAAGTCTTTATGAAGCATTGGAGTGAGTTATGAATAATATGTAGGGCAAGATGGAAAGGAAAAAAACGTCTTTTCCCTATAGCCTTCGATTTTTTTTTTTGAAGCTATAAAGCTTTGAATGGTTGATATGCCTTATCACAGCTTTAATTGCTGTTTTGGTGCAATATTCACCAGTCTCATGAAAGAATATGTGAGTTTTGAATCATGCTGAGATTTTCATCTTCATTCTTCGCAGTCCTGAGCTTTGTGTAGGTTTTTTATACCTAATGAACAGTGAATAAATCACTGCAAAAGCAGGCGAGTGCATACACTTGCATTTTGCTGTCACTTGGCACATGTGGAAAACACCATGCCAAGTGTAAGAAACTGGATAGTCACACTTTTTGTGTGAGGCATTCCAGATACAACTGATTTAATAATTTTAAACCAGTATATAATTATACAACAGTGCAATTAGAATTCTTGTAGGTTTTTTTCATTCTAAAACTAGTATTGCTGGACACAGAATCAAGACTGATGGAAGCCACTAAATTTTCTATAGTCCTAAATCCATTGTATTAATAAAAATGAAAATGTGAAATTTTAATGTAAGAATCTTTGTATCTTTGTTCCTTATTAGATAGCTATCAAGTGTGGTGTGTTCATTATAAGTGCTATGTTTGCGTTTGGATTATGAGTTATATAAACTCACTTTGTGAATTATTTGCTAGATTTTAAATTTCAGTTCTGATGTTGTTCTTGAGTTGGTTTTGGACTGTGATGCTTTAAAATGATTTTGATGAAATTAGGATGATATATGATAATTTTTTCTTGCCCTTAAAACATCATCACTTAGATTTAGTCATGTGAGATGTTGAAATGCAGATGTAAGAGCCTGGGAAGGAGAGAGGCGTTGGGAGAAGATTTATTAAGATTTATTTTATTTCTCATTATCCTGCTCTGATTTTATTAGTAATAAATTCAATTAATATCCCCAAGTTGAGTCTGTGTTTTTCCCTGATAGTACTTGGTGAGTGATGTCTCCCTGTCGTTATCTCAACCCATGAACACTTCATTATATTTTCTCTCCCCTGTCCATTTGTGGAGGGGAGCGATTGAGAGGATTTGGTGGGTGTCTGTCAACCCACTGCATTGCATTAAGAGCTAAGCTCTACATATCCACCACTATGCTGTCCAATTTTACAGCCTCTTTAAGGGCACAGTGTTTCCTGGGGATTGGATCCTGTTCTGCGTGTGAGATTGTTCAAGATGATTTAGAATGCACATCAGTTATGGAAATAGCTCATTTAAAACCCATGATTAATGTAACTTGTCAGAATCCAGATCCTGATCTCTGTGCTGTCACAGATTTTCTCAGTGCTCTAGATTTATAACTAATTTGAAAGGAGTGTAGCAGTGATTTGTGCTTGCTAGAGGAGCAGTCCAGTCCAGAGAACTGTTGTACCTGTATAAAAGGAAAGAAGAGCTGTAGTTACCTGAAGCATTTTGAAACTTAATCTGACAGGTCTTTCTGCCTGTATGAGTAGGTGCAAAGGGCTCAGCAGACCTACTCATGAGTGTTTAGGAGAGCTCCTCGGTTCAGATTCTGAGGTGACTCACTTGCTTATTGTCTCCTATTGCTTTGTTTTACATTCCTTGATTTCGAGTCAGCAGTTCACTGTAAGGTCACGGTCCTTTGCAGCATCTACAAAAGAATTACCAGTTGGTGACAAGTTAACAGATATATTCCCCACAATCTCCTGGGCAGTAAAACTGGGTTGCGTGGAAGCATGAGACTATTTCAATAGTTATTTCTTTCTCTTTTAAGAGAGCAGTTAATAAAAGCAACAAATGTGAAGATTTTACTTTATAATTAATGTCTGCTCCATACATTTTACTTATGTTGTACAATGTGTTTGAGATCATCTTAATAACTCCTGTTTGCAGCAGGTGTATCACCTCCCAGGTCTCTGTTGCTGAGCATCGAGGAGCCAGTTCAGGGCTTCCTGAAGTCAAGAAGCAGCTTTGTAATACTATTAGAATGGTTCATTTGTGTTATACAAGCTAGTATATTTTTTTTCTTTCTTCCTGTAGTATTGAAATCTAAAATTTGAACAAAAATTGTCAATCATTAGCCCTCAAACACATCCTTTATTGAAAAAACTCATTCACTATGTTCTGCTGCTTTTTTGACAGTGGGACAATAGACATTATGGTCAGTGGTTTGGTCTGCAGTACTGACTGCCCTGAACCTGTGATCCTTATGATGTGTGAAACCCTGTCTGTTTAGAACTGTGACTCTCCTGGCCTGCCCTGGGAGCTTGACGTGCAATGTCAAGTACTTATTTTTTGATGGTAGGTGGAAGAAGTCAGTTCATTAAGAGCATCTTGAAATATATCATTGCACAAAGCTGATTGCAGTGTGGGCTTGGCTCAGAGCAGCCACAGGAGCATAAGAGCAATAGCAGCACAGAGTTCTCTCTCTTGTGAAGTCATTTACAGTGTGCAACCATTTTAGGATTCATGTGTATGGAATGAGTACATCAAAAGGCAAGAAGATGCCAAAAAACATGAAATTGTTTCTATTCCCTGTAGAACGTAACCAAACAGTATTGAAAACTGAATATAAGTATCTTGCCGAAATGTAAAATAAGGGCCTTGCAGTTGTTGGTTTTGGCAACAGTTTCTGGTAACACTGTGCTATCACCCCAGTGCAGAAGGAAGTAGCTTTTCACACAGCACATAAATAATTTGAGAGCCCTTGGTCACAGGGTGGTGAGGATGCCAGGCAGAGTGAAAAAGCTGTTGTATGTCAGAAGAACAGCCTAACCAATGAGTGCACAATATTTGGTTTGAGAAAGGTGATGGGTAATCTTTAGTCACCAGATCCTTGCCCTGTTCTTACCTTTGATGTTCGTTATGGGCTGTATTTGGAGAGAGGATACTGGGCTAATAGGCCCTCTGGAATAACCTAGTTGATTTATTTTTGTGTTCTTTGGGCTGGAATTACTCTTAGAGCAATCTTTTTTGGGTAAGGGTAATATTAGCCATTTATACATGTATGTTGTATTTGTGCAAAGGGGCTGTTCTTTGCAATAGCAGCGGAATAGACACCAACCAGAAAACTGCTCTCAGCCTCCTCTTCCTACTAATTTCCCCCACTACAGCACACCAAGGTAAAACCATTAAGTGATTTGTCAAATGTGACATCCTGATCCAGGATTCAGACTCTGTTCCCAGTCTGATAGGTCTGTTCTTAAACCATTGGGCTGTGATTTCTCCACAGGAACTGTCAAAAATATTTTAAACATACCTGAAGAATCAAACAAAAAGAGTCCAAAATAAAGCCTTTGGGGATATGTAAAATTTAGGTTACCTATTCAGTCTTAAGTCACATGCATACAGTCCTTACTGATAAAACCACATGTGCTGTGGGGTTTTTGGTACCTCTCCCTTATTCAGTGCACACTGTAGGCACGTAAATCAGTGAAGGAGATGAAGTCCTGAAATAAGGTGTTCTGTGTTTATTATTTTTGTTTTTCACTGTGTGACCCTATTATTGTTAGCTACTGTCCCAGTATCTGTTCTGAATTTAGGACGTTACCAGCTCCTTCAGAAAACAATATGTATTTTTTCATCAAATGCTTGCAGTGGAGTGAAGACATACTTTAGCTACCTTTACATCAGCTCTCCAACTCTCCAGCTGCAGTGGTTTAGTTCAAGCAGCTGCCCAGGTTCTCAGGCCTGTTACTCTCTCATCCTTCTGTTTTAGCATGATTTTAGGAGTACAATATTAGTCTTTGTGGTCTTGCTGTTGGAGGGGGATGTGGGCAAAAGAGGTTCAGTTCCAGGTTCCCAGGTGGGCATAAGGGGACTGTTTGACTTTCCTCTCTGCAGCTGCCATGGTCCTTATTGCCTTACCATTCCCTCTGTTCCCTAGTTGCATCCTTCCTCTTCCTTTGTCCTCCCCTGGCTCATGCAGCACTGTGAAACATGATGAATGCTGTAAGAGTATTAAGAGGGTGTGATTAAACATTTACAAACTGTGGTTTTTCTCAAACACGGCAAAAGGCGTATCCTTTAAATCTCTGTGCCAAAGTGGGGACCCTTGGAAAGGGGAGAGTGAAAAAAAAAACACAAATAAACAACCGATACTTATTTTGAGAAATAGATGATTTTTTTTCTACAGTGCAGCTTCTGGTAGATACTCATCACAGGAAAAACTTATTACAAATGGTTTACTTGACCACAGTACTGAAAATGGCATTTTCTAGTAATAAAGCTTGCGTTGCCCTGTGTGTAGGTATGGCTCACTTTGTTTGCATGAGTCACATTGGTTGGCTTACTAGTTTTGGAGGTTGCATTTATTTTTTGAGCACTGGGAATGGCAAATCTGGAAGCCATGCAGGATGTTTGATGGGACAATTTGCATCTTTTTATCTGGAAAGATTCTCCAGTTCAACTGTTTCACGGTGGTGCTGGTGTTTTAGTCTCTGCAGTGTGCTGGAAAGTTGAGGCACCCCTGTGTGTGTATAGAGTTCTTGCCTAAAGTGTTCAACGATAAAAATAATAACTGTGTCTATGCTAAGTGAGCATATGCTAAGTACAAGACTAATTGCAAGCTTAAACACTATACTGAGAATGGTACCTGAAAGAAATGTTGATGTGAAAAAGAATGTATTCTGGAACCTACTAAAAAAAACCCCCAAATGATGCTTTGAAGATTGTATCATCAAAATGAATTATTAGGTGAATTCAGTACACGAACTACAAGAAGAATGTGAATTAAAATAGCTCAGAACACATTATGTGCAGAGGGAATTAGAAGTTAAAGTAAACCAAGTAGAGGTGGGAATTGAAGGTGTCCCTCTTTTCAACGTAATTTAAAATTCAGTCATCCAAGAGTAAAAATGAACAATTTGTATGTCATAAAACCGAAGAGATTTTATTTAGGTATTCCTGAAGGGCCAGAGCTGTTTCACCTGTGTTGTTATTCTGTCAATAAATACTCAAACAACTTAGTGTGTCACCTTGATAGTGCTTGCAGTTTTCCCTCACTTTTCTTATTTATTTTTTTTTTTGCTTGTGAGTGTAAAGAGGGGAATTGTCAGGCTGGATTTTTGAAGCTGAACTTCAAAACTGACTATTTATTTGAAAGCTAGATGCTACAAAGGCACATCAAGAAGAGATTGAAATTTTAAAATTATGTAAAATTCACAAGTGTGCCTTTTGTTTTTTAAAAAAGTGAAAGCAATGCACATCCATACCTTTGTGCACGTCCATCTTACCTGTCTTCCTCTGCAGTCTGTTAGTTGTGTTGGAACCTAAAGGGTATACATATATGCCTCCCATAGATTATGGGATGTGTTTGCTGCCACTGATAAACAGGCTGGATAACTGTTCTCAACAACCACTATTGTACTATTAAAATGTCTCCACCCATTCCCTTGAGCATATGATTTCACAGTGTCTAGTGGCTTTGCAAAGGAGCTGCTGCCAGTGGAAAGCTCTGGCATGGAAAAAAATGGCAGCTGGGTGTGGAGCTGCTAGAACACTTGCAGAGTTCAAGTAGGTAATATCCATTCCCGTGCATTAATTGTAATGGTTTACTGATGCTCATTAATATGCCACTTTTATTACCAAGACACATGGTTGTACTGCTTTCCTGACACCTATTATTTCCTCCCTCTGAACAGAACAAAGGAAACAATAGTCATCTGGTATTGCCATGACATACGTTATTTCCCAATAAAAGATGGAGGTAATCAAATCAGTCCTGCATGCACAGCACAGTATTCCCTTAGCCTTCACAGAGAGGCAAGTGAGAAAATTCTCAATGTGCTAATTTTGCACCTGACTGAGCAAGGTATGTGTCTAACCAAAAGGAAGTGATTGACTCCAATGAGTCTACTTAAATAATTAGGCACTTGGTTTTTTAGTTTCATGCTGGATATGCTTTGCTGTGTTTATATCATACAGATATGAACAGGCAGCAAGCATTCATCTTCTGCTGGGGTATCAAGGGGAGGTTGAATTCATCATTTCTGAAGAAAGGAGAACTGAGTAGCCAAATCCACACATCTTTGAATCCTCAGGAAATAGAGTGCGCTTGGAAGAAGATTTAGAAACTAATTTTCAGTGACATCAGAGAGAAATAGTTGAAGCCAAAATAAAAATGAGTGGGAATCTATAAGTAATTGCCAATGGTTATTGCCAAGTGATTTTCAGTGCTCCGTTATTTATTTATACTTCTACTGTGTAAAAGCATTGGAATTCAGAAATAGCTCAGGTTTTACCCACTCAGTATTTCCACCCATTGCATTAAATGTTCATCCAATTAAATAAGTGCCTGCACACAGCTGGAGTAGAGAACAGACAATATACTTCCCAACTTATGGCCACTTGCTGTAACCACTAACCCACAGAATTAGGCATTCTTGCACTTGCTTTTCTGCTCCCATGTTTTCCACAAGTTCACTTGTGGAATGGAAGAGAAAAGGGTGGGAAACCTCTTTGGCTTCCCTTGCCACAGTGCTTTTCTTCAGAAAGAAATGGAGCTCTGGGTTTCATTTTTTCTTTTTTTTAGAGTGAGGGCAAGTTAGCCCTTGTGCTTCCACATTCCTGGACAAGTGCTTCAGCAGCTGATAATTGAGGATGGCATATCCCCTTCACCTTGATTTGCATGGACCTGTGTGGCTTTAGACTGGGGGCTCTTCCTGGAAGCCAGTGCTTTTGTGAGACTCCCTGATGGGCTCTCAGGCACCTGGGCACGAGGCCAGTGGGGCTGGAAGTCTACACAGTCTAAGGCACCTTGTTTTCCACTTACTCCAGATGACAACACCTTGTTCTTTGCCAAAAATTCATCCATGTCTCAAGGTAACTGGCGAAACTCCAGTGCCTGGCACTTCTCACAGGCTTGGTGGGTTGGCTGGAGAACTGAGCCAAAGAAGTGTCCTGGTTCTGGCCAGGACAGGGTCAATTTTTACAGTAGCCAGGAGGGGGCATGGCCAGGACCTGGAGGCTATTCTACATTTCCAGGGGACAGGGAAAAATATCCCTTCCAGGTAGCAGGATGGCACAGTCAGGTTTTTTTCAGGGCTTTCCACGGGGGTGAGCACTCGCATGTGAAGCATTCATCTCTTACACACTCACTTATTAATATTGTTGCTGTTACTGTGTGTTTTCTTGTCCCATTGCTGTTTCCAGTAAATTATTCTTAACTCAACCTGTGATCTTCACCTTATGTGCCTCAAATTCTCCTTTCCATCCTGCTGCTGGGGAGGAGGAGCAGAGGACAGGGGAGTGAGCGAGCAGTGTGTGGTTTTGAGTCTTTCAGTGGGAACACTAAATTGGGGAATACCATTCCTAAACCTCAACAGGAAGACTGAAGAATAGCATTTTTAGATGTAGATACATAATTCTGTCCACATGGCATTTGAGGTATGCAGGTCCATTTTTAGAATTTTTCTGTTTTTTTCCTTTATGTGTTACTTCTCTTACTGCTCCTGTTGGTATGGTTGTCTACTGGGGAGAGTTACACCTAGTGACATGGTAAGTTATACCTAATGCATGAGATTTGTTGCTTGAAAACAATTGTAATTAACTGTGACTGATAAAAGTAGATGTTAGAAATTTGTAAGCAGTGTTTCTTTGTGCCTAGTACTTGAAACTGAAGGTTGCACATTAAACAGAAATATGATATATATCTTGAAATACAATTTCAGATACTTCTATGATGTGTTTCTAATCTCTGAACTGTGTTTTTTTCTATATGTTTCAAAGTCTTTTATGTTGCTGTGTTCTAGCAGTTGGTGAGAAATATACTGGCTTTCAGCACAAATAAACTGCACTGTAGAATATGACTAAGCTTAACATTAGCAAACCTGGCATTTTCATCTGGATACAGTTATTTTATTGTTAGTCAAATCATAATGTTCTTTCTGATGCCATGACCCTGATAAACCTTGTAAACTGTCGTACTAGACAGGTCCAGTGAGGTCCCCATCTGCTCCAGATAGCCATGCTAGGTACATATTAATGAGGTAGTACATGAGAGCAGGTAGTCTGTTCTTGCCTCGAAAATTACATTTGGCAAATAATACATCAAACTGCTACAAGAGCTTAAGCTGTTACTTCTCATGAAGTTTTTCAGGTATGGTGAGAAAAAGCATCTTCATTAAAATTTTGTTGATGCCATTTAAAGAATACATGCACTCCTCTGACAGTTCCCACTGTTTATTTGGAGCACACTGCTGTGCTGAAATGCTCCGCAGGACTGATCCCTCTGACATGTCGTAGGTTGCATTTGTGTGTCTTGTATTGGCAGCTTCAACATACAGCAAAAGCACCATGTATCTCCACTTAGCTGACTCACTTAAGCACTTCTGTCATCCACAGACTGACTCTGCTGTGTGAGGATGAAAATACTTCTTATTTAAGGGAAATTGTTTTAACCCTATAGTTGGAAACACCCTGATTTATAAAACATGCAGTATGGACGTTGCTGAAGTTGGTGCTTATGCAGGCAATTATTCACATTTACGTGGATGGTGGCATTTGTTCATGAGGACTGTTGAACACACATTCAGAGGCTTTAATATGCCTTTTTTAGTGTGTGGAGTGATAAATGGCTGTAGATGTGGAAATGTCATAAAAGTACACAATCTTACTAGAAAGGAGGAAAGTAGAAACTTTCATGCAATGATATTTGAATTCCACTTACACTCACCAAAGGGAGAATCATAGAATGGTTTGGGTTGGAAGGGACTTTAAAAGATCATCTGTTCCTAACCCCTGCAATGGACAGGGGCACCTTCCACTAGACCAGGTTGCTCCAAGCCTTGTCCAACCTGGCCTTAAACACTTCCAGGCGTGGGGCATCCGCAGCTGCTCTGGGCAACCTGTTCCAGTGCCTCACTATGCTCCAAGTAAAGGAAAAAAAAAAAAAAAAGCTTTGCTGCCTCCAGTGTTATATCTTACTCCTTGCTCTGTGCTACTCCAAGTATATCTGAAGGTCCATTTTTAGTGTGCATTTAGTAACCTGCAGTCAATATAATACTTCCTGTCATGTTTCCATTATTATTTTTATGAAATTAAGATGCCAGTATAATTGCCAGAGTTATTGTTGAACCCAGCCTACCCGCCTTTTCATGAAAGTCCCCAGTTAAATAATCAACTTTATTCAGTCATGTTAGGTATTTCTCATTAAACCATAATAATTTGAAGTCTTTTCCAGTAAGTCAGGTGAGACTTTCTCTTGAATTTATGATAATTATATTGGTGATAGATCAAATAAAAATATCTTCTGCTAGCAGGGTTATTTGCATTTCACTTGTGATGTCGACTAGCTGACATGAAATCTCTTTTTATTGCCTTATTTCAAGGATGCAGGGAAATGAGTACTGGGTATAAAATGATGAGAAGACAAATAGATGCTTTAAGTTTGAACCAACACAAAGCGTAATGTGATTTTTGTTTTTCAAGCCCAAAGTCAGTGCAGACATTTAGAAGGTTCAAAATCTCTTCCTCAGCCGTTGTGGATCATATTTATTAATCTCATTATGTAGTTGTGCATTTAAGCAATGCTGAAAGAAGTGTTTATTAATGTTCCTTTTTTTTTTTCCACTGAGGCATTTGCTATGCTTGCATAGATATGATATATTGATAACATATTCTATGGAATTTCTGGGTTAGGACAAATTTTCTGAAGCTAACACCAGCTTTTGTGGTGGTGTTTGTGGAATCGTGGTATCATTTAGGTTGGAAAACACCCTTAAGAGCATTGAGTCCAACTCTGTGTGGTTGCAGTGATCAGATGAGGGTGATACCAAACCTACCTGGCTCGTGAATGTGCCTGTATGGATGGGCTGGTTTTGTGTTCATCTGTCTTTTCCATGTGATCCCTTCCTGCCCAGGTTGTGTGAGTTCTGCACTGCCATGGTGGACTGCTGAGCTGCTTGGTCCCCATATGCCTTCATTTAATGGGATCAATATTGAGTTGATAAATAAATAGGGGGAGAGAGAATCGAGCAAGTTCAGACAGGCTCAAATCTCATCTGCGCTCAGTGAGTCGATCGGATCGGTCAGGTCAAAATTGTGTCCTCTCCCCTGCGGGAGCCTCAACCTGCACAATTGTTCAATGCTTCTGTACACAGAATGAATGGAGACTATATTTTGTACACATTACTGTCAGTGTCTTAGAACACCAGTTAATAAGGGCAAGGAAACAAGTCTGTTCCTAATGCCTGTCACTGCCTGCAGCCATCGCTGCGCCATGTGGGCTGGGGAGAAGCACAAGAGAGGGTAATTCAAGGAAGCAACATAACTCAATTGTCTGTTTCCCTTCTCATCTCATATTTTCCTTTCTGATTTTAATGACGCATCCGATGGACAGGCTCTAGCCCTTGGAGTTATTTTGGATTGTCTTTGAGTGATTTTTTTTCTTCTTTTTTCTTTAATTTCTTTTTGACTTCCAGATTGCTACCATTGTTGCCCGCGAGCTGCTGCTGAAAGGGCAGGACCTGTGGACTGTCCTGAGGGTGTCCTTTGTATTGGTTCACAGAACAGCCAGCTGAGTTGTACAGCGAAAGCTTTGGGTTTGCTCTGCCACAGAACAAAGTGCGTTAACTGTTTCAGTGCATTTTTTTTTAAAGAAGTATATTAAGGTCACTTTTTCTCCCAAATCTCCCAGCTGACAACATAAAATGTTACTTTGCCACTAGGACGGCATTTCTTTTGCTGTCATCCTATGCTGGGGGTTAGCCAGGCTTTTTAACTTCTTGAGTGTAGGATATCTCAATGTATTTGGTTTATTGATTTTTGAAAAATACATGGTGTGACATTAAATGAATAGTTAAATACTAAACTGTTAGGAAGAAATGTCCCTTTAGTGTATTTTAGATTAGAATTTGTCAGGACAAATACTTCCCATTTTAAATTCAGCATACCACCACAGACTACGCAGGCAATTATTTTAAAATGTTTTTTTTTTTCTTTGCTGGTTGATTTAGTGTGAACGAAATCTAGATTGATTTCTAGAATTTATATTGAAACCTAGTCCTAAAGGCAGAAGTCCTCAACTCACTTCATATATGGTGTAACACCGACAGGAAGCGGGAAAACCACTGTTCCCTTGGCAATGGGCAGGCTGTAAACTCCAGGAGGCCAGTCTTCAATGTCCAGGAACAAACTTGTGAAATATGGTCACTTATTTTTATTATTATTTTTTCTAGGCTGTGTTACTGGGCCAAGGACTACTGGGGTATACGGATTACTTTTTTTTTTGCAATCTGTTTTACTGTTAGTGTCTTGGTCTTCCAGTCTTCATGAACCTTTGTCTTTCTCATGCATCTTCATCTTTGGCTCGTCACCCTCTTTCCAAGCAAGAAACTTGTGAATATTCTGGTTGGAAACTTACATTCGCCGCAAAAAGTTGGTCGCAGAATGTCTGTTTTACACATTCGAGAAATATATTTTTCTCTTGTGCTGATTATTTCTTTTCCAACGTTAGAAGCATCTCTAATTGTGAACTCTAAATAGGAATAGAAGTGTGGCTAGCTTGTACAGTGAGAAAATGTTTAATTTCCAATTAAGTACTGGGGCAGCAATGCCTTGGGGGCAGAAAGGCAAGAGGGGTGAAGAATTCCTTGGTGGTATTTGCTGACTGGGTGATTATTAGCAATAGGAGATAGTGAAACTTAATTAGAGTTTCTGATCTGGAACAGTGTATTAGGTTTAATTATGTCTGGAAGTCTAGTATTTTACACTTTTTCTTTTAATTAAAATGTATGAATGTGAGTAGCAAAGCTTCTAAGTCTTACAGTCTGGGAAGGCCAAGGGCAAGAAGTAACTACATTGTCTACATGATGCCATATTAAAAAAAAAGCCCACAAAAAAAACAGTGTTAAAAGCTGAGGAAGCTGGAGTAAAGGTGAACTTAAACATCTGACCTGTAAGAATTGAAATGAATTTTAATAGTATACAGAGCTGGGCTTCTTGGCACAGCTCCAACCAATATCTATGTGATCCAATATGTAGCAATTCATCCTAATTTTGAGTTGTCATGGGGTCACTCTGTGCTCTTGATTGTCCCATCTTTGATGTCAAACATAAACATTGAAGATGTGGAGAACATTCAGAATCATACAGATGTGGTCCCTGAGTGTCCTGGGGAAATTCCAGTTGCTGGTCCCAGCATTGACGAGCTGCAGGGACCTATATCTCAGCAGCAGATGAAATAATTCATTTGCTAGATTTTCACTGCATGGTTTCAGGTTTAGGAGTGTTACTAAGATGCTGTGTGAGATAAAACAGACGATATAAAGCGCACAAATTAAAAGTGAAAGGGATGGAAAATATAGGGAAATGCACATTTACGGTGATGAAAGTGCCGTTAAAGCTACCCTAATTACTCTTGATAAGAAAATACAGTAATAAAGATGACACACACTACAGTATGAACTTAAGTGATCAGCCTCAGCATTCCTTCTTACATTTTAATCTCTCCTGAAAGAGAGTGATCCACCACTCCAACGTAGCTGATGGTGGTGATAGATGCAGACCATTTCAGCAATTCTCTCTGTTTTGGCAGCTCTACTCACTCATCGGCAGCGCTCAGACTGCTGGGATAGATCTCCCTGCGGTTTGTTTTGTATCTCAGCAGATTTTCCCTCTCAAGTGATGCTTTTGTTTTATGTTGTGAGAGATTGTATTTATTCCTCCTTGGAGTCTGGGTGAAAATGGCACAAATAGCACAAATACAGTAAATCCTTGCATAAATGAAGTTCAGCTGGTTCTTTTTTTTGTTTCTGACCTTCAAGTGATAGAAGGTCTTCGTTTAGTACAGGTGAGGATTTTAAGTTGAATGAAGGTACTAATACATCTTCCATTCAGAAAAAAAAGATGCAGAAACAGAGCATGAGGTGGGATGTGAGCATTTTAGCTGCATTAATATACCTTGGGGAGTTGGGTAGGAAGCTGAAGCGTGGAGGAGGAAAGCAAATGCAAGCTGTAAGGAGGTAATGAGGAATGGCTGATGTGCCTGTGGTTTGTGAGGGGCTTTCTTCAGTTGTGGGAAACACGTGGAAAAGAGCCATGCACTACTGGGGGAAACTGAAAATCCCCAACACCCAGGTGTATTTTAGAGATCTCTGTGCTGCTGCTGAAGTCTCTGCACTATTATTTTCATTATGTCCCTCTCCCTGGAGTCATGAAATGCCATTCTTAGTTTCAGGTACCTAAGAGTAGTTTAATGGAGGTATATGCTGATAAAATTTGTGTTGGATTAAAAGCCCATGTGTTTCCCTATTTATAGGAACGTATAGGAAGAGAATAAATGCCAGAAAACAACAATAAGATCCTCCTGGCAGTAAATTGGTAGTTCTGTTCTGTTCAGGGTCTGTCTGTGGGTTTGGTGTAGGCTTGGACAGCCTGTGCATCTCTGGAGAGCAGGGCAGGCACACGGAAACCAAAGGTGGTTGTTTGGAAGTGCAGGTATTGCTTTGTAGATGACTGTTGAAAAATGAGTATAGCCAAGATTTATAAACCCCATATTTTAGTGAGAATGACATAAACTGTAACTTTAGGACCTGATTGCTTCCTGTGTTCCTGTTCATGTCTTGGTTTAAATTGCAGTTGAATATAAAAACTGCAGCAAATAACAGTCTGGGTGCTTGTGGAGAAGAAAGGTCAGAAACTCAACTGAATTTGTGGTGGTTAGATGTTTGTAGAGTGCAGTGGCTTCTACATCCTCCTGTTGCAGCAATCACCTAAAGAATAAGGTCTTGGGGATCACAGAAATTGGAGCTAGAGAAGGTTTTTTAACAAGAGGCTTGCAATTGCTGAAAGCGCCTTCATGGATCTGAGCTTTGTTTTAGATTCATTCTTGTCATCTTTACCAGTGTGGAGTAAGTCTTTATGTTGTGTATTGTAATGTATTGTTGTGTATTGTAACCAACTGGAAATGGGGAATAAATTATTATTGCTTGTGTTACATAAGAAAATTATGTTTCATGTACAAAAATTAGTAAAAAAACTTACAAAGGGTTGTGACAGCACCACCCACTGTAGTACAACAGATGTTTCTTTTTTTAAAACTCAATCATTGTATCCTACAGTGAGTTAAATGGGTTACAGCAAGGTTAAAACTTTGTCCTCAATAATGTCCATAATTCAAAGCTTTCTGGTATCATAATGCTGGAGAAATGATTCCCATTTGTAGCATCTGAGTCTTGGACATGTTTACTGCTCTCTTTTTCATATCAGCAAGTCAGGTGCAGACAAAACATCTGAAGATGTTGTTAGTGAGTTAATAACTACAATCAATGTAAAGATAGATTTAGTAGCCAGAGTTGTAGTGCAGAAATGTATTACATTTATATTTCCTTGGGTTTTGTGTTGGTTTTTGTGTTGGTTTTTGTGTTAGTTTTTTTCCTCTTGATTAGAAGTACTGCTCAGTCTGTTCATAGAATGGTTTGGGGTTGAAAGAGACCTTAAAAGATCATCTTGTTGCAACCTCCTGCTGTGGACAGTGACACCTTCCACTAGACCAGGTTGCTCAGAGTTCCATCCAGCCTGGCCTTGAACACCTCCAGGGATGGGACATCCACAGGTTCTCTGGGCATCCTGTTGCACTGCCTCACCACCCTCACAGCAAAGAACTTCCTTCTAATATCTAATCTAAACCTGATTGCTTTTAGTTTGAATCCATTCTTCTTTGTCATGTCACTCAATCCTCTTGTAAAAAGTCTCTTTCCATCTTTCTTGTGGACTCCCTTCAGGTACTGGAAGGCTACAACCAGGTCACCCCTAAGCCTGCTCTTTTCCAGGCTGAACAATCCCAACTCTCCCAGCCTTTCCTCATAGCAGAGCTGTTCCATCCCTCTCATCAACTTGGTGGCCTCCTCTGGACTTGCTCCAACAGGTCCACGTCCTTCCTGTGCTGGGGACCCCAGAGCTGGAGGCCGCTCTGCAGGTGGGGTCTCACCAGAGCAGAGGGGCAGAATCCCCTCCCTTGCCCTGCTGCCCACACTGCTTTTGGTGCAGCCCAGGACATGGTTTCCGGGCTGCAATCACACATTGCTGGTCGTGTCCAGCCTCTCACCCACCAGCACCCCCAAGTCCTTCTCCCCAGGGCTGCTCTTGACCTGTTCATCCCCCTGTATCAATACCAGGGGTTGCCCCAACTCAGGTGCAGCACCTTGGACTTGTTCTTGTTAAACCTCATGATATTCCCATGGGCCACTGCTCTGGAATGGCATCCTGGCCCTCTGGATGTCATCCCATCCTTCAGGTGTGTCACCTCAGCTTGATGTCATCTGCAAACTTGTTGAGAGTGCACTTGATCCCTTCATTTATTTAATTAATGAAGATATTAAATAACACTGATCCCAATATGGACCCCTGAGGGCACCACTTGTCACTGATGTCCCATCAGGACTCTGAGCTGTTGACCACGACCCTCTGGATGTGCCCATCTAACCAATTCCTTATCCATCTAACAGTCCACCCATCAAATCCATCTCTCTGCAATTTAGAGAGTTTAGGGATGTTGTGGGGGACCATGTCAAAGGCTTTACAGAAGTCCAGATAAATACATCTGTAACCCTTCCCTTGTCTACTGACCCAGTCACTCCACCATAGAAGGCCACTGGGTTGGTCAGGCAGGACTCACCCTTGGTGAAGCCGTGCTGGCTGTCCCAAATCACCTCCCTGTCCTCCATGTGCCTCAGCACAGCTTCTGGGAGGATCTGTTCCATGACCTTCCCAGCACAGAGGGGAGGCTGACAGGTCGGTAGTTCCCAGGGTCCTCCTTTCTACCCTTCTAAAGGATGGGTACGATGCTTCCCCTTCTCCAGTCACCTGGGACTTCACCTGACAGCCATGACTTTCCAGATATTGTGTGGAGTGGCTTGGCAACTACATCAGCCCATAATCCCTCAGGACTTGGGTGCATTTCATTGGGTCCCATAGACTTATGTACATTCAGGTTTCTCCAGTGGTCACAAACCTGATCTTCTCTTATAGCAGGAGGGACTTGACTCCCCCAGTCCCCATCCTGCTGTCCATCCTCTTTAGTGGTGAGGGAAGAGAGGTTGACTCTCTGAAGCAAAAAAGTTGTTGAGTACCTCACCCTTCTCCTCATCTGGAACTTTCAAGTTGAACTACCCCTTTTCTCTCCTGTTTTTGCAATACCTATTTTGCTTAGTCATCAGTTATCATGATTTTACATGTTAGTAGCTGTGTTTATTGGAGATTGTAAAATCCAAATAATAGGAAATTTATTAAATTTCCCTATGAACAGATTTTTGCCTTGAAATTTACTTAGGTATTGCTGTGTTCTGATACACGTGAATTGGAAAGATTGATTTTTGATAGACTGCAGCACTTTTTTGTTGGTGGTAAATTCTATATGGAATTGAAAAAGAACAGTAGACTTCTGTTGTCTATCAGCAGCATGACAGTAATCTTAAAAAGCAATCTCTGCCAACAAATGATGCTGTAGAAAAGAAACTTTGCACTCAATAGGCCTCCTCATTACTGCAACTTCTGCTAAAATAAACAAGTACAGAGAGCTTGGTTAGGAAAACTTGAGTGCTCTTGAACTGAGGCAGAGACTTGCAAAAGTGTGCTGCCTTGTTTTGCAGATATATTTATGGCTGCCCTGAATAAAAACTTGGAAACTTGGCATTGGAAAAACACATATGCTCAGTGTCTGCTGCTTATATTTTAGTAGCCTGGTTGGTTCCCAGCAGGTTTTAGAGGCATCTCGATATCTGACATTCGTTACCCTGTGAGCAGTTCTCGTTGGGTCAAGTTTTTTATTGCAGATTTTGGAATGACCATTCAGCGAAGTCTGCTGCGCTCTATGAAACTATTGATCCTGTAGATCTAAGCAGTCTCTAAATGCAAAGTACTTCCTGAGAATGTTGATGCTTCTATGCAGCAAAAAGAAGAGTGTTCTCTCAGCAATGTTAACTGTGCCAAAGCTGCTATGGGCCTCATTCAGGTTTTGAAATTCAGCAGAAGCCTTTACAATGCATTAATCAGGATGGATCTGGAGCTGTTGCAAGGTGTTACTCGATTAGAGAGGGTAGTTCTGGGAACTTGGTGTGAAAGCTAGTAGATAACATGGTAGGTCACCATTCAAAATACTGAAAAGGCCTCCTTAATCTTAACAATTAATGTATTAAGGATGACCTATGGGGGTTTTGTGAAGACTTTCACCCTGAGTTCTCCTCCGGGAAGAATTATAGGGTCTTGTGGATTAATGTAATCATCGACTTTAAATACTGTAATAACCTCAGAACTCTTAGAAGCTGATTACAGGGAATTTTTCTGTACAGCTGGGGCTTCTCATTTTGAAATAACATAGAAAGTGAGGTGGTATTGGTCTATCGCTTTAGGTGAGAGGGAGCTGCTACTGTGAAGCAGCTCAGTGAAAAGTGAGATGTTTTTACTAAAAGCAAAGAAGCTTTAATACTGTGCAAAAATCATGTAAGATCTCATTGGAGATATTGTATATAGTTCTGTCATGTTTGTTCCAAAAAGATGATTTTGAATGGGAAACATGTTCAGCGATGACTGCAAGGGTGTGTGCAGGAATGCAGAATCTATCTGATAAAAAAGGATTAAAGAGAGTTGCCTTTTTTTAGCATAGCAGTATGAAGCTTATGAAGAGTTATTTGTACCATGTACAAATTCAGTGAGAGATAAACATCAAGGGAGAAGAAGAAAATTGTAAAGGACACTGTAGTTATGAGAGCAAATGATACGAAACTTCAAAGAATAAAGCAGCTTGGGAATAAGAAGAGGGCTGCTGACCATTCAAGGTGTAAAGATGCCAGAATTTTGTTAATTACTGATTCCATATACAGTTATTTAATAGACTAATCTGAAGGGGGAAGAACCTGGGGATGAGAAAGTGCAGAGGTGGGCTTCAAGGATTTGGTGATTACCTGTGCTGCCACAGTTGTAGCTGTAGCAGCACTTCTGAGCAAAACTTTACATGTTCTGCTTCACTGTTAGTTGTTCATGCATGAATGGAAGGAGAGGGGTTATCACTAAAAGTCATCATGGTGTTTATGAAAAGATGTTTATGGAAGACTTTTATGGGTAAGGTCCTAGTGCTTTACTACTTCTGTGTGCCCCTGGAAGAGGAGCTGGACATCATCTGCGTGAGGGATTATATCTGCTGACGTCTTGCACCAAGCAGCTTCTCTGGCCCACAGGCCCCACCACATCCTCTGGGACCACAGAGGAACAAACCCAGCTGTGGTGGTGTCCTACTTGTTGGTGTCCTTGCTCACTGGGAGGAGTTGGGATGGTTTGGGGATGGGAACAATGTTTTCCTGTTCACAGGCGCTGTGGTTGGATCCACCCCTGCACGTATAAGTTCTCCATGACTCCATGGCATGTCATATTTTCTACTTGATGACAAATGAGGTGGTAGGTGATTGAACAGCCAGACCAAGCCAATGCCAAGTATCTGTCAGACCATGAACAAGATTACAAAACGCAGGGAAGAAAGAGTCCTGACACTGATAAATTATGATGTATTTACTAGGTCAAGGTCTTTCACTCAATGAGGAGGTGCAAAAGAAGTGCTTTTTAGCTAAGCTGTCCTATTTTAAGGTGTTTAAAGACATAATAAAGACATGGTTTGCATTTCAATGAAAAGGATCAAAAAAAGAAAATCTCTATGTATGTTTAATACTTGGATTATTGAATAAAAAATCTAACAGTTAATGCATTGAATAAAAAATGAGAGTGAAACTATTTAGGGGAAGAAGTAAATGAAGAGATAAGACCATTTATATCTTATTTCAGGCAGAAGCTAAAAGCTGAGAGACACAGAGGTTTGGTTTCATTGCACAGATAACTGTGTGGCTGAGGCAGCATGAGGACATATGTCACAGAACTCTGGCTCTCTCCTGGGAATGTGTTCCATGTGTTAAGGTAGATGTGATCAATATGATGTTGGTTGTGTTTTGAGATGCTGGTTTATTGTGCTGTTATTGTTTGTGTATCTGTGGTACCCGATGGATAAGTGGATCCCAGGAGGTAAGTAGATACATGAAAAAGCAAGATAAAAATACAAGAAAATTCTTACTGTATGCTTTCATTGAAAGAAAACTCTCAATGAGAAAAGCCTTGCTTATCTACTGATGAAGTTCAGCTGTCACTCACAGCATGATATGCAACAGTTTTGAAAGACAGCAGTGAGGAAAAGTGGCCTGTTTAACTGAGGAGAGCCTGAAAAGCCAACCAAACAAAACATCCCCTGCACCCTGCCTGTTTGTATCTGAAATACTGATGGATGGGTGAAATTGAGGCTTGTCCATGGCAATGTTTATTCTGAACTGTGTAAAGAGAATCTAAAACCAAAGTCAGTAACCTGACTTGAGTGAGGAAAAATTAAATTCATGTGAAAAAACTTCAGATCTCACCAGCATGTATGCAAATGTTTAGAAATCAATACAGCTCAAGCCAGAGCAGTAAATAAAGATGAGCACTGCAGTCAGCTCTTGTATCATTTAAGCATCTGGTCTACTCCAGTCAATGCCAAATTTAGTTCATGTAAAATAGATGTAAATGAATGTCTGTTGCAAAAGAGACTATAAAGTGAATATCTGCTAAATGGAATGTTGCTGCGGCAGAGTGACAAGAAAAGAGATTTCAGAATTGTTGTGCAGGGTTCTAAAAGCCAACAGCATTTTTTGCAGCTGCAGTTGGGTTAACAAACAGGATTCCAACATCTTTTGGGGAAAAAATGTAGTCAGTGTTCAGGAAGATACATTTTTGGTATTTAAGAGACTGGATAAGCCACATCTATTAGTATAATTCCAGTCACCATTCTGAATACGCACTTTCTCATCCAGAGCTGAAAGGACACTAACACAGTATCTATCTTAGAGAAAGATTTTCCTTTCTGCTTCACACAATGTCATGTCAGCTCTAACATGGATCTGGGCAGAAGGGATGTGAGTGCTTGAGTGCATCCTGCTCTCCAGCAGACAGGCAGGCAAGCAGCAGAAGGAGCGGGGCTGAGATAGGAGTCAAGGGGGAATTGGCCAGTACTTGGAAAGACTGTAGAAATTCTTTCCATCCTCTCCTTTCCTCTCCTCTCTTCTCCTTCCTCCTCCACTGACCCTGCAAAGAGTTCACAAGTTTGGAACCGAGTCACAGGTCCTCCCTGCAGTTTCTCCTTGGACCATGAGGAAAAGCCTCATTTAAGCTTCAGATCTGGGCTCGAGAAGATAACGAGCACCCTTTTTGCAGTATTTTATGATAGGAATAATTTCTGAAGGTTAATTGTGGTTTTGTTGTTGCAATATTTACAAGTTCAGTGGTTTGTGATAATAACCTTTGTAGTCTTCCTCTGGGCAACAGGGTCGTTGGAAGTTGTTCAAGTCTTGTGGGAAACAGCAGATCCTGGGAATTACCTATACACTCTTAGCTTCTTCTACTTCCAGGTGACATCTTCTCAAAAGATTCAAACATAGTCAAGGTTAGACAAACCATGAAAGTGAAATGTAAAAGTTCTTCAGACACTTGTTCAGTAAGGGCACCTTTAAAAAGATAATAGTGTCTCAGTGATTAGACCCTCTTTTATTCCACTTTCATTCCATGACATTTTGTTCCGTTCCAGAGCTTTATGTCCATCTGACTGACTGTCCATCTGTGTAATTTCTCTACTACTTTGGTAAAGAAAATGTAGCTCCCTAAGAGACTTCAGAGCAGAAAATGAGTAGGATCCTTGGGGAAAAAAAAAATCAATTTTTGAAGCCTCTTTTTAATAAGCTTATTGATCATCTTGCTCAAAACTTCTGCTGGGGAGCTGATGCCTGTCCTGATGTGTTGCTGGGTGTTTTGGTCTTGCAGAGGAACTGAGGCAATTTCATCAGTGCTCTGGCTGCTTCCCAGTGACTTCTCTCATTTTCAGAGCCACTGGTAACCTCAATGGAAACACCAATAAGATGATGTGCACTAAATCTGTTGAAACTTCTTTAGTTAATGAATGTCTCAGAGATGCCCTTTCAGCCTCTCTTCAGCTCCTGTGTCTTCCAGGATTGGAATCACTGCTGCTGCCAGGCTTTTAGTCCATTCTTCTGCTGACAGTATGATTGACTTGTTTGGGCAGCAGCTGTGTCCTGAAGAAAGGAAATCCTTCTTTAAATGAAGAGTCCCTATTAGAAAACCTTGTCTATTGAAGTAAGGTCAGAAGAGTACAGATAGACCAGACTGAGTACGGATAGACCAGACTGGTTGGAACTTGTTGAGCTCTGATTTTTGACTGCTTTCCTACTTTTAAAAGGTTATAGCAGAAGACCAGCCTAGATCTATACCAGTTTGTACTTTGCTTTACTCTCACTGAGCCTTTTACTCAGTTTCATTAAAGTTCATCTTGCTGCAAGTGTTGGTTTGTTTTTTTTCAGTATGTTAGGGACCATTTCATATTATCCAGTACTAAGAATTTGCTGCTGTTTAATTCCTTGGTTTAGTTCTTCTGAGGCTTATGTATTTTCACACTAAGACAATGCGTGAGCAGTCCAAGGTATCATGCCCTGGGTCCTCTTCTTTGTGTGACTTCATGTGCACCTGGTTACCAACAGCTGTGTGGTATGTGCTGTGGCAGACAGGCAAGGCTGGTCTAGGTGTGACCTAGGTTTTGTGCAAGCCTTTTTGTCCTCAGTTGTACTGCTTCTTGTCTAGTGGCTCATGATTTTTTTTTTTCTCAGTTCTTCTAGGAGAGAATGAGCTGGATTGTGGATTCCTGTAAATAGTATTTAGCCTTTCTCATTTCAACTTAAATATTTTGTTGTTCATATCTCCCTTCAGACTTAAATTAGAGGTTAGGTTTTGTCCATCAGTGATACATGTACTTGTCAAAGCTTCAGTAGACTTTGGGGGAAAGCTCTGATGCATATTAGAAATATATGATGTTAGCTATTATTGCAGAACTGTACCACTCAAATTGCCACCCCTTACATCTGTGGCTATCATTAAATGTGCAAAAGGCCAAGCTGTAACTAAACAGAACTGTAACTGTGTTGGGGATGTGCCAGTGGCATAAATGGGGAAGACAACAGCATGTAATAGCCTTCTGGAGTTAAAAGCATTATGCCTTAGACAGATCTGCCAGCTCAGATGCTTATTTGGGAAAGCAGTCACTGGGGCTTCAGTTTGGAGCTGATATGTCTTATTTTCACCAGTCCTTCAGAATGTTCTTTTTCAGTTACTTGCAAGTGCATCTTTATGGATGGTTTATGAATGATAGAATCATAGAATCAGCTGGGTTGGAAGGGACCTCCGAGATCATCAAGTCCAACCCTTGATCCTCTACCACTGTGGTTACTAGAAGTTCATGTACATGTAATGTTTTTGCTACAAAATGTCTTGAAGAGCCGTAATCACTAGAGTGAATGATCAACTTGTGTTAGAAGTAACGGGACAGTAGCTTTACTCTTAATTTTACTAAAGTCCTTTCACAGTCTGTACAGTAAAGAATTACAATTTTGAGCTGAGTCAGGACCATGGGTTTATATCTATTAAGGTCACCTTTTAGTCATCAGAATCTGTTTTCAAACCCTTGTGTGCATCATATGTGTAATGACACAGTGACTTTTTCTTTGGTGCCTTTTTGAAAGATAACAGCTTTTTCTTTTAATTTATGTATGTTTATAGATGTTGCAGGCTAGTTCTTCCCTGAATGGGGTTCTTCTGCCTTTTGAAGTCAGCAGGCACTTGTCTTTTGATTTTTAAAATTTAAATGTTAAAAGATGTGGCCAGGATTCCTGTGCAGCCAACAGTATTCCCTTTTTCTAGTGATTGGTTGTCAATGAGATTTACAACATCTAGGGGTGCTCTGTTTTTTTCTGTGTGTGTTTTCAGTTTCTCATTCCTTCCACACCTTCACACATCCCAGCTGTTCTGTTTCCCTTTTTACTTTCTTTGTGTTACTTCCTGGAACTTTTGGAAAAGAGAAATACAATGCATCTCTCTGTTCTCTTGTGCGGGGTTTGAGCAAAGCTCTAAGTTTCCTGCTGGAGATTCTCCCTCCTCTTGAAGCCCAGCTGGCATTCCTTCTCTTCAGAAATAGCTCAAGATATTGTATTCAGAGGCCCCTTGTTCCCTTGTCACTCAGATCTGGGGTGCTTTGTCCTATCACATCTAATTTAGTGTGTGTTGTACCAAGCAGTGCTCTATTCAACCCCATCCGTTTCCACGCTTTCCAATGCTGATGGACCCTTTTCAGCAACAGAGGAAAAAGGTGGGATCAGTGCCTTGCTGCCAGCCAAGGACTTCCACAATCCACTTAGACAGAGGAAAATCTTTCTAATGAGGATTGATTTCTTTTTCATTTAGGTGCATTATTCCTTTTCTGTGCAGTAACTCCCTATCTGCAAGAGAAGTTAGCAGATTCCATGTTTGAGATAAAGGTTTGGATTGAATTTGCAGCTCAGTATTGCAGCTCACATGCTGCCATGATATTACTTTGCTGCAGTTATGCTTTTTTATATGAATTGGCAGCAGCTTTTACAGACAGGCTGAAGTTCATAGAAACCTAATTTAGAATGCACAGAATGAGAAAAATGCCTCTCTTGTAAGGCTCCTGCTGACCTGATAACAGTCTACAGGAAGACGCCTATATAAACAGAAAGAAAGAAATATCAGAAATAACCTCAAGTTGCTCAGATCTTACTTTCAGCTTTATGAAGCTATTTTTTAATATTATTAATGCTATTTTTAATTTTTCCAGCATTTCCAGCCCCATTACTTTAGTTTGCACTTCATTTGGATCAATTATTTGCCTCACCCCGATTAAAAACAAGGAAAACAACAGGATGGATTTTCAGTGTATTAAAGAACGTGGAGTTCTTCCAAAGGCTCTGATTAGTCCAAAAGGCAAATCTCAGAGGCTGGCCAAGTGGAAACAAAAATTCCATGTTGGATAACTGACCAGTGGATCTATATTCTCACCCCGGTGACTTTTCAAGTCAATTTTTCTACTGATCTTGGCATCAGGATTTTTCCCCCTTAGTAGGAATATTCTCATGAAGACTCTAAACACAAGTTAATAGTAATAAAGCTAGAGCCATAGAATGTTCAGCAAAAACAGATAAAAGGAAAGTAAAAAAAAAACCTGCTTCAAAACTGCAAGGATTTAGAAGGACTTCCTGATGTGATGGCAGTGCTGTTAGAAACCAGTTGAGATCACATTCGACTTTCCTTTCATCACTATGCATCTTTACATTTTCTTCTTGGAGATTAAAATACCCAGGGATTAGGACAGTAGAGAAGGCAACCTCTGTAAACCTGACCTGCATGATCTTACCAGGCACATAATCAAGATACTAAGATGTTAGATTTGTGCTTCATTGTGCCCTGCTGTATGTCATAAAAGGGGGTCAAAGCTGTTCTGAATTTTCATGTTTCATTTTTTTCTTTTAAAGAAGTACTTGCTATAAAAAGCAAATATAAGGCATGAACTTTATAGCAACACTTCTCTAATACAACTGGGTATATGTAGTATTGTTTAGTATTGTATGTTCCTGCCCTCTGCTCAAGAGTATTGACAGCATGAAATTGTAGTTATTAATGCAAAGCAATACTTGCTGCAGGCTTATTTGGGACATACACATTACTGAAGTACCAGGGTGCAGTATGTGAATTTTAACTGCTAGAGAATGTGATTAAGATATTTCAACTTGAAGAAACGACTTGTATTTGTCTTTGCAGCAAAATTATTTTTGGGGCTGTTACATTGTGTTATTGCCCTGGGAGGTTTTGCTTTTTCATGAGTGAACAGTATTGCATTTTGCCTGAATGTTTTGAGTGTTTATTGTTCCCAGGGGATGCCTTGTTTATTTGTCTTTCTCCTGATCTGTCACAACATTTTCACTTTGACTCAGATTTCCTACAAGTTTGCACGTGGCAAGTCTTGTAATCTCATTTGCTTCCCCAAACTTCATATGCAACTCTGAGAAACATTCCCTTTTCACTGAAGTACCTCCTCAGTGGCACAGTACAGATAGAGGTAGATGTAAGTTACCATAGAAATTGTATTATGATGCTGGATTTGTTGATTTATTCAACAACAACAAAATACAAAGCAGCAGGTGGATGACCTAGGCTGAATTCCCTTGAGTATCTAACTGATATAGAAGTATCTTATTCCTTTATGTGTCTTTTGGAAACAACAAAAATCAATTCTTTCTTAAGTATGTTCATTCAGCTTCTTAATGTCTTAAATGTGTATTTAAATGCCCTGATACTGGTCAATTAAGTAAATGGGGCTGTGGATCCTGAAAAAGCAGAGCTTTTTCATGGAAATAGCAAAATCCCTGTATTATTTGTGTCTGACACTCCACTCTAAGAAACACATTGTCTTTATTCTGCCCTATAGCTTTTGATGTTCTGCCAACCCCCTAGGACTGGAGAATTACTGTGCTGGCTAATGTGCCATACAGACCACAATTTAAAAGGTTTGTTTTGGATGGATGTAATTGTCTGTGGCAGTAAGGTACAGTCTGAGGAATCCTGCCCTGCTGCTGACACCAACTATTTTGTGGTTAAATAGATGACTTCAGACTCTGGATTGCCTTTCATAAGGGAAAAAGTACAAGCCCATGAGGCTGTGCAGTTCTGTGCAGCAGATTTCTCTCTGTACAGGTTTGCTGCTGCTGTTCATTACTTTCCTTAAGCCCATTTGGTGCCTGCACAATTATCAGAACTCTGGTCTCGTAATGACGTGTCGTCTCCTGAAATCTTGACATGTCAGCTGCAGTGCACAAGAGTGACACTTATTGTAACTAGAAACTTGCTTTCTGTCCAGTGTATATTTTTATTTCAGGTTTTCTGTTTATATAACAACAGGGCATCGTTATTCTGGCACTATCCAGCAGTGGTAAATTTGTTTGCTATTAGTGACTGATTATGTACACTGTAAGAGATTTATTTTCTTTTTGCTGTGCACTATTATTCATAATGGAGGACACACCTAGTAATTTTACTTGGAGTTTTTTTTGGGAAAAAAAAAGCAAACAGCAACGACATAACAGTAGTGTGCATAATGTTTCACAGAGCTGTTCAGAGAGCATTTTTTCCCAACAATTTGATTTGTTTTGTCAGTGTACATTAGAGATGACCACTTGATTGATGCTCAGTGAGACCATACTTTTTTATTTTTTTAAGTCAAACCTTATTTAACTCTGTCTTTAAACAGAAATGGCTTCTGTACTCAGGCATTTGTATGAGAACACTTGAAGTTTAAGATTTCAGGACTTTTATTTTCTCTTGACTGGCGATGAAGATATTTCAGAAGTTCCTTTACTCTGCTGGAATTTTTATTAGTGAAGCAATATAGTATTTAAATACTTGTGGTGCTGCTGCTTTGCTTTTATTTTCTACCTGGTATCATTAGGCATGTTTTCATCTTCACACATGTGTAACTGGAAACAGTATCACAGAATGGGTAAGGTTGGAAAGCACCACAGAGGGTCATCTGGTTCAACCTTCAAGCTCAAGCAGAATCATCCCAAGATCATGTGTCACAGGATTGTGTCCAGATGGTTCTGGAATATCTCCAGGTGCTCCCCAGGCATGTGTTCCAGTGCTTGGTCACTGCACAGGAAAGAAGTTCTTCCTCATATTCAGGTGGAACTTCCTGTACCACCTCCCTTCAGATACTGATGGACATTGATGATGTCCCCTCTCAGCCATCTCTTCTTGAGGCTGAACAGGCCCAGCTCCCTCACCCTTTCCTCATAAGAGAGATGCTCCAATCCCTTAATCATCTTTGTTCCCCTCCTCTAGACCTGCTCCAGTGGCTCCAAGTATCTCCTGTCCTGAGCAGCCCAGAACTGGACAGAGCCCTCCAGATGTGGCCTCATCAGGGCTGAGAAGAGGGGCTGGATCACCTCCCCTGTCCTGCTGGCAAAACTCTTCCCAATGCACCCCAGGACACCATTGGCCTTCTTGGCCACAGAAGCACGCTACTGGCTAGTGGACAGCTTGTTATCCACTGGGACCTCCAGGTCCTTCTTTGCAGAGCTGCTTTCCAGGAGGTCAGATAAATGTCTTTAGAATAAACATGGATGCCTTCTAAATAAACAAAATTTTTGTATCTGATTCATATATATCTCCACGCTACACATATACATCTTATTCTTGCCTTAAGTAATGTCTTTGGTGTTAAACAAACTGTTATTTAGAATTATGCTTAGTGTACACTTATGTGCAGTAAAATATATGAAGACTAGGTGCTACATGAGAGAATATACTTCAGGGAATTATGTTGCTGATGAATTTGTGACTTGTTTCAAAAAACACATGCTTTGTGTAGCTCATTTACTTATTCTTTTGAGAGGACACTTGTAGAGTCAAAGAATATGTTTTTGGAAACTGTTCTTAGAAGATTTTAGTGAAACTTCTCGAAGCTCCTGCATCAGAGGGCAGGTCAGGAAGGAGTTAAGCTTGTGTTTAATAAAGCTGGGAGCTCATCATCTGCCGGAGCTGCTGTTACCAGATTGCAGAAAGTCTCAGTGTGAGGATATTGGGAACAGAAATGTGGATGTACAGAAAGAGTAACAGTTTTCAGAAATGCCTCACTCCTTTATAAAAGCCCGTCACAGCAGGCAACTGGAAAAGCTAACAATTAAATTAATCTTACCTGCTTTCATGTCACAACTTATATAGGGAAGAATTTCCACAAATCAGGTCATGTAACTGTGCCTTTGTCTTCTTCCAGAGCACTTCTTGAGCCTTATTGTTTGTAGGATGTCTGCCAGGATCTGCACAGTGGTATGACTGCTGTGTGGCTCTGGTGGGTCCCCACAGTCATTCTGCTCAACTGTGAAACATATGCCCATGGTTTTCTCTGAATTTAGTCAGGGAATATTGTAATTATGTTTCTCCTTCCTAAAACTTTTCAGCATAGAGCAAAATCTAATTTTTTTGACAGGACATGATTAAATGGAATATTTAACCTAGATTTAGGAAGGGGGCTAACCTCTGATAAGCCAAAGGCTGAATTTCAGTTTGTGGAAATTTTTTTTATATTGCAATTTTATTTGTTTGGGTTTTTCAGTAATTTCTTATCTATAAACAGTTTTGTAATCCTTAAGCACTTTAGGATGCATAGCTGGGACGCTTCTTGTGCATAATCGTGAAATGTATGTAAGAATATATGTGGCATGCACGTGAACAAGTCTATTAAGAGCAGTGAAAGCTAAATTTGTTGTTATTCAGGGAAGCAGGATATTAGGAGCAAGTAAAAGGGTGTACTACAACAACAAAAATAAATGCTGGTTCCCCACACAGCATTTATGAGTATGAGGCAGTTTAGTCATGATACCAGAGAACTGATACATCTGTTAAGAGAAATGCATTTTATGCACCATAAAATTAAATGTTGCATTGTTAAGAAATATAGCAAGTATTCCTGCAAGTCAGTTTTTGCAAACTAAACATTGTAACCTGACATCCTAAGAAAGTGGTACTGGAAATCTGTTTTGAAATCATATTCCATTAGGAACATGCACTGTACTTGATGGAAGGATTACAGCTGTCTTTTATGGGGCTTTATTTTTCCTGCATTGAGACTATCATTTGTACCCTTAGCAGACTCAAGCAAAAGAAAGATATTTCATATTTATGTTGAACCATATAATCTTAAATGAATCCAAAGTACTAAAAACATCTATATGGTGTATGTCCCATGGTGCTACTGAAGCGCTGTTATCGGGTTGGGAAGCAAACAAACACTATCTGGAGTGTTTTGCGTTCATTGGGAAAGAAAATTTTGGCCACCAAACACACCAAGCTTTAAGTACTGTGGTTCTGAAAAGTTCCAGCACCTTTAATAGAATCATAGAATCATTAAGGCTGGGAAAGACCTCCAAGATCATCCAGTCCAACTGTTAACCCAGCACTGCCAAGCCCATCACTAAACCATGTCCCCAAGTGCCACATCTACATGTCTCTTAAATCCCTCCAGGGATGGTGACTCCACCAGTGCTCTGGGCAGCTTTGACAACCCTTTTGGTGAAGAAATTTTTCCCAATGTATCCAATCTCAAGGCAAATCAAACCAGTTGTAGAGATTTTTTCATTACTTTGATATCTTGAAGCACACAAGACATTGTACTGTACAGCAAAATACAGAATGCACTGATGCAGAATCACTGAAGTCAGATTTGTAACTGAGGTGCCACTGCTCTGTAAAAAGCAACCAAGGATCTATGTATCATTTTCCTTTTGCTTTACCATTCCTCAACATGTAACTACTCAGTTCTCTGCAGAAAAAAATAGAGACAGGGAACACGGGGACAGAAACTCAAGTCAACATTGTGCATGTTTTCTAGGTATTAACTAAAATATTTACATGATTACAAGTGTATGCTAAGACACAAGTCAGCAGTATGGTCTTTTAAACCGTGACAGTGATGTACTCCTTGGAGTCTTGTAGCTCTAAGAATTTAGAGGGTAAATTCTGAGGCACTGTGTAAATTGGTATAGATTTACTAATTGACACTAGCAGAGAGGGTGGCCCCTTGGGTTTCTAAAATGCTCTTGGCTCATTCAAAGATTATACACACAAAGATTATATTTGCTTTTCTGCACTTACTTGTTAAATGCATTCTTTATTAAATTATATTTCTGTAGTTAACTCTGTTCTGTAGAAGTGCCTGGCAGGTTCAGGCTCTTAATGCATCTTCCTCACTGGGGGGTTGTAAGGCTTAATTGTTCATAATGTATAAAAGCTTGAGATGAAAGGATTTATTTAAAAGCAACGTACTATGATGATTATAAAGCTGATGGTGATGTGTATCACACCTGCTGTCACACCAGCTTGAGCAAAAGCAATCTCTGCCTTTAGACTGAAATTTCTCTGGAACTGTGAGAACAATATCACTTTTCAGTGCTTCCTTTTTCCCTATTGAAAAATCTGGTGTCTTTTTCAAAAATCAAAATATTGAAGTTTATTATCTTTTCTTATGGATAAAACTAATTTGGTGAGATTATGTTAGGTAAATCCAGATATTGAGCTAAACATGTCTTTTGACACTAGGAAAATTAGAATAATTGCTAAAAAGATTTTTTTTTTGAGAAGAATCTGCTATTGTGGTGATATTTTAGCTACCGAAAAACTTTCTGATTTAAAGTGCAGATAAGAGCTGAGATTAATTGTCTCCAGTTATTTGCATTCTCTTTTTGATCCATCAACTGCAAAGGTCAGAGGAAGTGTAGGAGTGCAAAAGTTATCCAGACCTACCTAAGAGAATTCATTATTTAGTGTGGTATGTTTTAGCACTGGGTTTGAACCTCTCCTCCCCCACCTCTCCAACCCCCCTTCATTGTTCTCTTTGTTATTCTTTCTTTGCCTTGTATAAACTTGATCTGAATGAGACAGAATGCCCTGGGGCATTGCTTATGGGATGCAGGGCTTTTCATCTCTTGATTGCCTTCTTGGCAGCATCTTTAGTGAATTCAAACCCTTTATCTGTTAGAGACTGCAAGGTAAGGTAGATTCTGTAAATTGAGATTAACTTTGAATTCTGTTCCTTAATGGGGAAATGTCTATATCTAACATGGCATCTTTTCGATAAGGAGTGAGGTATTGGGGTATTTTGATAAGGATGGGTATTGTGGGGGAGCTCTGAAGCTTTACCTGACTGAAGTCCTTCCTGTTGTGTAAGCAGAGGACTGTGATCTGTGGAACTGACAATTCCCTTCCTCCTGGTGTTGGTCAATAGAATGCAATCAATGCAATTTGAAAAAGGAATTTTATTTCGAGTGGA